>NW_007726114.1:202713-245861 GCF_000696425.1 Galeopterus variegatus | reverse complement strand
GGGGGATGGTGGACGGCTGGAGGGTGGATGCTGGACGACTGGAGGGTGGATGCAGGACAGCTGGAGGGGGGATGCAGGACAGCTGGAGGGGGGATGGTGGACGGCTGGAGGGTGGATGCTGGACGACTGGAGGGTGGATGCAGGACAGCTGGAGGGGGGATGCAGGACAGCTGGAGGGGGGATGGTGGACGGCTGGAGGGTGGATGCTGGACGACTGGAGGGTGGATGCAGGACAGCTGGAGGGTGGATGCAGGACAGCTGGAGGGTGGATGGTGGACAGCTGGAGGGTGGATGCTGGATGGATGGACAACTGGAGGGTGGATGCAGGACAGCTGGAGGGTGGATGCAGGACGGCTGGAGGGTGGATGCAGGACAGCTGGAGGGTGGATGCTGGATGGATGGACAACTGGAGGGTGGATGCAGGACAGCTGGAGGGTGGATGCAGGACGGCTGGAGGGTGGATGCAGGACAGCTGGAGGGTGGATGCTGGATGGATGGACAACTGGAGGGGGGATGCAGGACAGCTGGAGGGGGGATGCAGAACAGCTGGAGGGTGGATGCAGGACAGCTGGAGGGGGGATGCAGGACAGCTGGAGGGTGGATGCTGGATGGATGAACAACTGGAGGGTGGATGCAGGACAGCTGGAGGGTGGATGCTGGATGGATGGACAACTGGAGGGGGGATGCAGGACAGCTGGAGGGTGGATGCTGGACGACTGGAGGGTGGATGCTGGACGACTGGAGGGTGGATGCTGGACGACTGGAGGGTGGATGCTGGACGACTGGAGGGTGGATGCTGGACGACTGGAGGGTGGATGCTGGACGACTGGAGGGTGGATGCTGGACGACTGGAGGGTGGATGCTGGACGACTGGAGGGTGGATGCTGGACGACTGGAGGGTGGATGCTGGACGACTGGAGGGTGGATGCTGGACGACTGGAGGGTGGATGCTGGACGACTGGAGGGTGGATGCTGGACGACTGGAGGGTGGATGCTGGACGACTGGAGGGTGGATGCTGGACGACTGGAGGGTGGATGCTGGACGACTGGAGGGTGGATGCTGGACGACTGGAGGGTGGATGCTGGACGACTGGAGGGTGGATGCAGGACAGCTGGAGGGGGGATGCAGGACAGCTGGAGGGGGGATGCAGAACAGCTGGAGGGTGGATGCAGGACAGCTGGAGGGGGGATGCAGGACAGCTGGAGGGTGGATGGTGGACGGCTGGAGGGTGGATGCTGGACGACTAGAGGGTGGATGCTGGATGGATGGACAACTGGAGGGTGGATGCAGGACAGCTGGAGGGGGGATGCAGGACAGCTGGAGGGTGGATGCTGGACGGCTGGAGAGTGGATGCTGGACGGCTGGAGGGTGGATGCTGGATGACTGGAGAGTGGATGCTGGACGGCTGGAGGGTGGATGCTGGACGGCTGGAGGGTGGATGCTGGACGGCTGGAGGGTGGATGCTGGACGGCTGGAGGGTGGATGCTGGACGGCTGGAGAGTGGATGCTGGACGGCTGGAGGGTGGATGCTGGATGACTGGTTGGTAGATGGATGGATGGTGGATGGCTGGGGGTGGATGCTGGATGACTGGACGACTAGAGGGTGGATGCTGGATGGCTGAATGACTGGTTGGCTAGATGGCTGGTTGGTAGATGATTGGATGGTGGATGGCTGGATGGGTGGGAGGGTGGGGGGGTGTGTGGGTAAGTGGGTTGGGGGTTGATGGGTGGGTGGTGAAGGAATAAGCTTCCAGTTTAGAAGACAGAGATTTCTCAGAAGTCCTGGGTTCTATGAACTTGCTTTCTGACTTGCCCCTCTCTGGGCTCAGTTTCCCCATCTGCTCCATGCATGTGAAGGACTGGATGGATGAGCTGTGGATGGCACTGGATTAGCTGTGCCTGCTCCAGTCCTCGAGCCATGCCTGGGTGCCTGGGCATCAAACTCCAGGACACGTGGGCCTGCCATTTGGGGCCAGAGGCAGCAGCCTCTGGCCAGACCTGTCCTCCTGGGATGAGCTCAGGCAGGGAGAGCACACCGTGCCTGTGGCACTGCCATGAAGAACCTTCCATTGCTTGTTTTCCTCCTCCACTGGTTAAGGAAAGGGACTCGTAAAACGACAGCGCGTCACTGGGCCTCGCCTCTGGCCAGCTCTGACTTATCCCCTGACATTTGCTGAGAGCCAGCTAACCTTTTCTGCCACAAATAGACTGATGTGGGTCTCTCAAGGCAGTTCAGCCTTAACAGGGTCCTGTCTCAGGGGAGCTGAGGACCCAGGGGACACAGCAAAGGGAGCAAAACGGATCATGTTAACGATCGGGCAGAGAACAGCCTGTTCCATGGGACCCCGGAGCACAGAGAGGACCCCCGGGAAAACCACAAGACAACAGGCTTCCTGACATTGGGACCCATGACTGCAGGAGGTGGTGAGCACCCTGTCCATGGAGGTGTGCAAGCCAAAGCCATGCAGACACCTGGCAGAGACCCGGGGGCCACAAAGTCTGCAAACCCCCACCCCCTTCACGCCCCAGCCCCGAGCTTCTGTGAATCTGACACTCTTACAGAATTCTGGGATCTTTCTGATTGAAAACCAGCAGCCGCTGTCTTCTCAAGAGGTGAGACAACGTTAGCTGCGGTGGTCAGGGAGGGCACCCTGGAGGAGGTGACATCTCAGCCCACACCTGCATGAGGGGAGCCAGTCCAGCAAAGAGCTGGGGGAGGCAGAAAACAGCATTCGCAAAGGCCTCAATGAAGGGCTGGGGGAGGTAAAGCCGTGAGTGGCAGGAGAGGCATCTGGCGTGGGCCACGGCTCATCAGCCACGTCCTGAGCACACGGGAGCGTCCTGGGCAGGCCTCAGGGAGGACAGACCAGGCCTGCACAGCAGCTCCTTCCTGCCGCCTCACCTCCCTCGGCCAGCCCTGAGGACCCCAGCCCCTCACCCCTCACTGTCTGCCTCTCTGACTGTGAGTTTGGGGCAGGGGGAGCTGAGCCTGTCCAGACACTCCTCCAGACCCAACAGCCCCAGAGTCATGGGCTCTGGCCGGCTCTCCAGCACGTGCCCAGCTGGGCAGGGACTCTGCTGGGGCAGGGTGGGGCTGCCGTCCAGCTGCTGGGGGTTGACATGGGAGGGACATCTCGAGACCGAGTCCTCCAGCCCAGCCTCCTCAGAAATCATCTCCCTCTGCCGGTCTCCTGTGGCTACATCGCACTGAGGGAAAAGAGGGGTGTCCTCTCAGGGGCCTTAAGACCTCAGCAGGTGTGTGCAGGTCTGAAGCAGAGCATCTTGGGTGTGCAGGCCCCCCTGGGCCTGCAGGGGCTGCTCTGGGGTCCACCGTTTAACAGCAGAGCCTCATCCAGGCTCACCCTGGGGGATCCGGGTGGGCCCACCCTATAGGACCCAGCATCTCTTCACCTGCACAGTGAGGACGGGGCCCCTGGGGCCTGTAACAAGGGCACCAGCTAGGGAACTGCCAGGATGTAGGAATCCACAGGGCCATGGATGAGGGGACGGAGCCAGAACAGGGCTCTGGGGGGCTCTGGGGACCAGGCGGCTGGGGAGTGGGCAGCGACACACATCTGCTTCCAGCACAGCAGCCAGCCTGGCCCCTGCCTCTCTCCAGGTGGAAACATCAGTGTGCCGGGGACCAGGGACTGCAGGTGAAACCTGCGCTGACCCTGCAGCCCAAGCCAGAGAGCTCTTGAGAAGGCGCCCCTGCTGAGACTATGGACATGGCCCCAGACGCCCGCTTACGCACTTGGGCGCCTCTGCCTGCCCTCCCGGCTGTAAATCCAGAATTAGTCATGGGCACTGATGTAGAGACGTGGGAGTGAGTCAGGTCTGAGCCCTCCCCCCTGCCCCAGGCTCAGCCTTGGTACAAGAGACTCAGCCCTGGAAGGCCCGGCATGAGGTCAGGCAAGCGGACAGCCATGCATCTGTGCCTCGCGTGGCCAGGGAGAGAGCCTTGGGTTACAAGTGCGGAAACCAAGTCATCTCAGTGGCCCAGGATCCCAAGGCCAGGACAGGACAGAACTAAGGCTGGAAGACAGGTCCCACCCAAAGCCTCACGCCCACTCACAACCTGCTGCCCACATCTATGTCCCCAAGGATGGTAGGGACTGCCACCAAGAAGGGACTCAGGGGTTTACTGAGGGAATGAGTGAGTGAATGAATGAGTGAGTGAGTGAATGAATGAGTGAAGGAGTGAATGAATGAATGAACACAATGAAGGGACAGAGCCCAGGGCTATGAACTGCTGTCCTTGTGGCTGCCCAGCCCAGTAGCTCTTTGCCAAATCCAATCTGTGTTTGCTTCCCCCAAGCACAGACTTCAACCCTAGAAGGGGGTCTTGGGCCTCCTGACCCAGGCCTCTCATTTTACCAATGGGGAAACTGAGGCCCAGAGTCCCACAGCACTGCTGTGATGCCCAACTCCCTCTCACTGCCATGGCCACAGGGCCACCACCAGCCGCCCAGGGCCCTGCCGTCTGAGAGTCCCTCCCCCAACCCCTGGGTCCCCTGGCCTTCAGGTCAAGCCTCTCTGCCCGTATCAGGCCACTTGACATCAAAAGAGGATTCTGGAACCTCAGAACTGAACACAGAGAGGTACACACCTTTCTGATGGTGGGAGGTCAGGCAGGGCCATGGGACTCCCCAGCAAGTGTGACGTTGCAGCCAGGCTGGCCCTGTCCATGTCCACTCAATACCAGGGCAGGAGACAGCCCAGGATGGGTCCTTAGGAGGCCATGTCTCCTCTCACCCTGGGCACAGCTGTAAAATGACAGGGTGGGACCAGAGCCCCCCCCCACCAGACCCCAGCCTCCACGGCGAGGCAGGAGCCAGTCCCCTGGGTCAGGCCAGGGCCCACCAAGACCCCTCAGGATTTGGGGTCCCTCAGCTCCTGGAGCGATCTCGGCACCCCTTTGTCCTTCCTGGTGGTCTTCCTCACCAGGCCCGCTCTGCTGACTCCTGCCATGGAAAAGCTGCACCACACTGAGCCACCTCTCAGAGCACCCCACCCTCAGGGCAGTCTCCGCCTGCCTGCCTCTCAACAACCCCGCCCCACACGCTGCCCACCTCCTGTCGCCACCCGTTATCCACATCACCCAGCGCCGCCCGCCTCTTCTTGCCCACACCAAAGCTCAGGGCCAGGCTCAGACCCCCTTCCCCAGGAGGCGCCCTGAGGGCGCCCCTCACCTCCCCTCTTTGCACGTCTACACCAGCGTTCTCTGCCCCCAGCCTGCTGTGAGCCCCGCCAGCGTTCTCTGCCCCCAGCCTGCTGTGAGCCCCGCGCCGGGCCCGGGCCTTTTCCTCCTCCTGCTCTTCCCTCCCCACCTTCTCCTGGGCTGCAGCGCTGCTCTGCCCACCAGGGCTGCACCCGTCCTTGCCGAGTTCCCCACTTGTCCCTCTTTGGATCCGAGAGAGCTGCTCCTGCCCTGGAGCCAGTTAGTGTGGGGAGGAGTGCCATCTGTCCCCACAGAGAAGGCCCACCCGAGGACAGGAGCTCTGGGCCCTGGGCACACAGATGTAAACAGCCCACCTCCCACCTCGGCCACCTGCCTCCCACCCAGACCATGCAGGGGCACTCGCTGGGTCAGAGTCGCGAAGCCACATGTCCCACGGGATAGCTCAGGTGGTCCCAGGGCCGGGATCTGGCAGCCCCTCCTCCTTGCACAGACACAGCCCCTTCCCTCAGGCCTGCACTCTCTGACCCAGGCGGGCTGGGTACCAGGCACAGCCAGGGACAGGTGTACACTGGGGAGGCCACTGCCATCTCCAGGGGAGAACCAGGGACATGCAGGCTACTAGGGGAAGGGACAGTGGACCGCAGTGGAGAGAGGGGCTGCACTGGATTCAGGAGCATGGGCCAGGCCCGGCTCGGCCACCATGGAGGAGCTGCTGCCCTTCTCTGAGCTCCAGGTCCCTCTCCTGAAATAGACACTGGCATCTCTTCTTGGGAATGTTGGGCTGGCCGGCCCAAGCCACGGACCTCGACAGGCTTTGAAGGCTGTGAAGGGCCAGGCAGGGCCGTTCATCGCGAGGCCGACCTCCCTGGTGGGTGCAGTGCACGTGTGCTGTCCAAGCACGGGATGGGGACCCCCTCCTGCAAGCCCTGCCTCCCTGTGGTTTCCCTGACAGACTTAGAGGCAGCGTCACAGAAATGCGTAAGAGACCCAAGGGGCTGGTGCTGACAGTGCTTGGCAGGGGCCACCCTGCCCTGGGGCAGTGGTGGATCAGCCGGCTGCACCCACCAGGAGCCACGTGTGGTGTGCAGGGCAGGGGCTCAGGGTTCCAGGGACCCAGGTTCCAGTCCTGGATCCCCCCACCTACACTCTTCCAAGCTGCATTGTGTTTTCTTCTGATTTTAAAGGAAATTAAAACATTTCTGTGACCCTTATGTCTCCTGGACCCTGGCACTGAGCCTCCTGTGCCTGACGGAGACATCAGCCCTGGTAAAGTTGGCTTTCGGATTCCAGCTACCTGCCTCCTTGCCTTATTTCCCTGTGGGTTCAGGCCTCAAAACAGAAGAGTGGGTTGTTTATTGGGCCCCCCAGAAACCCTAGCAACTACCATTCTCACTGTCTTATCCCCTTTGCAGCACTCACCACCCCCTGAAAAGGGTGGTGTTCATCATGTGCTTCCCTCCGCCACACACAGCCCAGAGCACAGCGTCCACGGCTCTCCTGAAGAAATGCTCAGCACAGCAGCTGTTCTGTAAATGACCGTCGGAAGGATGGAGATGGATAGATGGATGCTGGGTGGGTTGACAATGGATGGGTGGATGGTGGATGGATGCTGGGTGGGTCAATAATGGATGGGTGGGTGGATGGATGGGTGGGTGTAGGTGGATGGATGGATGGGTGGGTGGATGGGTGGGTGGATGGATGGATGGAAGGATGGATGGACACATGGATGGATGGATGTGTGGGTGGATGGACACATCGATGGATGGATGGACACATGGATGGATGGACACATGGATAGATGGGTGGATGGATGGATGGGTGGATGGATGGATAGGTGGATAGATAGACACATGGATGGATGGATGGGTGGATGGGTGGATGGGTGGATGGATGGGTGGATGGATGGATGGATGGATGGATGGATGGATGGATGGATGGATGGATGGATGGATGGATGGATGGATGGATGGATGGATGGATGGATGGATGGATGGATGGATGGATGGATGGATGGATGGATGGATGGATGGATGGATGGATGGATGGATGGATGGATGGATGGATGGATGGATGGATGGATGGATGGATGGATGGATGGATGGATGGATGGATGGATGGATGGATGGATGGATGGATGGATGGATGGATGGATGGATGGATGGATGGATGGATGGATGGATGGATGGATGGATGGATGGATGGATGGATGGATGGATGGATGGATGGATGGATGGATGGATGGATGGGTGGATGGGTGGATGGGTGGATGGATGGGTGGATGGATGGATGGATGGATGGATGGATGGACGGGTGGGTGGATGGGTGGACGGGTGGGTGGGTGGGTGGACGGGTGGAGGTGGTGGGTGGAGGAGTACATGATGGGGTTAATGACTGGATCACAGAGTAAAGCCCCACCACAAGAGTGGCACAGCACCATGCTTTGTGCTCTGTTCTGCCATGAAAAAGGGGTTCCCACCCAGGCTCCCATGGGCTCAGACTGCAGCACCCCCAACTAGACCAGGGGCACAGGGATTGTGTCACTTAACTCTGCATTCAAGCACCTGGCCAACACTGAGTGACTCACAGGGAGCCAGCACACGCCCTGAAAGAAGGATCAGTGACAGGTGTCATTGCCCATGTTGCTAGGAGGCTAGGACCCTGGCCTGGTGGCCCCGCCCACTCAGGACTTGCAGATGTTCAGAGTCAGGCTTGCTGGTGATAAGCCCAGGCAGGTATCACCAACACTGGCCGTGGGCTGCACAGGTAAGCCTGCCAGACTCAATTCTTGCATCACCACCACCAGGCCAGGCACAGAGGAGTGGGCTGAGTGATGCCAGGGGACAGCCGAGGCATCAGAGAAATTGAGACACTCTTAGGCCAGCTGCCACCCAACCAGCCCCCCACCAGTCCACCCTCTCTCTCTACCTCCAGCTGCTCTGACTGCTGCAACCCAGCCGGGAGTGGGGCTGCCCCCAGTCTCCTCCCGCATGGCCTTCACAGGGCTTGTCCCCTGCTGGCACCTCCCATTCTAAGGAGAAATGCAAGACCCAAGGGACTCAGGCAGGGCTGCACTTCCACACTTCCCTGTCACCATTTATACAGCCAATCCATGAACCCTGGCCAGTTCCACGTCTTCCCAGCATTAACATCTCCCCTGGGAAGCCAAGGAGAGCTCAGTGCCTTCCCCTGGTGTTCCCAGACCCTCCCATGTCCCTCTGGGCCTCCAAACTGTCAGACTGTGAGTGGAGCTAGCGTCCTCCTGTGGAGCCCAGCTCAGTGCTTGAATGAAATTACCCAAGAAAGCTGAAGTGCTCCTGGATCGCTGCCTTGGTCCAGAAAGACTAGGAAGAGAAGGGGCCAGCCGAGGGCACATGCACCTGTCCCTGGCATGTGCAGAGCCAAGGTGGGTCCAATCTCTTTGCCTTCACAATAACAATGTAAATAGAGTGATAGAGACGGAGCAGGTGCCCCTAAATGTGCACCCCACCCTCTCCTTCCAGAGGCCAGAAAGTGACATGAATTATTTTGCCACAAGGAACAGCCCCTTGCCTCAACAGCCTTCCCTCCGCATGGCATTCAGAAACAGCAAGCCAGCCCTTCTGAGCTACAGGAACTCACAGGATGTGTCACCGTGGCTCTGCCCCAACATGTGCCACTGGTGTGAAGCTTTGCCCGGGAGGCTGTCATTTGCGCCCCAGGATGCCGGGGTCAGAGCTGCTGAGTCTGCTGTCAGTGCTGCGGAGGGCACAGATGCCTGCTGGGGCCGAGTGGGGGGCACATCTGGAGTCTGCTGCCATCCACCTGCCTTCCGTGAAGGAGCCCACGGACGAGGCCAACCCAGGGTGGGAAGGTCGTCAGGATCAGAAAGGACTCACGTGTGTTGAAACCCCAACAAACGAGTGGGGAAAGGCCATGAGGGAGGTTCTCACACACGAAAGCCTGATGATAAGAAACACCACAAAAGACTCTGCAAAACCACCACCTTGCCCAGAGGCTATCGCCACCTTACACAAAAACTACTTCTGCAGGGCATCCGCCCAGTCTAGGACTGGCACCTCCTCACTGTCGATCCTGGTAGCCAAGGATGATTACCTGAAAACAACTACGTGATCCTGCTCATTTTTCCCTAAAACCTCTACCTTCCTTTACCTCCCTGAATACGCACATAGTTTACATGGCACGTGCATTCCCACTGCAGTGCCCTGTTCCCGAATGTTCTCTTTTGGCATCTCTCTCTCTTTGGTATTTGGGTTGACAAGGGAGTCTCGGGCGCCCTCTCTGCACTCAAGGTGGAGGGGGCAGTGGACTGCCCACCAGGCCCCCAGACTACCACCCTTCTCCTTTGGCCGGCAGAGAACTTGAGGCTCAGGGGCTCAGGAGCTAGGACCCAGCCACCGCTGGGAGGGGAACGGCCATGCCCCCTCCCGGCATCCCCACCTGGGCCCACAGGTGAGTTCACCCGTTGTCCTAGGAGGGAGAACTGACCCATCAGATGGCACCCATCGATGCACACAGCTCTCAGGGCCACCCACGCAGATGGCTGTCCTCAACACACACAGTCTGGGCTGCTGTCCACCTGCTGGGTGGCAGGTAAGCCCAGGTAAGCCCTGGCTGCCCAGCAATTCCAGTACCTGGAGGGAAGATTCCACACGGGCAGGCCATGTCACTACTGAGCCCACCTGTGGTGGGGTTTCACTCCATGCCGAGTCCACCCTCATCAGTAATAAAACTACCATGTGTTCTCCATCTAGTCACCTTCTGTGTTTCATTTCTAATCAGTCCAAATACAGCGCAGGGAGGGAAGTAATTTTCCTCCTAAAGCCCCCTCACCAGTGAATGCACAGGAGAGCCTGACTCCAGAGCATGCGCTCTTTCCCCCACGCCCCTCCAGCTGGACTTCAGTGGCTTGTCATGGACAGACTGGCCACTGTGACTCAGGTAATCTGAGAAATGCCATGGCAGGGATCTGAGCCAGTCAGCCCCAGGCTCACCTGACACTTCCAGCTGTGTGACCTTGAGCAAACACCTTGACCCTCTGTAGAACAGTGGTCATATAATACCTTGCAAGATTATGATGAATATTAGCAGTAATGTATCCACCATGGTTTGGTTTGGCTGTACATAACAGAGCAGTTCCAACAAAAGAGCCATAAACAAGATCAAAGATTCTTTCTTTCATGAATAAAAATCTGGAGACGAGCAATCCCGGGCGGTGAGGCAGCTGCACAATGTCCTCAGGGACCTGACACCTGCAATCCCGCTCCTGCTCACCCTCGGCACATGGTATCCACCCTCAAAGCCACTCCATGGCCCAAGACGGCTGCTGGAGCTCCAGCCATCAGGACCACAGGACAAGCAGAAGAAAGATGGAAAAGCCCAAGGGCAAAAAAAGCCCCTCCCAGGAGGCCCAGCTGAGTCAGCTCCTTTTTAAGCAATCTTCCTGGAAGTCTCACATGAAACTTCTGCTTTTAACTCATTAACTTAGTCACTTGGCTCCACTTGGCTGTTAGGGAGGGAGGCTGGGAAATGTTGCCCTGTATTGTGGCCAGCTACATGCCCAGCTGAGAACCAGGGTTCCGATCCCATGGAGGAAGGAAGAACGTGGTGCTTGTACGAGGCAGACCCACAATAAACAGGAGCAGCCGCTGTGGCCGACGTCATGAGCATCCCCACGAACAGCCCTGGCACAGCCTCGCTCGGAAGTCTGTGGGGCTCACATCACACCAGCCTCCCTCCAGTGTCCAGCCCAGGTGGGGTCCTCCCTGCACCACAGCCCAGGGCCGGGGGGCCAAGGGGACAACAACCACCTCCAGAGAGAAATAACTGACAGGCCAGCCTGTTCCGAGCAGCCCAGGGCAGAGGATGGACCTGCAGAGGCAGGTGTCAGCTCAGCCAGAGGACAGTCTTGGCAGCTGCTGGGGGGTGGGATGAGCTCACCTGGAAGGGCAACCCACCGTCCCTCTCTGAGGAGACCCTGAGAGGGCTGAGGGGAGGTGGGGCACCGCTGCTCCCCCAGCAGGAGACAGGCTCCACGGAGGACCACGCTCTCGCAGAGAGACCTGAGCACAGCATCTTCCCGAATTGCTGTCCTTCCTGGCCCAAAAGTGGGAGCAGGCTCTGAGCTGGGGGCAGGGCTGGAGATCTTTCTTCTGCTGACTCTGCACCAGGGACTTGTCTTTCTCTCATTCTAGTACCTGAGGTGTGTCCCGCTGGCTTCACGGCATTGACAGAGGAGGAGCCCCTGTCCTGACACAGTTGTCTTTTTACTTGGTTATTTAAAGTCACCTGAAATGTCTGTTAGACATCGAAGACACCTCAATTTCAGACCTCTGGCCTCCAGAAATATAAGAGAATAAATTTCTGTTGTTTGTAGCCACCCGGTACCCAGTTTGGGGTACTTTGTCCTGGCAGCCCTAGAAAATTAGTACAGTACTCAAGGGAAGAAAGTGCAAGCTGAGGATTTTATATCCACACCCAGCTCAGCTGTCCTCAGGTGCAAAGGCTGCACAACAGCTGTGAACACGCGAGAGTGAGGAAGTGTGGTGCGCAGGAGTGTTTTTGGAGGGATTGCCGTCGGCCTCTGTATCTGTGGGCTCCGCATCTGAAGATTCAACCAACCGCACATCGAAAACATTGAAAAAATAAATAACAATATAACAATAAAAAATAATGCAAATAAAAACAACGTAGTATAACAACTATCTACAAAACGTTCACGTTGTATTAGGTCTTGTTAGTAATCTGGAGAGGATTCAAAGTCATGGGGGGATTGCACAGACCACGTGCAAATGCCCGTGCTGTGCCATTTCAAATAAGGGACTGGAGGATTCATAGAGGTGGTGTCCACAGGATCCTGGAACCGATCCCCTGCAGATATCTAGGGACAACTGTAGAATGAGCTCAACCTTCCAAAGTACGACAGAGAGAACTTTGGCCGAGGATTGGCTGAGAGCATCAAATGTGATCTACTGCAGACCCCAAAAACGGTCTAAAGCAGAAATGCAAAGAGCGCAATAGACAGCGAGCGCACGTGCTGCGGGGTCCGAGGGCGTAGCAATCAGTGCTGAGCCTGAGTCACGGGAGGGAGGGGGGGAGGGGCAATAGACAGCGAGCGCACGTGCTGCGGGGTCCGAGGGCGTAGCAATCAGTGCTGAGCCTGAGTCACGGGAGGGAGGGGGAGGGGCAATAGACAGCGAGCACACGTGCTGCGGGGTCCGAGGGCGTAGCAATCAGTGCTGAGCCTGAGTCACGGGAGGGAGGGGGAGGGGCAATAGACAGCGAGCACACGTGCTGCGGGGTCCGAGGGCGTAGCAATCAGTGCTGAGCCTGAGTCACGGGAGGGAGGGGGGGAGGGGAGCGCGGTCAGCCCCGCTGCCCACTTTGTAACGGCCGGAAGCCACGAAATGACGGACCTGACAGGCGAAGGTGGAGAGGACGGCCTGTCCTGCAGCACGGAGGCAAACACCGGGGAGAGCACTGCCGACCAAAGCGGCTGATGAAGAGGGGGCTGGGGGCCCAGAAGAGGCCAGCCGGACCTCAGCCCTGACACGCAGGCCACTGCCCCAAGCACTGGTGGGGTGAACTTGAGAGCTTCCCAAGAACTTCCTTAGGGACTGGGATGACCGTCCAGAAAACCAGCTGGACAAGCACAGCCCTGGGCAGAACCTGCACCAGCCCGTTCTGATGCCACCTGAGGCCCTGATTCCAGCCCAGAGACATCCCTTCCCCCATTTTAATCCTAGGCTCTGCCTGGCCCCAATACCTCCCTTACAGAAAGTAATGTCCCAGCAGTAGGGGACCCATGGGAACCAAAGAGGCTGGGGCCTCTCTCATATAGCACCCCAAACCCTCTCACACCTCCAGGACACCCATCATGGAAGGACCTCGACAAACTCAGGGTGTCTCTGCCCCAAACCGGAGCAGGGCCAAGGGTTACCCCCACCTGCAGACTGCGCTTTCCCAGGCCAGGGCTTGATAACCCCAACACAGCCACGGTCCCCCCAACCCCCACGCACCTTCAGGATTTGACTGAGCAGAGACGGTGAAGGAACCCAGGGGCACACTCATCATGGCGGGTCTCAGGCCCTGGGGGACGGTGCCTGGGGGATGAGACACGGGGCCTGCATCCCTGAGTGCCCAGACGGTGGACTGGCCTGGTTGTGGGAAACTAGAGAAGGACAAGAGCGGGCAGAGGAAACCTAGGTGTTTGGGAGTACGACAGCCAGTATGGCTGGTCCCCTGAGGACACAGGCATGCACGGCCACAAAACAAGACAGACAGACAGGGAGCTTCGCCCCTGCGTAGGACACCATCCGGTTGGACCAATGAGCTCCCACTAGCTAAAGTGCCAATCAACAGAGACTGCCAGGGCTCAACCAATGACCAAATGACATGAATCCAGCTGGGAGGACTTAAGCCCTCGGGAAGGCACCTGTCGGGCTCTTCGGCCACACTGTCACTTGGCCTGCTCCGTCCTCTCTGGAGTGTTCTTTCTCTCTCACTAAATAAACTGGCCTCTGCTTTTCACCTCTGGTGTGTCTCATCCAATTCTTTGTTTGAGACACCGAGAACCCGGACTTAGCTGGTGGAACCTGCCGTCTTCCCATAACATCTTGGTGCTTCGGTTGGGAAACCAAAAGGGAACTGCTTTCCTGTTCCTACTTTCCTTGTCACATCCTCCTTCTGCCTCCTCCTCCGCCTCCTCCGTCCACGCCTCTGACCACTCTCTGAGCCGCAACTGGCCGGGATCGCTCCCAACGCACTGGGCTCGGCTCTGGCATGGGCAGGTGAGACAGGTGGGTCTGCCCTCTCCCCCGCCGGCGTCCTCCTCCCACTGCCCCCTCCGCCACCCATGCCCTCCGGGCTGCAGAGGTTCTCTCTCCTAGGGGAATATCACCCTTCCTAACCACATTAAACGTTTCCTCCCTGATGACTGCGGTGACTGCCGACTGTCCTGTTGCGTTTGTGACCCGCTTCATGCTCTGCTAGCTGAGCTTTGGTTTCAGAGCCATATGATGCAGGTGGAGAGGCCCCCCTGGCAATTTCTACACACCCCGTGTCTGTGGTGGTGGGGTGCTGCCCACCAGTTTTCATGAGGCACATCTGGGGGTCGGTAGACCAAGGGGCATCTGGTTTGCAATTGGTCGGTTCCTCCTGGTTCCAAATGGTGCCTTGACGAAGGGTCTCACAGCTGAGCAGGTCCAGGTGGACTTCATAACTCTGGGTCTTAGTGAGGAGAAAGCCTCCACCCTTGCTTGATGGGCCGTAGGTCTGATTAACCAGCTTATAGATATGGGATGGAAACGTGCGGTGACGTCTGGGAGCAGTGAATCAGAGCCCTTTAATTGAGCTGCAGTTTCTCCTGAATTTTCAATTTCAGTGTCATCTTTAACCCCTATATTCATCAGAATGACAGTAATGACATGTTTTATGTTCTGTTCCTGTGAAGAGGAACAGGGCTTTCACACCTAGCCCTTCCTTTGGGGCTTATTTGAGGTTATTCTGAACTATCATGGGGAAGAGCCTGCCTTCCCTTCTATCTTGTTTTTGGTTTGTGCATTTCTTTACTTTGGCAAGGGTACGTTTGATTAATATGCATTGGCGATCCTCTGAATAAAAAGCTTGAGGGCCGGCCCGTGGCTCACTCGGGAGAGTGCGGTGCTGATAACACCCAGGCTCCGGGTTCGGATCCCATATAGGGATGGCCGGTTGGCTCACTGGGTGAGCGTGGTGCTGACAACACCAAGTCAAGGGTTAAGATCCCCTTACCACAGTCATCTTTTTGTAAAAAAAAAAAAAAGCTTGAGAAATCATCAAAATGGTGTCAACACAGCCTGGCTCTCAGTTGCTTAGCAATAGAGGATACGTTAATGGAGGTGGCACCAATTATACATAAATACACAACTTACCAAATCACATACCTGAGTAGAATCCAAGTTGAGGAACAGGACCATTTAAAGTGGAACTAGTGTCCACTCAGGTAACTAGTAACAATGTAATTGCATTATGAAATGACCTATGAAAGCCAATGATTTATCACAGTTGCATGAAGTGGAAATAATAAATAAGCTAAGTATTTTTTATTTGTTTGTTTGTTTTTTAAAAGATGACCGGTAAGGGGATCTTAACCCTTGACTTGGTGTTGTCAGCACCACGCTCTCCCAAGTGAGCAAACCGGCCATCCCTATATGGGATCCAAACCCTTGACTTGGTGTTATCAGCACCGCACTCTCCCGAGTGAGCCACGGGCCGGCCCCTAACCTAAGCATCTTTGTGTACTCCATGCTCAAAGCCCATCAGGATGGCTTGACCACGTGGTTTCTCATCACAGTCATGACAAAAGTATTTCTAAAAGATTATGATGTGTTTGTGAAATGAATTCTGCTATTTTGTAGAGGGCTTCCTTGGCACTTTGGGATATCATGAGTAATGGGGTGCAGCGTGTTCTAGCAGTGGAAGCTGACAGCAAGGGCTGTCATGGCCTTTCTTGTTGTGAAAGTATGAGGTTAAATATGCAGCCTAGTGCTGTCCCTTGATGAACAACTCCATGGTTTTAAAAGCAGGGAAGCAGCAGTCCTGGGAAACATCAGAGTAAAGATTGCAGAGTTTCAGGCCAACGGCAAAGCTTAAAATCTTCTCCTGTAAATCACTTAGGCAAAATACAGGTGGGATCTTAATTAGGATAAAATCCATTAGTGATGATTAAGGAAGGATATAAGCGTGCCATCTGGAGTGCATTAGACCTGGCGTGGAGTGTGCAGCTGATCCCCGCTCTCCTGCGGCTCTCCGTCCCTGGGTGAGTGCTCCCACAGGTGCCTCCCTCACGGGCAGTGGGTGCTCCGTTTGACCTTGCTCTCACCTTGGGATCCCAGGTGCAAAAGGTTGATGAAAAACAACAGGTTTGATGCATTAGTCCATTCCTGTTGCTTATAACAAAATACTTGCAACTGGGTAATTTATAAAGAAAACGACATTTATTGCTTACAGTTTCTGAGGCTGGGAAGTCCAAAGTCCATCTGGTGGTGGTGACAGTGACCCAGGGGTCTCACACTGCAAGATGGTGGAAACAGAGAGAGCCAGAGAGAAAGACTCCTCCTCATTTAAAGCCCTCAGAACCACACCCCTGACCACCATTTTTAATCCATTCACTATGACATGGTCCTACAATCCAATCACCTCTTCAAGGCTCCAACTTTCAGTTACCATAATAGGTTTTCCCACCCTCTTAACAGTCACAGTGGGGGCTAAGTTTCTAATACATAAAACTTGTGTGACACAATTCAAGCTTCAATGAGTTTTGGGGGGACATAATTCAATCCACTACATTCCAGCCCTGGCCCCCCCCAAACTCATGTCTTCTCACATGCAAATACATTCATTTCATCCCCAGGGTCTTAACTTGTTTCAACTCAAAAATCCAAAGTTCAAAGTCCCATCTGTGAAATTCAAAACAAGTATCTGCTTCCAAGATACAATGGTGGAACAAGTATAAGGTACATATTCCCACTCAAAAAGGGAGAAATAGTCTAAAAGAAACGGGTAACAGGTCCCAAACAAGTCCAAAACCCAGCAGGGCAGGCATTAAATCTCAAAGCTGGTGAATCAGGTACCTTGACTCCATGTTCGATGTCCTCTGAATGCTGGTGTGGGGGTTGGGTCCCCAAGTCCTCTGGCAGCTCCACTCCTAAGGCTTTCCTGGTCTCAGGCCACACTTCAGCTCTCCCAGGCGGGTGTTCCACTCTGGTAGCTGCACAGGTCTGGGGTCTCCATGGTGGTCACGCTCTCACAGCTCCACTAGACATGGCGCTGTTGGGATTTCTCTGCTACAACTCCAACTCCATGTTTCCACTTGGCATTGCTCTAGTGAAAGTTGTCTGCGGTGACTCCACCCCTGTGACAGATCTCTTCCTGGGCCCCCAGACTTTTCCATACATCCTCTGAAATTGGGGTGGAGGCTCCCAAGCCTCCACAGCTCCAGCATTCTGTGAGCCTGCAGACCTAACACCACATGGATGCCACCAAGGCTTCCAGCTTATATTTTCCAAAGCTGCACGTCCAGCCACACCCGGGGCCAATTTACCCACAGCTGGAGCAGCCAAAGTAGCTGGGGTGCTGGTGCTGGAAGCGGCTTCCCAAGGTGGCCCTGAGCAGTGAGCCCATGGAGGGCACCTCAGGCCTGTTCTCCAAGACCATTTTGTCTCCCTAGACCTTTGTGCCTGAAATGGAAGAGTTGGCCCCAGAGGCTTCTGCAGTGCCTTCAGGGCCCATTTCCCCTTCTTTTGATAATCCCATACTTTCGTGTTCTTCTTCTTAACACCCTTGAATTTTTCTTCCAAAAATGCTCTTTGCTTCTCTACCACTTGTCTAGGCTGCAAATTTTCTAAATTTTTACACTCTGCTTCCCTTTTAAATTGCAGCTTTATGTCATGCCTTTGCCAACATAACTCAGCATAGGCTGTTACAAGTAGCCATGCAGCTTCCTTAATACTTTGCTGCTTAGAATTTTCTTCAGCCAAATACTCTGGTTCACGACTCCTAAGTTCCAACCTCCACAGAGTCCTAGGGCATGGACACAACGCAGGCAAGTTCCTTTCCAGTTCACAGCAAGGGTGATCTTTGCTTAAGTTTCCAATAAACTCCTCTTTATTTCTGTCTGAGAACTTCTTCGAATGGTCTTTACTGTCCGCATTTCTATCAGCATTCTGCTTGCCACCACGTAAGTCTCTAAGACATTCCAAACTTTCCCTCATTTTTTTTTCTGAGTCCTCCAAACTCCTCCAACCTTTCCTCAACACCCAGTTCCAAAGCCATTTCCACATTTTCCAGTATCTGTTATAAGCAACACCCCACTCTGGTGCCAATTTTCTGTATTAGTCCATTCCTGTTGCTTATAACAAAATACTTGGAACTGGGTAATTTATAAAGAAAATGACATTTATTGCTTACAGTTTCTGAGGCTGGGAAGTCCAAAGTCCATCTGGTGGTGGTGACAGTGACCCAGAGGTCTCACACTGCAAGATGGTGGAAGCAGAGAGAGCAAAGAGAAAAAGACAGTCTCTCCTCTCCTTTTAAAGCTCTCAGCACCACGCCCCTGACCACCATTTGTAATCCATTCACTACTGCAGGGTCCTACAACCCAATCACCTCTTCAAGGCCCCACCTTTCCTTTCAATTCCTGTAATAGGATTTCCCACCCTCTTAACAGTCACTGTGGGGCTAAGTTTCTAATGCATAAAACTTGGGTGACACAATTCAAGCTTCAGTGAGTTTGGGGGGGACATAATTTAATCCACTACAATTAAATACACAATTACCCTATAAACTCCTTGTTAAGGGAACTGCCACCACCTGTCTCCCAGGAAATTATATTTGTTTGGTAGACTTTTTTGATTTCAACTCATCCCGCAGTCTGGACTGTTATACTTGTGGAACAGCATGTTATCAAAGGAATATTAATTGCATTCCCTTTTTCCTACTTGGTGGGACAGATTTTGCTTCCCAACTTCACTTCAGGGCCCAGCACAAATTAACCTGCTCCCATGTTGGTTTGGACTAATCCACTGTAAGGAGCCAATAGCAAGCACTGTTATGTCAAGTTGCTTTTATAAAGCACAGGATCAAGAGTAAGGAGCCAAAGTCAGTCCTAGGGGAAGGCAAAGGAAAAGGCCCCAGGGCCAATCACAGGGCCGACACTGAGTTATGGCACTTTGTCACTTTGGTTTTATTTTATAATGATTTATGATCCTATTTGATTAGGTGTTTCAAACCTTTGTTTGACAAACTTCCCAAAACCAAATGCTAAAAATTAAGTCTTTTTGACTTGAAGAAACTTTGAGATGTTGCAAGGGCCCTGGAACTTCTCAAAGTATCTATAAAAGAGATATCAAAACTAACTGGACTTGTCTATTAAATGGGAAGCATTGTCAAAACATGAAGTGATGCTTGACTTTTTTTGAGTTATATAGACACATTGAAATGTGTTGTAAAATTGTGTAAGGCTCTTAGAGGTCTGTGTCTTGATGTAGATGCTATCAGTCATAATCCTGGTTCAACAGTAATTTTAAAATGTTATGTCTTCAAAAATTTCATGGAAAAAATCCTGACAGGTACAGGTTCCTGACAAACTTTGAGTTCATTCCATTGGACTGAAGTTCCAAAAATTCTAATGAAGAAACTGATGGGTTTGTGAAATTGCTACCCAAGGACAAAAGAGTTTAAACCATTTACGAGTATTCAAAAGGAAACAATAGTGCACCTGCCATTGGATTCTAGCCCTGTCTTTTAGTCTGTTAGGGAAGCTTGGACCTTCCCGGCTATAGCAGTTCCACATCACGATCATCACGCAACAAGGATGTCAACCCTTGGAACTGTAGGGACACCGTGGGCACTCCAGCGGAGGGGGATGGGAAGGCACTCCCTGGCAATATGGCACCCTTCCGGGTTCTTCTCCGCAGTAAAAGCCCACTGGTGCCAAACCTCAACCAGTCACAGGTCAAGACTCACCTCCCGCCTAGCCCCATACAAATCAGCTACCGCCCCGTCCACCCCCTATCCAAACCCCGAACGCAGCTCCCTATAAATATACGCGCAGTCCTTGAATAAAGCAGAACTTCTCTGGCGAACTGTCAGCCCGGGTCTCGTGTGTTTTTTGTCCGTGCCTCCTTCATTGGTGCCGAAACCCAGGAAGGAGTACACCCCGCCCCAGGGGACTCCTTCCTCGGACTCCTCCTCGACCCCCTGGGACTGACGGTCCGCCCTCGTCTATTTTCTCGGGCGCTGGCTTCCTTCACTCATCACCAGCTCATCTGTTAGGTAAGCCCCCTTTTGCCCTTTTGGCCAGGCTTGTACATTATTTAAACCGTCCCCAGAGGCTAAGCTCCCATTCCTCTTTCTTGCTCTCTCTCTCCCCTCCTCTCACCTACCTCTCTTAATCTTCCTCCTTCCGGGTCCAGGACCCCCGCCAAAAAGCTTAGCGCTAGGTCCCTTCAGGCTCTGGGCCATTGCCCTAGAGAAGTGAGGGTCTGGGTGATGACCTACACCCGCCTTCTCTCCAGGTTCGTACTCAAACCCCTCCCTTGGGATGGGCATGACTCATTGGGGACGTCCTCTGGGTCTCGTCTTTCTCGTCCAGCTGAAGGACTCACCTCTAATCCTCCTCTGGTCTCTCTCCTCTAAAGTCCTCTTCCAGAATGGGAACTTCCTCCTCCTCACTTCGGGGGGATTCACCCCTACAGTGCCTCCTAAACAACCTCACCACTTTATCCCTCAGACCAGACATTAAACCCAAGCTCCTCACCAAATTTTGCACACAGGATTGGCCTTATTATCCATTAGACAACCAAAACAAGTGACCCCCTGAGGGCACACTCGATCCTGACATTCTCCAGGATCTTTTCAATTACTGCCAGTGCCTGAAAAAATGGAAAGAGATTCCCTATGTTGAGGCTTTTCGCTCCCTTGCCCAAAATCCCTCTCTTTGCCTCACTTGCTCCCCCTCTCAGGTTCACTTAGCAACCAAAGCCACCTTGCCCTCTTCTCCCGATTCAAATACCTTCGACCCCGCAGATGAACCCCCTCCATACAGGTCCCCCCCTCCGGCAGCCTCTCCCCCAACTACCCCCACATCTCCTGAACCTTCATAGCCTGCCCCCCTTAATCCAACTGCCCCTCCACTTCCCGATCCTCCCTCTGCCACCGCTTTTAGCCCTCCTGTCACACGTTCTCAGGGACCCCCCGTTTCTACCATGGCTCCCCTCTGTGAGGTGGCTGGCACTGAGGGAGTTATCCGAGTCCATGTTCCCTTCTCACTAGCCGACCTTACTCAGCTAGAAAAAAGATTAGGATCCTTTACCACTGACCCCTCCACTTACATTAAGGAACTCCAGTGGGTCCTTCAGGCATACAGTCTCACTCACCACGACATCTATATGCTCCTAGCCAACACCCTCCTTCCTGAGGAGCGCCGCCATATCTGGGACGCAGCCCAAGCCCATGCAGATGAAACCCACCGCACAGACCCTGCTTTCCCACTAGGCCCACAGGCAGTTCCCGAACAGGATCCACACTGGGACTACAACACACCGCCGGGTATTCAGGCCAGAGATCGCTTTGCCTCTTGTCTCATGGCTGGTCTCAAAAAGGCCACCCGCAAAGTAGTCAATTTCCAAAAAATCCAAGATATAATTCAAAAAAAGGCCGACACACCCTCTGAATTCTTACACAGATTATCTCGAGCCTTTCAACAATACACCAACCTAGACCCCCTCGCAGAGGATGGCCGTCATGTCCTTATGACATATTTCCTGGCCCAATCCTACCCCAATATTAGGGCTAAACTAGAAAAATTAGAACAGGGCCCCACCACCCCACAAACCGAAATCTTATCAGTGGCATTTAAAGTTTTCCATAATAGGGAGGAGGAAAAGGAACGGCGAAAACAAAAGGCTGATTAGGCCAACTTCCAAATGCTGGCCCAGATAATAAAAACGCCTTCTGGTCGCTCTACTCGGCCAAACGCACCCCCTGGGGCTTGCTTCAAGTACAAGAAGGTCACTGGTCTCGATCCTGCCCTTCCCCCAGGCCGCCCACCACACCCTGCCCTAAGTGCAAAAGGGCGGGACATTGGGGCTCTGATTGCCCAGCCATCCGAAGGGAAAGTTGGTCAAACAAGCCCCAGCCATCCCGGGCATCTCAGACACCTCTAGTGGGTCTGGCTGAGGAAGATTGACGGGGCCCTGGGTCCTACCCGACCATGACCCTCACAAAAAGCGAGCCCAGGGTAACTATTGTTGTGATGGCCGACCCGTTTCCTTCCTCCTGGACACAGGACCCACTTTTTTGGTCTTAAAGGAGTTTTGGGGCCCAACCACACCTAACTTTTCCCCTACAGTCAGGGTAGGAGGAAAACATATATACCCCCGCAGAACGCCTCCACTAACCTGCCATATCGCAGGTGTTCCTTCTCCTTTCTCCCACTCATTTCTGGTCATGCCTCAATGCCCCATTCCCTCATTGGGTCGAGATATCCTCGCTCGGCTACATGTCTCCATCTCCATGTCTCCCCCATCTCCTACAACCCCTTTCCTATTAGCACTCCTCCCTGAGGAAAATCAAAACACATATCCTTCTCTATTACATCCTGTAAACTCTGTCGTATGGGACACCAATAACCCCTCCTCCACACATTGTGTCCCTGATGACCTCCTACTTTGCAGTCCCTCTTGGGAAATATCATGTCTCCCCTTCTAAGGCCCAAGTATCACACTCCACTGTCACCTATTTAGAGTTCCAATTTTCCCCCTCCAAAAAATCAATCACCCTTGACAGAAAACAATTACTGTCCTCTTTACCCGTTCCAAAAACCAAAACAGAAATCTTATCCTTCCTGGGCCTAGCTGGGTATTTTAGGGCCTGGATCCCCAACTTTTCCCTAATGGCCCGCCCATTCTACAGTTTAGCCAAGGGAGATCCAAATGAGCCCCTGTCCTCCTCCCTTAACAAGACATTCCAAAAACTCCGCCAAGCTCTGGTCAAGGCTCCCGCTTTACATCTTCCTGACCTCACCAAACCTTTTTCACTCCATATCCACGAAAGAGAAGGTCAAGCTTTAGGAGTCCTGGGACAAACATATGGCCCCTCCTTTGCCCCAGTAGCATATTTATCCAAACAACTTGACCCTACCGTATGCGGGTGGGCCCCCTGTCTCCGGGTTCTGGCAGCCGGAAATGCATTACAAAAAGAAGCACACAAATTAACGTTTGGGGCACCCTTAACCGTACTCTCACCTCACCATCTAAAAGACCTCCTCACCTACAAGGCGCTACGTTCCCTTCCCCTGTCCAAGCTCTTAGCCCTACTTTCTTCCTTTTTTAGAAAACCCATCCCTTTCATTCCTTCCTTGCCCACCCCTAAATCCAGCTATTCTCCTCCCAGTACCTTCCCCACTTGACACGCCCCAGGCTGATTATCCTCCTTTAAACAAGACAACAAACATTACGCAGGGTATGCTATAGTGTCCCTCCACTCAGTCATAGAGGCGTTCCCATTACCATCGGGCACTACTAACCAACAGGCCGAGCTCCTTGCTGCCACCCATGCCTGCATACTCGCAGAAGGAAAATCCCTTAATCTATACACAGACTCTAAGTATGTATTCCACATCTTGCTGTCACACGCAGCCATTTGGAAGGAACGGGGGCTACTTAACACCAAAGGTAATACCATAACTAACTCTGCCCTAATAAACAAACTTCTTGAAGCCTCACAGTTGCCAAAACAACTGGGGGTCATCCACTGCAAGGCCAACCAAAGGGACGACTCCCTCGTAACCCAAGGTCATCCACTGCAAGGCTGATAGTACGGCCCGAGCGGCCGCTACCACAAAACCCCAGCCCTCCCGTTTCCCCTGCGTCGCTCACGGCCCGCCCCGCCGCCCACCCGCGTCTCTTAAGCTGGAGCAGGTGGTGGGGGCAGGGCGGGGGCAGAGGCGGACACAGTTCCCCAGGAGCCCCCAGAACCCCTCCTTCCCCTCTGCCCACTTATCCCATTTTCTCCAGACCTTTTTCTCTCTAACCCCTTCAGACAAAACCCTTTTACAGCACATTTCCCGCAACTGTTCCATTTGTCAGCGCACAAATCCTAACACTCCCTTAAAGCCACACCCTACCCCTCACACCAGGCCAGGGGAAATATTCCAGCGGCGGACAATATTCCAGCAGCGGACTGGCAGGTGGATTTCACCCACATGCCTCCGGTTCGACGCCATCGCTACCTCCTGGTATTTGCGGGCACCTTTTCTGGGTGGGTAGAGGCCTATCCCACCACAAACAAGAGGGCTTCTACTGTCGCCTCCCTGCTCCTGTCCCAAATCATCCCAAGGTTTGGAATGCCCTCTTCACTGCAGTCAGATAACGGGCCGGAACTCACTGCTCCAATTACCTAAAACGCTCTCACTACCTTGGCACTGACACTGCCCTTACCGGCCCCAAGCTTCAGGAAAAGTGGACCTTAAAAGACATTATTATACCTCCCCCGAACCGCGGGACCCCTTAGTCCCAAAATGGGAGGACCCATACCCAGCTATCCTATGCACCCCATGGATCCGCATTTCTAGGTTAAAACCCTGCCTCCCGACCTCACCAACGGACCCCACGGAAAACTAGCACCTTTGCCTGCACCCCTCACCCCTCTAACCCCCTCAAACTCCGTTTATCCCGACTCCCAAGTCTCCCTCCATTACCACTCCCGTTAACGTTATCCTGTTTCTCTTACTGTACCTAGTAGGTGCCTCTAAATCCTTGTACGTTTGGCGGCTCACGGTGCGAGAAACTTATACAGGGGGACAAGGTAAAACCACCAAACCACTCTCTTCCACGGCGGACTGTTCTCCAGCTGGATGCCAAAGGCCCATTACCATCCCCCTTCCAGGGAGTAAACTAACCTCTCAAGCCTCCTACCCATATCTATGTTTTATCTTTGACCAAACCCGAGATTATTGCCACCAGTGGCCAGATTATGGGGGATGCCCATACTGGTCATGCTGGTATCATGACCCAAAGGTACCTCTACAGAACCAAGTATTTCGGCGGTCCCTAGACGGCACATTCAGCCTTCAGATTAACGATCCCTGGAACTCTAGGTGGGCTGGGGTGGTTATTGGGTCTTTCTACTGCAGCACCTCCGTCGGTTCTCGCCCTTGCGGACAATTTGAAATCTCCTGCACATATGTCCCCATAAAAAATCACGCTTCCTTATCTGCTGTACATACTCACATTTCTCAGCAAAAAGAAACCCTTTCCTCAAAAATAAATGCCGCCAACCAGCCCTCTCCCATCTACACTTGGCAACAAATTATTTCTGAAACTGTTATCTTCCTTAACCAGACTTTCTTCAACTCCACACCTCCTAACGATTGCTTCCTTTGCGCATCTTTGCTGCACCCACTTCTGGCTGCTGTCCCTGTAAACATTACCTCACTACCCTCCAATTCTTCCTCTACACCCCTCAGCCTTCCCGATGTTCCTCTATGGGACCCCGATGACTCCCCCAACCACAGTGTGGTTTCCTATCACTGCTTTCTGGGATCATCCACCCCTTCACCCCATTCTTCATTCCATTGCACAAAAAAGACCACCATCACAAGCCTCACAACGTCTCCACCGGGCACTTTTTTTTGGTGCAACGGAACCCTTTCCACCTTTATCTTTCCTAATACCTCCGTCCCTTGCTACCTAGTCACTGTCGTTCCCCAACTAACTTTCTATTCCCACACAGAGCTTTTCCACCTTTTCCATCCACCCCCAAGACAGCGTCGAGTCGTCTTTCTCCCAGTCCTAGTGGGAATGTCCTTAACAACATCAATTGTTGCAACCGGCCTGTCCGGCGGGGCCTTAGGACATACTCTATGGGCAGTAAAAGACGTTAATAACAGACTACAAAAGGCCCTCACCTCCACAGCTGAATCTCTATCTGCCTTACAAAGACAAATCACCTCCCTAGCTAAAGTTACCTTACAAAACCGCCGAGCACTAGCCCTCCTCATGGCAGACAAGGGCGGCACTTGCATCTTCCTCCGGGAAGAATGTTGCTATTATATCAATGAGTTGGGGCTAGTAGAAACCAATATTGTCAAACTCACCAACCTAGCCTCAGACCTCAGAGCCAACCGCCCTGATCCTTTCTCCTCTTTTTTCCAAGGCTCCCTTCTCACCTGGGTATGGCCAATATTAGGACCCGTTACTATAATACTCATAGCCTGTCTTTTTTTACCCTGCATTATAAAGTTCATCCAGTCTCAAGTTGGTAAAATCTCTAACCAGACTTTCAACCAGCTTTTACTCAGGAATTACCAACTACAGAGGACCCTGCCCACTAAATGGATCTACATCACCAGTGGTCCCTGTTCCTGGAGGTTTTGGCTGCGGACGCCTGGATGCTCTCCCCTACAGCTTCCTACACACACTGGACTCAACAGATAGCTGACCTGTGGCTTCAAGGAACATTTCTAGAATTCTCCCCCCTCGAAAGTACTTTATATTCTACTCTCCTTTGGAGCCTAATAAAGGGTCTCCTATCTCCTCCCAATTCCTCCTCCCCCACTACGCCCCCCTCCAGCAGGAAGTAGCTCGAAGATTACGATGACCCATTCCCACAACAGAGGAAAAAGGGAGGAATGTAGGGATACCGTGGGCACTCAAGCGGGGGGGGGAGGGGAAAGGCACTCCATGGCAATATGGCGCCCTTCCGGGTTCTTCTCCGCAGTAAAAGCCCGCCGGCACCAAAACCTCAACCAGTCACAGGTCAAGGCTCGCCTCCCTCCCAGCCCCGTCCAATCAGCTATTGCCCCGTCCACCCCCTATCCAAACCCGGAATGCAGCTCCCTATAAATATACGCGCAGTCCTTGAATAAAGCAGAACTTCTCTGGTGAACTGTCAGCCCGGGTCTCGTGTGTTTTTCATCTGTGCCTCCTTCAGGAACCGCCACTGGCCCCTACCGCACACTGCACGGGCTCACCCACTAACATACCTTGGACTGACCACAACCATGTGCCTCTGATGCTGCTCTCCTACTTAGACCAGGTAGGGCGAGGGTTTCGTGATCCCCAGTAGGCAGGGCCAACACCCCTTTGCAGTGAAGAAGCAATTATGGAAGACGGACCATCGTCTTTCTATAACCCATAAAGATTTATGGAGGGCTGGCCCATGGCTCACTCGGTAGAGTGCGGTGCTGATAACACCAAGGCCCCGGGTTCGGATCCCATATAGGGATGGCCGGTTCGCTCACTGGCTGAGCGTGGTGCTGACAACACCAAGTCAAGGGTTAAGATCCCCTTACCGGTCATCTTTTAAAAAAAAAAAAAAAAAAAAGATTTATGGAGATCACGTCTCTCAGGGAAAATGTTGTGGGAAATTAGAGGACAAGAGCAGGAAGAGGAAACCTAGGTGTTTGGGAGTAGGACGGCCAGTACGGCCGGTCCCCTGAGGACACAGGCCTGCAGGGCCACAGGAAATAAGGACAGGCGGGGAGCTCTGCCCCACGTAGGACACCATTTGATTGGACCAATGAGCTCCCACAAGCTATGGTGCCAACCAGAGTCTACACCTGGTGCTCGACCAGTGACCGAATGACACAAATCCAGCTGGGAGGACTTAAACCCCAGGGAATGTACCCGTCAGTGCTCTTGAGCCGCAGTATTGCTCGGGCCACTCTGTTCTGTTTGGAGTGTTCTTTCTCTCTCACTAAATAAACCATCCTTTGCTTTTCACCTCTGGCGTGTCTTGTCCAGTTCTTTGTTCGAAACACCAGGAACCTGGATTTAGCTGGTGAGACCTGCAGTTTCCCACCGTAGCCCCAGGGAGCAGCAGGAAGACATGGGCCCGCGGGGTCCCCCACTTGCTGCCACAGCAGCTGATCAGGTCACCCTTGACAACAAACTCTGGCACCCAAGGGAGATCTGGATCCAGGTTTGCTTCTCCCTTGGGATTTGTGCCCTACCTAGATGTCCACGTCCACTTGACCTTCGCTGAGCGGCCCCCATCCGGGAAGAGTGAAGCTCAGGTGGAGCAGGAGGGAGGTGGGGGCAGTGGCCTCGCCCCGGGCTGTGGGGCTGTGGAGGCCCAGGAGTGCGCGTGCTCAGCAGCGGGTGCAGCCAAAAGTTTAACCACCAGCCTCCCGGGACCAAACAGCCCCGGTGTGTAGTGGTGTGTAGTGCTTGCCACTTGCCGTGTGTGAAGCCTCCCCTCGGGGTGAGGTGACGTCACTCGGTGTGGAGTTGGGAAGAGACACATGATCTCCTGTCACTGTGGAACTGAGCTTTGAATTTCAGTTTGAAAACTTTGTAATAAATTAGAAGACAAAAACATAGCTAACTCAGGGCCAGCCCGTGGCTCGCTTGGGAGAGCGTGGTGCTGACACCAAGTCAAGGGTTGAGACCCCCTTGCCGTCATCTTTGATAAAAAAAAAAAAACCTTAACTCCCTCTACAGAAGCGTCTCTATCACCGCTTCGTACCCCACCCTCCCGGGCCCCCAGGCACCTCCTCCCAGAACCAGCCCCCTCACTGCAAGGGAGGCAGAGAATTGTCTTCCTGGTACCAGGAAGAGGACATGGGCCATGAGCCATGAGAACCCAAGGGTTCTAGGGGTGGGAGGTAGGGGGCAGACCCCAGATGCACTCAGATGTGGACCCAGAGACAAAAAGTCTGCACCCAGAGCAGGACAGCCTCCATCGGCAGCCCCAGGCCTGGGCCACACCACTTCTCTCTGGCCAGTCCACAGACCCTGCCTTCCCTCTAGTCCAGGACAAGAGCAGACCCTCATCCCCTGGGAAGAGTCCCTCAGTGCTACCCTGTGGGCCCCACCCTGCCCGGGGGCTGCATGTTCCTGGCTCCCGTCACTCCCTGACCCAGAGCTGCTTTGGCTGGCCTCCACACCTGCGGAGACCCACCTACCGCACAGTAACCCTGACTCCCGCTTATTTTCAAGCACTTACCACATGTTTGCAGGCAAGAATCCTAGCCCCCTTCCAGGTGAGCAAACTGAGGTGCAGAGAGGTTAAGCCACCTGCCCCAGGTGCAGAGCCAGGATGCATGGCAGCGAGGAACTGAGCCCACAACTGTCAGGCTCTAAGCCACTCTGATGCCATCTCAACTAAGGCGACACAAATCCCAACTAAGAAGCCAGGGCTTAGGAGACCAGGGGACAGAGCCTCACGAAGGGGATTCAAATCTCAGACTTGCCACTGCCCAGCCTCAGGGTCCTGGGGCAGCCACGGGCACCTTTCTGAAGCTAGCTCCTTCATCCACACAAGGGAGCTTGATGGCACCGGCCTCTGAGTGTGCTGTGAGCCCAGGGGGCGACTGTGGGGGCTGGGTGATTCTCGACACAGCCCGAATCCTGCCCCACCCCTCCAACCACCGAGGCAGCTCACAGCCTCCTCCTGCAGCCTGTAGGGAAATGGAAAGAAGGCCCTGAGGCCTCGTTAGGGTAATTTTCTTTCCAATTAGATGCATAATATATCCTAAGAGTTCCCCAGAGGCTAGGCCTTCCTAAGCTGGTTGATGAATCAGAGTCTTGCTGGACAGGCTTGGGAGGGTTCCAGGATCTGAGCTGCAGATTCCAGATAAGCCCGGTTGGGCCAGGGGTCTGGAGTCACAGACGGGTGGTCCCGTGGTCCAGGTGGGTGCTCCCGCACGTTCATGAGAAACCCCCAGGCCTGGGGGGTAGCAGTTCCAGGCTTTGTCCCTGCCCGGACCCCTTTTTTTCATCTGTGAAACGGGGAGAAAATATTTTTCCTTCTTAACTCTTGAAGGGTTGGGAAGACAAAATGTAAGAATGATCTGGGCAGGTAGAATCCCCCTGCACACCTGAAGTCTCTGGGCTTCCAGCCTCTGAGCCACGGTGCTGGCCTGGCCACTGCCGTGGACACATCGCCTCCAGGCTCTGTCCACCGAGCTGCCCCCACCCCCGTCCCCACCCCCGTGGAGCCCAGCCCCATCCCGACGCCCAGATAATCCCGAGAGCCGCAGATCCTCCAGGCCCCGCGGCCCTGCCCAGGGTCGCCCAGCGCCGCACTGTCGCACTGTCCTCATTCGGGGCTGGACGACTCTGCGGTGCGGCCTCCCCTGCGTCGTGGGGTGGCTTGCAGCGCCCCCGTCCTCCCGCCACTCGCCGTCGGTAGCGCTACTTGTGAAAACCAACTTACACCCAGACGTTGCCGAGACCGCCCGTCACAACCAAGGACCGGGTCTCGACTGTCGCGTTGCCGCCTCTCCCTTCTTGCCCACGCCGGGCCCCCTGCACGGCGACACTGGGTAGGGGCTGGGCATGCTCCGGGGAGGGGCCCGGGATGCCGCGCGGACGCGGGGACTCGACTTGTTAGGGGGTCGGCAACGGGACGCCTGAGACGGGGGGCGTCGCAGGGGACAGGCTTCCTCAGCGCGCGGTCCCGGCCCGGGACAGCTGGCGCCTTCCGGTGGGGGTCCCAGCTGTGTCACAGCGTGGAGCCGCGGGAGGGGACGCGGCGGCGCGGGCAGCGAGGGAGGGCGGTCCCCAGACCCACACGCCGCCTCTGACACCGCTCCTTTGGGGACCAAGCCCCAGCATGAGTTCGGGTGGGGACAAACCATATTCAAGCCATACAGGCGTTTGAGTTCCACACGGGACTCCATGACTCAGAGCCCAACAGTCACCGGCACTTGGCGGCCTCCACGCACCCAGGTGGGGGGGGAAAGCACGGGAGGGCGGGGACAGGGGTGGGGACCGCACGGGAGGGCGGGACAGGGGCGGGGACCGCACGGCGCCGTTTGGGCCTCTCTTTACCGTCAAGAACACAAACTTACGGAAACAAAATTAGGCGTGACAGTGGATATTTAAAACGAGAAAAGAAATTAAGACCAATTAAGTTTTTAAAATGTCACAAACGTTTCCCCTCTGCCCCTCCCTCCCAACTGCTCCGCAAACAACATCACAGAATGTGAAAATATAATAAAATAAAACATAAAAATCAATACATAAATCTCACAACGCCACAGACGTGCGAGATGCAGAGAACAAGGTGACGTTGCTGCTGACCCGCAGCCGGCCGGTCCCCCTCGCACCTGTCCCTGCAGGTCTGGCTGCCTTTTCGGTCACCTCCTGGCATGACGATCGTACTTTATTTTCCGGAGCGGGGATGGGAACAGAAGTGTCCTCCCTCCGGCTGGTCGATGAGTTTCTTCAGAGGGCACCGCGCCCGCGTCGGCGGAGCCGGGACGCATTTGCAGCCGTGCGCGGCGCGTGTCCTGCAGAAGGCCCGAGTCTGTCACCTCCGCGGGCCGCCGCGCGGGCTGAGCCCGGGCCCTGGGATTCGTGTCTTGCCTCCTACCCGCCACCCACGAGCTTACAGGCTGCAGGGTGCTCGCCTCCCACGTACACTCTCACCCCGCACCTTCAGGTCACGATGTCGCGGGGAGGATGGTGCCTGGGTCTCACTATTAAGGTGACCAAGAGAGGTCAACGCCATCGAAAGGAAAGTTGAATGTTACAGCTCCCCCAGCCAGCACAGGTGCGACCACCCCTCCGTCTGCTCCCCAGGAGGAAGGACCGGGGTGAGTCAGGAGCAGAAAGAAGCAACAGGAAGGCCCAGGCCAGAGCCTTTATGGGGTTTCTGTGGGAGTGGAGAGTCTAGTCATTCTGGGCTCTGGGTCTGTCCCCAGCTGTCTGGGACCTGGCCCTGGGTTGATTTAGGGCAGGGGACACGTAAGCCGGCGTGTGGGTCAGATAAGGAGGGGGTTCAGAGTGTGGGCTCCGGACAGCAAGAGAGTCACCACTCCGGCCATTAGTTGGGCCTGCAACTAACAGATGCCACATGGACAAATACTAAATCTAAGAAACACACAGTCAGAGCCAGGAAGGAGCCCCCAGGAGGCCTGGTGGTGGGAGGAGCATGAACTTGGGGTATTTCTTCCTGCATCTTCTCCCTTCCCGGGAGTAAATAGTTTTTTCTGCACCAGACACCACAAGTACTCTCAGGTACCCAGTGAGCATCTGCATGTTCACCCAGCACAGGACACAAATCACGTGGCCATCTCGGTGATGCAGAGAGCATCCCATGCACATTGATTTCTCTGTTTGGGGGCAGCTGGCCGGTACAGAGATCGATTCCCGGATCTCGGTGTGATCAGCACCACACTCTAACCAACTGTGCTAACCAGCCCCTCAATTTCTGTTAAGAACAAGTCTTCCTGCCCAGGAAGAGAAGGGCACATTGCTAATCTGATAAAGGCTAGCTACCAGAAACCATGAGCAGTAATCATAGTTAATGGGAAAACGTGGAAAGCTTTCCTTCTGGGACTGGCAAGGAAGCACGATGCCCATCAGCGCACTGCTTTCAATACCCTCCTGGCTGCGGCACACAGCACAGTGAGTCGGGTGAGGTTTGTGAAGAAAGAAACAAAACCGTCTGTATTGGCAGATAATACGGTTGTGTGTGCAGGAGTCTGAAGAATCCACAGAGAAATGCTGAGAATTCATAAGGAGCCAACAAAGCTGTTGGATTCAAAATCCATGTGCAAGATTCAATTTTATTTCTATGTATTAGCAACAACGTTGTAAAGATCAAATTTCGTTGAAAAATATATATATATATTTTTTTTTTTTTTAAGATGACCGGTAAGGGGATCTCAACCCTTGGCTTGGTGTTGTCAGCACCACGTTTAGCCAGTGAGCTAACCGGCCATCCCTATATAGGATCCGAACCCGCGGCCTTGGTGTTATCAGCACCGCACTCTACCGAGTGAGCCACGGGCCGGCCCAGTTGAAAAATATTTTTATAATAACATAAAAAACATCAAGATCTAGGAATAATTTACAAGGTCACTATAAGAAAAACTATAAACTGTCATTAACAGACATTAAAGATGGTCTAAATAAATGGAAATATGTTCATGTATTAGAAGACACAATATAGATTCTCTCCAAGTTAATTATTTCCAAATCGATTTATACAACCAAAGAAATTTCCAAATCCTAACCAAGTTTTTGTGAAATTTAAGATACTTATTCTGAAATGTATATGGAGATACAAATTCAAGTCAATGAATATTTATGGAGCAGCTGAGCACAGTCCAGGGCTGCTGCTTTGCACGTGGGCGGCCTCAGTAGCACCAATAAAGACGCTGCAGTTTACATTCTCACAGGAGAGACACACGCGAATGGGAGACGAAATCAATAAGCCAAGTACCCTGCGGGGCAGAAGGTAATAAATACTTTGAGTACAGCAGGGTGAGGGGCACCAGGACTTCTGGTAGCAGGGGAGGGGCAGATGCAGAATTAGCAGGATGGTGAGGGCGGGCTTCATCCAAGGTGACGTTAGCAAGACACAAGAGCAGCTAAGATGTCTCCACGGGACAAAAGGTGGGAAGACATGCGATACCAGGTCTCAGGGCATGTCACAGACCTTTCATAATCAGACAGCACGGGGCTGGCATAGGGAAGGTTAACGAGTAAGTAGAGCGGGATATAAAGACCCCAGAAACAGACCTCGTCTATGTGGACACTTATTTATGACTTTTAGTGGCTGGCTGGTCTGGAGATCCAAACCCTCGGCCTTGGTGTTACAAGGCTGTGCTCTAACCAACTCAGCTAACCAGCCAGCCCAAGGGTACAATTTTGTTTTGGAGTTTTTTAGGTTTTTTTTTTTTTTGGTGGCTGGCTGGTAAGGGGATCCGAGCCTTTGACCTTAGTGTAATTGACACCGTGCTCCAACTGAGCCAACTAGCCAGCGGGACACCTGATTTATCACAAAGCTGGCATGGCCCAGCTGTAGGGAAGATTGGACTTTTCAATAAGTGGTCCTGGAACAAGAGGCTATTCATATGAAGGGAAAAAGTGAAACATATTCCTACCTAAAACCGTCCTCAAAAATCAATCCCAGGAGGACTAAAGACTCAAACATGAAAGGCAAAGCCATAAAGCATTTAAAGATAACACGGAAGAATATGTTCATGACCTGTTGTTGTTGTCTCGGTACATGCGTGTACTGTATAACGGTCTCATCAGAACAGCAGCACGCCTGTACCTGAAGTCCATGATCTTGAAGTAGGGAAGGATTTCTTAATAGAGACACAAAAAGCACACACATTTTAAGGAAAATGTTGACAATTTCAAGTGCACTGAAATGTCTGTACATCAAAAGGAATCGCTAAAAGAGTGAAAAGCCATGAGACAGGAGAAGATGTTTGCAACTGACAAGCAGGAGTGTCTAGAACATACAAAGAACTTTGATGAATCTGTAGGAAAAGGCAGGAACTGACAGAAAAGTGGGTGAAAGAACTTGATGGGGAACCTCACAGATGAGGAAATCCAAATGGCTGGTACAGGTGAAAAAGTGCTCACCTGCATTAATAGTGGATTTGGAAGTCAGCAATTGCGAATTAACCCTACAGCGAGGAGCTTCTGCAGAACACCAGGCGGGATAACTCGGACGTCAGCTGCCCTGCACTCTGCCTGTGGCACTCAGAGCGGGCATCCACTTGTGGAAACAGCCCTGACCTCTCTCTCTATCAAAGCTGAAGAAATGCGAATCATCAGATCTGTACCTCCACAGCCAGGTAAATACTCCAGAGAGACACGAGCACGTGTACACCTGTTCTTAGCATCATTGTTGACAGTTGCCAAGTCAGAAATAAGCCCGATGCCCACCCTCAGTAGAGTGGGTAGATGAGTGTGGTGTGTTCACACAGGGGACACCACACGGCGTTAGAACACAGCAACCAGAGCGGCGTGGAGCACAGGCGAGTCTCCCTGGCGCAGCACTGATGGGCAGGAGAGGGCACAAAGAACACGTGTGGAGTGATGCCATTTGTATGGAGTTCAGACCTAGCCACGTTGTTTAGGGTGCAAAGTCATGCAACTAGGAAGTGCTGGAGTGAGCAGGACTGAGGCCACGCTGGGACCTAAAGCTGCATGGGCTGCGGGCAAATTCTAAAAGGACGCAGTTTTCTTGACACGCATTTCTCAGAGTTCTCTCCTTTCCCATGGTTATTTGACATTTTGAACCTTGGTTATGGAGTGAGATGACATTATTTACATGAATGTAAAACTATTTTCCAGCCAGCCCAAAGCTGCAGACTTCCATGTACTACCCAGTCCCCAACACAACAGCAAGGCTGGGAGCAGAAACCAGGCAGAGCCTTGGTGAGAAATTGCACCCGGCTCCTTGCAGGGAGCCCCTGAAGGTCGCATCCCCCTCCCTCCTGCTTTTCATTTCCCACGTTCCATTCCCTTGGCCCCCTCTTTAAAAACCCTTCAGTGTGGAGCCGGCCCGTGGCTCAGTAGGGAGAGCATGGTGCTGACAACACCAAGTCAAGGGTTGAGATCCCCTTACCGGTCATTAAAATAAAATAAAATAAAATAAAACTGTCTGTGAACCAGTCTTTGAGATGCTTTAGTCTGGCTGTTCTCCTCCAGGTTTACCAAAGAGATGGGTCAGCCCAGCATCTCTCCGCAGGTCACCGGTGTTCCTGAGTAAAAGCTGACTTCCAGGGGGCTGGCCTGGTGGCGCACTGCTACAGTGCGCCGCTTGGGAGCGCGGTGGTGCTCCCGCCGAGGGTTCGGATCCCACATGCGGACCGGTTCCCGCTCACTGGCTGAGCGAGGTGCGGGCGCAACACCGAGGGTTGCAATCCCGTTGCCGGTCCCGGAAAAAGACAAAAAGGAAAAAAAAAAAAGAAAAGCTGACTTCCGTTTTCATCAACACTTGGCTTCTGGGTGGTTTTTATTGGAAAGGCAGGCAGCCAGACCTGAGCTCTGTAAGAAAAGGAAATGATCACAATGAAAATTAGAATAGTGATTACCACTAAGGGGAAGGGAGGGACTAGGATTGGGAGGGAGTCCCTGTGACGACTTACCAAACCATACATACGTGTCGACGTGCTCTTCTCCGCTTGTGTCACACTTCACAGTAAATGTTCTTTGTCAGGCCGGCGGAATAGAGGAACGTCAGCAAAATGGCACCGGGGCCTCCATCTTGTTGAACCCACCCCTGGGACTTTCCCGCCCGACCGGAAGGTCACCTTCCAAGAGATCTCCCGCCATCAGAGCAACAGCTCAGGGCCACGTCACACTGGGGAAAACAGAACCTATGCAGGAAGCTGAGACTTAACTTTACACAGCTATGCACCATATACGGGCTGCTGGCCAGCAGCGGCCCACCCTTATAAAAACCCCACCTGCCTTTGCCCAGGTGCGACTTCCCGGCCTCACTCCCTTGCCGGGCCGTGGAACCTCACCCGGGAGCGCCCCCATTAAAGCCTACCCTAAATTTACTGCCTGGCTCCTGGTTTTCTTTGCTCCGGGTTTGAGACTAAAACCTTCAAGATTCAAACCTAACACAGTCATGGATGTGTTCCGTGCTAGAGCAGCTCTCCTTTGGGTCAGCGGCTGAGCCACCCATACAGTCCCCATGGGCTCACCCTGGGTGGCCCGGCCTGGCTGGGGACTGCAGGGTCCATTCAACCCTTGCTGAACGCACGAATGACTCAAGATTTCACCAAGACAGAGGGGTGGGCCTTGGGCAGGACAGTGGCTCTCCAACAGTCCCTGGAAGGCTTCTCCTGCCTGCTAGCCCTTCCCAGGCCCACGTCCCACACCAGTTCTTCAGGTGAGAATCCAACCTTCCACACAGGTCACTCTGTGACCCAGTAAGAGGACCCTGGATGGGTCCCCTGACAATCCTGGCGTCTCTCACCCAGCTGTGGTCTTCATTTTTTCAAAAACTCTTCACTTTGTTGATGTTCAGATGTAGAAATAGCCACTCTGCCGCTCTGAGCGTGAGGTGCCAGGCCTTCTGGGACCCCAACAAGCCGGAGTTCCCCCAGTATTATCCACAGAGACCCCTGCAGACTCCTCCAAGGCTCCCCAGGCTCAGGCCTCTTGGCAGAGGGTCTTCACACATTCTCAGGTCTCTGACACATCTGGAGGGTGCCTGCCCAGTCCCCAGCCAGATGTCCAGCCACATCCCTGCCCAGGGACTTGTGCTGTGCACAAGAGGTAAGGGGACAGGGCACACAGGATGAAGGGGGTCTCTCATGGATGCTGCACCCCATTGCACCTCAGCATTTGTAGCTCTTTAATTCTTGCCCCAAACCGTGAGTCAACCTTCCTAATATACTAGATTAAAGTTACCTTAGCTATCTTTTAGGCTCAAGTCTCTCATCAGAATCATATCTGCATTAGAAAGCAGTGCTCCAGTGCTGTCCAGGTGATAACCAGCTCTCCTGCCTAGCCCAACTGTGTTCAGGGCATTCCTCCTAGGTGACCCGTAGATGACCCTGGAGCAGTCCTGGGCAGACGGCCTCTCCCTTGAGAGATGAGGAAAGAAGCTGGGAGACTCTGGACTCAAGATCACAGAGCGGCCCACCAGTGAGTAGAAACCCGCTCCTCTGACACCTGGTCTAGGATCAACGTTTGGGGGAGCCCTGAAACTTGGCTCTTGAGGGATTATAAGGGAGGAGTGTTAGGGAGACAGACGCTGTCTTTGAAGGACAAGGGGGTGTCTGCTTCCAGTCAGAGCCGGGTCAAGGGAACGTTCCGACAAGGGTTGGGATGTGGGGTACTGCTCATGGCTGGTCCTGGTTTCAGGAGGGCACAGTGGGAGGGTTTGGGGAATTAGCAGTGGGGAGGGAGGGGTCACAGAGGGGCAAGGGGTGGCTTGGGGGACTGGAGCCTGACATATGAAGGTGGGGGAGCATAACGAGATTAGCCCCCGGGTCTGCAAAGGCAGGTCATGGTGGGAAGTGCCGAGGGCCATGGCTTTTGCCCAGGGGCTCCCTTTACTCAGTGGAGGAGGCCTGCTGAGGGTGGTCTTACTCCAATGACCCTCCTGGGGTCCCCTGGGGTCAGGCTGAAGCAGTCTCTGCTGGGACCGCAGCCTTGCTCAGCTCTCCCCACCTGCTCTGTCCCTACCATGCCCCTTGCTCAGAGCACTGCCTCCATAAATCACCTCCGTGTGCCTGACCCAAGACAGAGGGACTGGCTGGGCGATGGGCGAAAGCGATGGGTGTCCCCGTGAGCCCCGGTTGCCTCCACCTGCGACCGGCTCGGCACTCCCCGCATGGTCCTGCTGTGGCATTCGACAGCGCCCTCCTCAAAGCCCCCTCATCCCTGGCCCGCAGCTCAGTCCCTCGTTGGTTCTCTTCCTCTTGCTCTGGCTGCTGCCTCAGTTTCCCTTGCCAGTACCTTCTCCCTGCCCTCCCTTCACCCTCCCTGGGTGGCCTCGTGGACAACGTGGCTCCCGTCTCTCTCCAATTCCTCCACCGCTCTTCCTCTGAGTGCAGATCTCCTTAGCTAAATGTCCCAGGGAGCTCCCACCTAAAATGTATAGCCCTGGATTCTTCATCTTCCTCCCGACCCTGCTCTTCCCCCAGGATCTCTGGCTCTGGAGATGGCCCCACCCACCATCTGGTCCCCTGGAGTAGAAACCTGGGCATCAGTCTGGACTTTGGTGACCAAGTCTGTCCCTTCTACCTTCATATAGCCTCTCCATCCTCACCACTTCAGCCTCTCTGTCTTGTGCAGGTCCCTGTCACCTCCGACTTGGCTGACAGCACCTGTGCTCTCACTGGTCTCTGTGCCTTCCCTGGGACGGGTCTTCTATGTAAATCTGACCTGGCCACCTCTTGCCCAGGACCCTTCCATGGCTCCCCATTGTCTTTGGGCGGAATCTTTCCAGCGGTGGTCACGGCCCTCATGAACCGAAGCCGGCCTCGTTTCTTTCTCCATGTCCTTGCACCTGCTGCAGTCCCCCAGCTCTCACCTGTTCATGCTGCCCCTGCCTCTACCTGATGAGAATAGCAATTCACACTCCAGATTCAAGGACAAAATAAATTACTCTTTGTAGTAGGATGGAAACCAGAACCAGTTTTCATCCATCCCAGTCAATTGACGACCACATCGTGTGCTTCTAGAAGCCCACCAGTCAGTGACAGCTCACCCTAGCAAAACAGGCCCACGTGGCATGCACCCTTCAACACGCAAAGCCAGCCAGTCCCTGAGCCTCTCGCTGCTGTGAGACAGCCGACCCCGGACACCGGCCATGCTCCCCAAGAGGAGTGATTCGTTTAGCTCGGAGAGACGGGCCTACTGCCAGCTCTCCTTTGCTCTAGCAAGCGCCTGAGTTGGCCTACATGTGGCCTCTTCCTTCAACATGCATGGCTCGCTCTCCATCCTCAGGAGGTCGAGGGTGCCCCTCTGCCCCCCCCCCCCCGTGCATTTGCCTCTGTTTACACACCTTCTCCCTCACCACGTACAAAGACTGGTCATTCCCAGCTCAGAGTCCTCAGCACCCAGCGTGGGCCGGACATGGTGGCTGCTGGGGGCCTTGCTGAGCTGAGTTGAGAAAGAAAGTTGGCAGTTGCTGCAAGTCAATGTCTAGCCCTGGAGGATGCACCCCAGTGAGCCAGGCACCCCTACCAACGGCATTAACTCATGCTTTTTTTAAAAGATTGTTTTGAAATATGTAATGCATACAGAGGAGTATGTAAAGTGTGTTCACCCAGTTTGGGGAACAATGACGGTACCCACACCTGGGCACCCATCACCCAGGTGGAGAAACAGAGCATGGATAACACGTGAGAAGATGCTCTGCGTCTATCCCACCCCACCCTCCCCTCTTTCCAGCCCAGGTGCCCACTATTCTAACTTTTAATCATCCCCTTGCCTTTCTCTACAGTTTCTTCAACTATCTATGCATCCCCATATATGCTGAGTTCTGGAAAACCGAGCAGTGTAAGGAAAGGACCTTGTACCACCATAAGGTGAAGGGTCCTGGGAGACAGCTCTGGTTCCTGTCTCCCTTTCATTTCCCTGTGAGTCTGTAAGAGTCTTTTCTGGAGACACCAGGGGCCAAGGAAAAAACAGAGCTCTTCAGAGCTGGACGTTGGCAGGCTCCAGTGAGGACCACGTAGCAGACAGCCAACAGGAATGTGCTTGTGGGGGGAGGGGCTAATCTGGACTGTCTCCTTCTGAACCCACCAAGATCTACCTGTAGCTCTCAGGAGTGGGGTTGGTGGGCAACACTTAGGTGGGGCAAAATGGGTGCCCTCTGCAGTTCCAGGCAGCAGGAGAAGGATAGAAGAACTGGAATTGGGGAACACATGGAGAGGATAAGTGCAGGTGCGGATTTGGGCCAGGCTCACCTGGGCATTTTGTCTTGAGGTTTAAAAATATGAAATAATGGCAATGATGGCACTTGATCAGCTGTCTCTTGAGTCACCTCCCATCATCTCATCCTCACTTAGCCGTCCTCTTGGGGACTCTTTTTACCCCCCTCCCCCATACATCCCATATTGGACCTTGTACCTGTATCCTTGCTTTCCTCTTCATGGTTTATTTTCTTATTTTGGTGGAGCACATGAGTGTCTGAAATGTCTTTATTGAGATACTCTCATTAAGTACACACTTATTTTATTGATAGTTTGGCTGAGTATAGAATTCTAGATTGGAGGTCATTTTCCCTCCAAATGTTCAAGTTATTGTTCTGTGGTCTTACTTCACCGTTGCTATTGTGAAGTCTGAAGATGCCTTATACCCTTTCCATTTATTTATGTCTCTCTTTAAAAGCTTGTAAAACCTTTTTTGCCTCCAGTGTTCTGAATTTTCACACTAATGTGCCTTGGTGTGGGTCTATTTATATTCATTGTGAGAGTTCCTTGGCAGTCCTTTGAACCTGGCAATTCATGTGCTTGGAGGCTGGATATTTGTTTTAAATTATTTATTTCATAGTTTATTACTCCCATTTCCTCTGCCCTTTTTTTCTGAAACTCCTGTTAATCAAATAATAGGTCTCCTGAACTGGAAATCTAATTTTTTTCTTATTTATTCTTTTTTATTTACCATCTCTTCATTACATCAAGCCACTTTCTCAGAGACTTCCTCAATTATCTTCCCAGCATTCTATTTGGTTTTTTGTTTCTGCTATCACATTTTTGGGTTCCAATAGCTCTTTTTTGTTCTCCAAATTATATATTGTTTTCTTATATAATATATATATAACATTATACATTATATATAATTCTATAATTGTGTGTGTGTATATTCCATGGACCTAATAGCTTTTCCTATCTCTGTGAGAATAATGATAGTCATTTTCCCCCTTTTCCTTGAATGATTTTGTTTTCTTCTAGTTGCTTTTTTGTTGTTGTCTATTTGTTCAATTTCTCTCTCTTTTCCATTAGGAGCTTTCCTTAGATTTTTAGGAATTCTTAGCTGAGTGTTCGTGATAAGGAGTGGGAGATTCAAAAAGGTAACCGGAAGCTCTGCATACTCTCGTGGTATGATGACCATCCTGGATTAGCTCTTCAGTCATTCAGTCTAAGAAAAAGACTGGGTGGCTGTCCACGACACTCATTATTCCTTCCACCTGGTAAACAGCTGGATAACACTTCCTAGCCTCCCTAGTGGTCGGGTGTGGCCATGTGACTGGTTCAGGCAGTCGGATGTAAGCAGAAGTAATAGGCCTGTCCACCTCCGTCTGGCAGATCCTCAATGCTCTGTCCCCTTCTGTCTGTGGGAAGCAATCTTGGAAGCTCTGTGTTGAAGACAAGACAGCCTGGATCCTGGAATCACTGCCTGGAGGACACTGATGCTGATCAGGAACACCTGCCTTTGAGACTTGAACAAGAGAAAAAAGTAAACATCTGTCCTCTTGGGGCCATTATGCATTTGTGGGTTTGTTACAGTAGTTAGACTAACCTAACTAATAAATAGAATAAGTGCATTAAATATTAACAGCCAGACAGCTGGGAACTTGTGCTTCTGGTTAAGATGGAGTAACAGGGACTTAATTTATCTTCTTGCCTGAAACAATGAAGCAGCTGGGCCGGCCCGTGGCTCACTCAGGAGAGTGCGGTGCTGATAACACCAAGGCCACGGGTTCGGATCCCACACAGGGATGGCCGGTTAGTTCGTTGGGTGAGCGTGGTGCTGACAACACCAAGTCAGGGGTTGAGATCCCCTTACCGGTCATCTTTTAAAAAACAAAACAAAACAAAAAAAATGAAGCAGCTGGACAAAATAAACGAAACAATGGCTCTTAAGATACTGGACATCAAGCAGCAAAGGACAGTAAATCATCTTGATTCCAGGCACCTTAAACCTTTTCTGGAATAACACAGGATACAACTTAAAAGTAAATAAAGAAATATTGATCTCCTAAGATGCCCAGTCTTTCCCCACCCCCTTCCTTTGTTCTCATTGTCCCTCCAATTGGAATGCCCTCCCTTCCCAGGTGCAATCCCACCCACCCCTGGAGGCCTTTTCAGGTCATTCTTACGAGGGGGGCTCGTCCTGGCCCTTCTGTGAGCACCAACACACGTTGTTGGTGCCTCTACTAGACCCGACATGGGCGCACAGTCTGCGTCTCTCCTTCCCTGTTTCCCAGCCTCCAGGGCACTGCCCAGCTCACTGGTCCAGCCCCTGACAGGTAGGCTATGCCGAATTCTGCTCATGGATTTACTGAAGTATAGCAGGCTAGGTAGAAAGGAGACAGTCACCCAAATATCTCTGTCTTAATTTAGGATCTTTAAGATGGAGAGCACCCCTTCAATGATTAGGACGCGTAAGATGGAAATAAATATTTTATTACTTCCAGGCACAGGGCACGCCCAGAGGCCCCACATACACGCGCTCGCACATGCACTCGCACACGTGTCCCGCGCAGACCTGCGGGTTAACACCTTCATTGGGTGCAGGGCGTTATGCAAACAGGCTTCCCACAGGGAGTTTTAACTGGTAGGTCTAAAGCAAGCAGGGGGCCTCGCTGTGACTTAGAGCCAGTCACTGCGGCACATCTGCACAGTCCATGCGGGGTGTGAGGGTCAGCGGGGCCAGACAAGTAGGTTGTGCGCAGCTGTCCCATATGGAGGTGGCCTCCAGGAGGAAGGTGCACAGGGCAGATGTCCGGATCTGGATCCGCCACGTCGAGGAGCAGGTGTACACCTAAAACTCTCCGGGGTGACTGAGCCCGGTTTCTGGTGTGAAGAAGACCGGCTCACGCTCAAAACGGGAGAGGCAACGTGCACTTGTAAGAATTCGCCACACCTGTAACACGAAGAGCGCCGGGAGGGGGTCCGCGACCCCGTAAGGTGAGGGGTGGGCTGGGCTTCGGTCCCCCCGAGTTCCCCTCCAACCCTGCCGCAGCCCACGGCGGCCAAGCCAGACAGCGCAGCTGCGCCGGGCCGAGGCCGCCGCGGGGTCGCCTAGGAAACGCCCACGGGCCCGCGCATGGCTTCCCGGGCCTTGTAGTCCGCCGGCTGCCTCGCCTCTGCCGGTCGCGCCGGGAGTGACTACAACTCCCAGGGGGCCGCGCGGAGAGGCGTGGCCTGGCGGCGGGCCGTGGGCGGGGCTTAGCGGCGGGCTCTCCTGTGCGCGGGGCAGGAGGCCCAGAGGAAGATGGCGTTTTCGAGGGTCGCGCTGCCGCCACAAGTGCTGT
>NW_007726114.1:138367-202363 GCF_000696425.1 Galeopterus variegatus | reverse complement strand
TGGGCCCGGGGGCGGCCGGAGGGGGTCCTGGGGCGGAGGCGCGGGCCCGGGGGCGGCCGGGTCTCCTGCGGCCCACAAGCCCTGTCTTCAGCGCAGCCCCTTTCGCGTGTCAGGTGGGGCACCCCGACCCCCCTGCAGCAGGAAAGGGACCCAGACGCGGCGGTGACTTGCGGAGACCTCGGTGCAGGCTCCCGAGGGCTGCCGTGCCGCTTAGGGCAGCGAAGGCTGAGACCCCCGAAGGTTTAGCGTGACCGGACCCAGCCTGGCCGGGCACACGGGCCTGCGCTCTGCTGCACTGAGTCTCTTCTCCAGAGTTAGGGCAGAGCCAGGCTAGGTGTCAGGTCCCCTGCGTCCCGGTCTTCGCCTTTCTCTCACCTTTGTGTGCTTATATGGAGAAGAAAAGCAGGTGATGTCGGGCATAAAGACATGATCAGGAACAGCAGAAATCTCAGGAGCGGCTGGTTAATTTGGGTGACGGGTATGGGGAGGTGGGAGGAGATGGGATCAGTTTAGAACGCATGGAACACAGGACTTGGGCAGTGCCGAAAGTCAGTCAGCAGATGATACAGTATGACCTTCACTCTAGAGGGAAAAGGGCGTCGTCCCCTAGGTCCCTCAACCAGTGGAGGCTGAGTTAGGACTGCCATTGGTAATGGGTGTGTGACCTGGGCTAGCCCCTGTTATTAACATAACAGTTACTCCATTTGTGAGGCTTGGGTTTGTGTTTAGTGACACGGCTATTTATGAACCACGACCCATGCTCCGGGCCTCTGTGTCATCTGTGAAGTGGAGATGGTGAGATTAGATTCTCTGTTAAGCATTCCAGTTTTCAGCATTCCTGAGCCTTTGAGAAGGATGGTAAATAGTTTGCAAAATAAGAACTGAGTTTTGAAGAGCAGAAAGGAGAAACCTCGGCAGGGGAGAAGGAGGTGGGGGAGGGACAGTTGGAGGGAAGACTGCGGGGGCAACAGTGCTGCAGGCCCTGATCGCCCTTCTGGGTCTGGCTTTGTGGCGGTCAGTCCCTGCTGTGTCAAGCCTGTGGAGGTGCAGTGGAGAGGCAGGGAGGCTTCTTGGAGAAAGGGGCTCTGGAGGGGCTGGGACACAGCTAGGCTTGGATGTGGTGAGAGCCTCCAAGAGGCTGGAGTGCAGGGCCTTGCCCGCTGCTGTCCTCCAGTGCCCACTGTGATGGGTGCCCCAAGCCTGTGTTGACTGGGTGGGGTTTCCCACAGGATGAGTCTGGTCTGACTGAATTGGATGTTGTGTTGGGGAACACTATGCACTCTAGTGCCCAAGAACCTGAGCGGCTCCCTTTGCCTTCGGGAGCTGGCCCTAAGCCCTCCCTCTGCCCTGCTGGGCGACTTCCCAGGCCTGCCATGTGCATCTGTCAGCCTGGGCGGCTTCCTCTGACCTCCTGTGCTGGCTTACCTGCCCTCATGCTGCACCTGCACAGTCCCCGCATCCTCACGTGCTCAGGGCATACCTGGCCTGTTTCAGTGTCAGGTCCCGGCCCTCCGGAATCTCCACTGTCTGCTAGTAACTGCTGCGGTGACCGCTCCCCTTGGACCGAGGCCTTGGGCTGGATACCTTTCCAGTCCCTTCTAGGCCTGAAGTTCTACAATCATATGTGTGAGTCTTCTGCTGAACAGAATGTGCAGTGCTTCCAGGGTGGGGTTATGTTTTAGGATATTTTGCATGTCTTCAGCACTTCCAGAGAGCCTAGTGTTTTGGTAGGCAGACCAGTTGGGTAACACGCTGACTCGATTTACCTTCTAGACAGTGGAAGTTGAGATGGTGGTGGGAGCTGTGTCCCAGATGTGGGGGCAGGTGTTCACCTGGGTCAGGTGAATACTGATCTTACAGGGAAGCTTTTCATAGCACACCTTGTAAACCAATGTTCTCAGCCATTTGTAACCATTACCTACCAGCCAGGAAGGTTTTGTTCTTCCCTATATAATTTGCTTTATGAGAACATTTTGTTTTCTAAATGTGAAATTATGTCATAGCATATAATATTATATAGTGATTGTATATTCGGTAAGAGAAAAAGAGTCCAATGAAGCTGTTTGCCTCATCCATTCTTTCCAACCCACCTTTTATGGACTTGGGGGGGTGATACCTATTTTGAGACTTGGTGCCATAGTAGGGTACAGGGGTGGGGATGGGGGTGGCCTCTGGCCTCTGAGAAGACACTAACTCACCTCTTCTCTTGTGAGACTGGATCAGGGGATTATTCCTTCATTCCATCCTAGCATCTTAAATTTTGTCTTTCTGTGAAATTACCCAGTTCCTGTTTCGTACTTGCATAGACGAACTGTGTAGTAAGAACGAGGGTCACTACCCCACCTCACGACATTGTGGGCATGTCCGGTGTGTCGCAAGACTCCTGAGCAGCTGTGGGAGCCGAGGGCTATCTTTGGAGCCTGGAGGGTCTGGGGAGCTGTGTGGGCTTCTCACAGGGTGCCGCTGTGGGCACCCACGTGCTCGTGGAGATCTGCTGGTGGCTTCTGTCCCTCTTTAGAGTTGCCATGTATTGTGGAGATACCAAGAGGAGCCATCTCAAACGGGTCCGCAGGTGCTACTTCAGTGCCCATGGAAGTGCCCTTGTTACCCTTGACCTGGGAGAAGCTGCTCTGGGAGCTCAGAGTCCTCATCAGTGGCTTCTTCCTTCTGGCACGAAAGATGTGAGACGTGTCCTCAGAGATCAGGCATGCGGTCAGGGGTAGTGGAGATCGCCTGACGTCTGCAGAGCTCCAGGACCTCAGACACCTCGTCCCTGTCTCTGCATGTTTCCATTTCCTTGTTCTCTGTCCTCTGGGAAGGGCACTACAGGCTCTTGCTTCTCCAGAGACTCAGAAAAGACCACCCAGGGGACTGGGCCGTGGCCTTTTTACCTCCACAGGACACCTAGAACTTTCCAGGGAAGCCCCATCCTGTGTAGTTCCAGGCAGACGAGGCCACACTCTTGTCCTGGGAGCTCAGGTGGAAAGAGCTCGGTCACAGTCACTTGGCTGGAAGGGACCATGCAGCACTGTCTCACTGCATGCAGGCAGGAGGGGCGTGGCATACCAGGTAGCCACGGCAGGTTGCTGCTGCAGCCCCACTGGTCAGGCAAGGGTGCCATGCAGTCTGATGTGGACACTTGGGTCCATACCTGGAGGCCAGGTGTGCTGGCCTCTTTGGTAGTCCTGTGGCTCTTGCTGGTGCCAGCCTGTACACCACCCTGGCCAGAGTGCAGAGCCTCGGCCTGGGAGACAGCGGCCTGGATGGACGCCAGTGACATTCAGCTCTGTATTATGGGCCTGGGTTTCCTGGGAGGACTCTGAGAGGGCAGCACCTGGGTTGTTGGGAAGAGCACTCCACAAGCATGTGGACGCTGCTCAGTGGGTCAGGAAGAGTGGGTGCTAAGGGTCAGGAGGGGCACTGGGTCCTCAGCTGGGGCAGTCGGCGGGGTGACGGTCAGCCTGCAGCCAAGCAGCCCCAGAGAGAGAGTTTGTGCTCACCCCTGGGGTCTTCAGGAGCCAGAAGTCTGAAAAGGCCAGCGCAGTTGTGTTCAGGTTCTGGCAGGTGTGTGTTTCAGAGGAACACCTTCTTCCCGGTGTATGCACGTTTGCCTGTCTCGTAGTTACTGATGGTTTACTTTACCACTTAATATTTGTCAGAGGCCTTTTTGCATTTGGTTTCCATTAACTAGTTCTTCTAACTTGATGCATTAATATTTATAGTTGACTCTTGAACTACACAGGTCCACTTACACACAGATTTTTTTTCTTTTTTTTAAAGATGACCGGTAAGGGGATCTTAACCCTTGACTTGGTGTTGTCAGCACCACACTCAGCCAGTGAGCGAACCGGCCATCCCTATATGGGATCCGAACCCATGGCCTTGGTGTTATCAGCACCACACTCTCCCGAGTGAGCCATGGGCTGGCCCAACACACAGATTTTTTTCAATGCGTACAATACCGTAAATGCATTTTCTGTTCTTTATAGTTTTCTTTAGTTTACTTTACTGTAAGAATATAGGGTATATAATACATATAACATTCAAAACACATGTTAATTAACTTTATGTTACCAGTAAGTCTTCCAGTCCACGGTAGACTGTCAGTAGTTGAGTTTTTGGGGAATCAAAAGTTATATACAGATTTTTGACTCCCTGGGGCCAGGGCGGGGGGTGTCGGCACTCCTAATGCCACAGTGTTCAAGGGTCAGCTGGTAACTTAAAAAAATGAAAAAAGGATCCAGAAAGTGGGTGTTTCGTGGTGTTTGCAGGTGACTCCCTGCCCTCCTCTGTGAGTGAGGTGGTGGCTGCTGGCGGGCACCTTCAGCCCTGAGCTCAGGTAGCAGCCGGTTGCGACTTGTTTTGTGAGGTGTATGGCATGGGATTCAAGCCCTCAGGGCTCCCGATTTTGCTGCTGTTGGGGCACTTCTGGCTTCACTCATCTTATTCTCCGAGGGTCCTGGGGAGACAGGTGGAGAAGGAATCAAAGGACCACATGGTCAAGGGCCAGTGAAGACCACAGGTTGCAGGTGACAGTGCCTGTACTTGAGCTGGGAGGAAGGACCACGGAACGGGTTTGTCCACCAGCCTGAGGTCTTCAAGTCTGCCCTCCAGTGGAGGGGCTAGCTAGTAGTCCAAGAACGTGAACGTGCAGGGGATTTTGAATCCTGTTGTCAGTGACCCTAACCCCGTCCTCTCCTCATCTCCCAGTCACCACTTTGTCTTAGGTCAGGTGTTGGGCTGGTCGTCCCATGGTCCTCTGTTCTCTTTGGCAGCTCCGCCTTTCCCCTGTGAAGCTGGCCGAGCTCCATGCTGATCTGAAGATACAGGAAAGGGACGAGCTCAACTGGAAGAAACTGAAGGCTGAAGGCTTAGACGAAGACGGGGTGAAGGAGGCAAGACTTGCACACAGTCTCAGCGGTACCTTTTGCTTTAATATGGACGGAAGGAGCCACCCAGCCTCAGTGGCACTGGCTTCTCCTGACTCGGTAGCTCTTGGCCACAATGAGGGAGGGGCTGTTGGGTGCAGCCTGCTCAGTGTCTTGCTCCGAGGACAGATGTGCCTCCGCTCCTGTGCTGTTTGTGGGGGTAGGGGGCAGTGTCAGGGAGGGGGCCTGGGCACGTGGACACACAGGCAGCCAAGGCCCGGGACCTGTGCAGCCCAGGAAGGGGCTGGGGCACGGCATCCAGAATAGGAAGCAGGTATGTGCCCAGCACATGGACAGTACGGGGGTGGATTTCGGATGTTAGGAAAACAACTTTCTGACAGACAGAGTGGACTGTGGGTTTCAAGAAGAGGTGGAACAGGCATGTTCCCCTGAGACCAGTGTTCAAAAGGCACCTGTGTTCTCAGGGCCAAGAGGCATTTGCAAGACAGGTTGTGATGGTTCCTTCTGGGCCCCACTTTTCTGCTGTCCTCATGTCACCATCACTTTGGCCGCAAGGCACTTGCAGGACGGGAGCAGGCCCGGGTGCACTGCGTGGCCGGCTGGGACCAGCGCTACTTCAGGAGGTCACGGACACTGTGTGCGGCTCTCCTGACATCCCATGCGGAAGTGCTGGGGGCGCAGTCGTCCCAGCCTGGCTATGTGCTGCCCGGGGCGTGACTGGGCACCAGTACCCCTGTCCCGTGATGTGGGCATGCGCGGGATCCATCTCCTCATCCTGTCTCAGGGGACAGTGGTCATAGACCACATGGGATGCTCCCCACAGGGGCGGCTGGAGTGTTGGGGGTGGTTGTGACTGCAGGTGGTGCCAGTGCCATCCAGAGCAGGGTCCCAAGCCCCAGCAGCGCCTGAGTCCACACCCTCACTCGCTTCCTTGCACTGAGTTGCCATTTAGAGGCCCTCACTTAGGCCTGATGCTGGGACACCTCCTCCTCAAGACTGAGGCACCGGCTGTTGGCTCCAGCCTCCAGGCCATGTTTCCTGCACGCCAAACCTGTGCACAGCGTCGTCCGCATCCATGCTGGGCCTGGCGCTTGGTGCCTGCTCCTGTGTCGTGAGCTGCCAGGGCGGCTCCTGTAAAGCGGGGCTGCGGCAGGGAGGGTTGCACGGGCAGATCTCATCTCTCAAGGAATTACTGAGACGTGACCTCTAGAGCCGTCCTGTGCTGCACAGGCAGTGCACCCTGGGGACAAGTTCTCCCGGCTGCACTAGTAACTTTTTATCAGAAGCTGCCAACTCATGTTTCTCCCTTAGAGGATGTTTTTCTTAAAATAAAAATATGTTTTGGGCCTTCAGAGGCTTCCCCCAGCCACGACCTGTACTCTCAGAGAACTGCCATCTGTTCTGTGCTCACTGGAGTTGCCCTGCATCAGGAGCTGGGGTTACAAAATTTGTTCTTGAAAACCTTGCACCTGTTCTGTGAAGGTGATCCCATTGGTCAGTGACTTATCAGTGACTTATGTTAGCTGCATCTGGCCTCAGGCCACTTGTGCCTTAAGAGGCGCCGTGTGATGCAGGATGTGTCTGCGGTGGGAGAGTGGGAAGCGGCTGGGTCCCGGGGTGTCCTGGGAGGTGCTGGGGACCTGCCTCCCCAAGCTTGTTCGTAGTTCCCACCAGACCTTGAGTGCTTACCCAGAAGACGGGAGAAAGGAGTCTCCCGGACGGTGGGAAGCAGCCCTGTCCCACTCGAGTAGCCTGACTTTCTTTCAAAGGAAACCGTACTAGATCCTATTAAATACCCACCTTCTCTCCTAGTCATCCTGGCCAAGTACGGTCTGGATGGGAAGAAGGACGCTCAGCTGCTGAGTGGCAACTCCCTCGGGGACAGCGCCCAAGATGACAGGCTGGAGGACCCCAGGCTGGAGAAATTGTGGCACAAGGTAGCCTCATTTTTTCCATCAATCCTGACGTTTGTCCTGCTGCGTCGAGAGTCACTGCATGGGGCCTGTTAGGGACCTGCTGTTTCTGTCACTTTACAAAGCCATCAGCCTCTGCGCTGCATGGGAGCTTGTTAATTTGGGGGAAGTCTCATGAAAATGATGGTTTCTTACTGAAACCGTTAGCACTTTATCTACGATCCTTTTCTTTTTTCCGTGAGTGTGCTCAGCTTTCCTGTTTAGAATATTCCTTGCTCTCTCAAGAAAGGAGTTCTGCTTGGCTCTGGCTATTAGATCTTCAGGTATGCAGAATGTGCCTAGTAGTATGCGGTAAATTGCACAGGATCACACTGTAGCGTGGGCTCAATTTTCACTTTGTATCTAATACTTAGCTGTGAGGGTTCGGCCCTGTGGACTTGCTTCTGTGACTAGGAGAGATGCTGGGGGCAGGCTCTCAGCATGTTGTCTAGGAAGGGCGGCAGTGCTGGGCTTGCCCCAGCTTTGTTGTGAGGTGCAAACCTCAGAGTGTGGGGTCTGGTGTGGCTGGGTCAGCTCACAGCGGGTGTTCACTTGCTTCAGCTCCTGGTCCAGAACAGTGTGTCTAGATCACGATTTGGGGTCAAGAATTGGAATTCTTGTGGTAGTGCATTGTCCCTGGTCAGGAGGGATGGGACAGGCAGAGGGGTGAAGAGAGAGGGAGGACTGCTGGAGTGGTCTCCTGTGCAGCTGCTCCAGACCCAGCCCAGGACCTGTGTTATCCACCTGTTACCTGGGAGGCAGGTGGGATGACAGGTGACTAGCCCAAGGTACCTCCTAGGAAGACAGCCTTGTGTCCTTGCCAGTCACAGCCAGGAGAGTTGGGCAGATGTGGGGGCCACTGGGGCACTGCCCCATCCTCCTCGGGGTCCTTCCACCCCCAACGTCTAGCCGTATTTGTAGTCGTCTCCCGCCAGGCCCGGGCACATCCAGGAGCAGGGATGGTGCCTGTCAGCAGCTCTCCGCCATGGTTCAGCTTCTGTTCTCTTACTCTGCATGACCCTAGTAGAGGGTCATAGGGTCGTAAAGGCCAAGAGCTAGGCCTGAGCACCTTACACGTGAGCAAACACCTGCCTGACCTCTGAGGGAACAGTCAGCTGATGGGCACCCCAGGGCCTTGGGCACGGACAGGGCTTCACAGCCCCAGGGGAGCCACGAGGGCGTGGACTGTTGACACGGTTGCAAGGGGTGTTCATTTGCAGTCCTCCTGTCTCTCTCTTAGGCAAAGACCTCTGGGAAGTTCTCGAGCGAAGAACTGGACAAGCTCTGGCGGGAATTTTTGCACCACAAAGAGAAAGTTCATGAGTACAATGTCTTGCTGGACACTCTGAGCAGAACCGAAGGTGCTTCCCTGCCTCTGGGTCAAGCGTGCGCCCAGGGTCTCCCTTCTCCATGGGCTACCCTGGTTCCAGAATGCTCTGGCCAGTGACAGCTGGGGCGGGGGAGGGAAGTATGCAAAGCCCTTTTCTCAGGTTTCCACCCAATTTTGTGGTGGGAATTTCACTGTTCAGAGAGGGGTGTTTCTAGTAATTGCACAGATGTGTTTGGTCAGAGGAACTGTTCTTTAGTCATCGCCAGCTGCCGTGACCTTCTCTGCTGGTTCAGTCGTTTTGGACTCGGGACCCTCCCCAAATATTTTCCTACCCTGAGAAAAAGCAAACTGGAGGCTGGAGACTGAACCGAATTGGGGGACAGAGAACAGGGCCTTTGGGGACTGCCTGGAACCCAGCTGACTTCCAGGGTGCCAGATGCACTGCCGTTCACCTCCGCAGAGTGGCCTTGGATACGCGTGTCCTAGGGTCTCGTGTTTGGAGGGAAGTGACAATATCTGCTGTCTATAAGCTGAAGGCGGGACGGGCTTGGGGCTGCCTCGGCTACTGCGGGTCCCCAGCACCAGACCCTCACGGGAGGTCATCATCAGGCATTCTGCTTCCATTTCCACAGAAATTCATGAAAACGTCATCAGTCCCTCTGACCTGAGCCAAGTTAAGGGCGAGGTCCTGCACAGCAAACACGCTGAGCTGAAGGACAAGCTGCGGAGTATCAACCAGGGCCTGGACCGCCTGCGGAAAGTCAGCCACCAGGGTTACGGCCCGGAGACGGGTGAGCCCCATGCCCGCACCCACCCCTGTCCTGCTCTGCCCTGGGCTGCCGACTCCTGAGGGTGGGGCTGTCTCTGGTTGCGTGTTTGGTGTCGTGGCGGGTGCATGGCCCCGTCAAGGGTGGAGACTCTTGTCACACGCACTCCTTGCTGGGGTTAGAGAAGGGCTGACCGGGACCTGCCTCTAGGAACTGCCCCATGAGCATTTCTCTTCGCCTGCCCTCGGCAGCCCTGTTACCTGACGCTGGCTTGGGGGAGGTGACAGCAGTGGTCCGGGCTGGCAGGCCCCTTACAGCCCACCTCCCGCTCAAGCATGCATGGGGCCCTTCTCTCTTTGGTGGCCAGGGGCAGCTTCATTTTCAGTCTCAAGTGCCCCTGGCCGGCCCCCCGGCCCGTACAGCAGTCAGGATGCCCACACTGCAGGAGCAGGCGGCCCATCTTAGCAGCTTACACCGAAGTTTCTTCCTCATTCACGCCATACATCCACACTGGGCTGGACTGCCTTGGCTCTGTTTCTTTTCCCTCCAGGACCTAGACCCATGAGCCTGATGCAGGGCTTACGAGACGTGCATCAGGCTGTCCTTCTACCCAGCTCTGATGACCCATTCATTCATTTATCCTCCGAATGTCGATCAGACTCTGACTTTGTGCCACATCCTTTTGTACACTCGGGGATGCAGCAGCCAACAGGACAAAATTCCTGCCCTCGTGTTGTGTAGACACGACAGCTGGCTTCTGTCCCCTAGCCCCAGGCAGAACCATCTCATCCTCTCTGGGACTGTGCCCAGGAGGCCTTGCAAGAGGCAACGCTCTGACATGGCTGTCAGGTGTGCCACTCTTCAGCTCTGCCTCTACCACGCGTGTACCCTGGGGCGAGACCATTGCCCTGTCTCTGCCTGGGCTCACTCAGCCTGCGTGGTGGTGACTGTTAGGCCACATCGTAGGCCCATTGTGAGGACTTGCCGAGTTACTGTGCTAATCAAAGGCAAGCCTGGCTGTGGTCAGTGCAGGAAATGGTAACTCTGACTGCTGCCCCCTCTGTAGACCTCTCTCCCTCCTTTGGACCATCTCCTGCCAGTCTGCCTAGTCCTTCCAGCAACCCCTCAAAAGCCTGGGGTCCCAGGCAGGTAGGGTCAGTGGAGAAGAGGGAGCAGGAGCCACTGTGTGGGGCTCACAGGCCGGGCAGCTGCGGGCCGCTTGCCCTGGTTTCCTCCCGGCGGGGCAGGAGATGGGGGACCCAGCTGGGTGTCGTTCACCACGTCCACAGTGAGCGCCAGTGGGGTCAAGGAGCTGTCGCTGCTTGCTTTGCCTTGCTCAGGAGCTAGAAGAAAGAAAGGTAGCTGGCTTGAGCTTCACTCTGGACCTGTAGGTAAACGGACAGCCCCTAACCAAGTGCCTGAGTAACTGCACCCCCAGCTCCCCACTCCTGCGGGTCCCCTCCTCTTGCCTGCATTAGAGGCACCCAGGAGCATGCCTGTCACACAGCTTCAGGCCACAGGTGCGGCCAACTGTTTTTGGACACAGAGAAGTGGTCACTTTGATGGAGCAGGCAGTGACAGCTTCACCGAGGCCATGTTTCATCCTGGCCCTGCAAGCTGCCTGCTGTAACCGCACGGGCACACGCACCCTCACGCTCCCACACATGTGCTCGTGCTGACATGTTCATGCGAGCTGGGCAGGCCGTGCAGCCCAGTGGCGTCAGCGTGCATGCCACCATGTGGGCAGCTGAGCCCACTTCTGCTCTTCTACAGAGTTCGAAGAACCCAGAGTGATCGATCTGTGGGACCTGGCCAAGTCGGCCAACTTCACTGAGAAGGAGCTGGAGTCGTTTCGGGTAAGGACGAGGCGGTGTCCTCCCTTCCAACGCTGACGACGGGGCAGAGGTGCTCTTGCTACTTCTCCTTTCATCACACACTGGACAGGCTGTTAGTTTTGTGCACACCCTTCTCCGTCTTGCCCTCTGCATCCCCTGCCCATCTCCGGGCCCCTCTGGCGTACTGGCTATCAGCCGTGTGGCCCTCATCCGCAGGCGCCTCCTAAGTGGGGCTGTGGCCTTGGCATGTGCTCGACAGTGTCGTCGGGTGAGTGGCGCCTGGCATCGTGGGTTCTGCTCAGCCTTGAGTGCTGCATGAGAGGAGGGGGCTGTGGGAAGCCAGTGGGTTAAGGAGGAGAGACACTAGGCACCATGGTGGGGCTGTGGTCCTGGAGGGAAGGGGCTTTGGGTTCTTCGATTGTTCATAAGTCTTGAGTGTCACCTCACTGTGGGTTCTGCCCTGACAGCTGTGCATGGGCAGTGCATCACGTGAAGTGTCAAGGATCAGGAAGTTCACAGCCCCACGGGCATGGGGGCACTAAGGGTGACTGGGGTGGTTTGGAAGTGTTGCCACATCTGAGACAGGAGCCCAGGGAGGGGAGAAGTTTGCTTTGGGGAAGGGGCTGGGCCCTGGGGTGTCTGGGCCTGTGGAATTCCTGATGATTCTAATGCATAGCTGGAGGTACCTGGGATGGGTGGGGCCAGAGGATGCTGCCGAGCTCTCGTGTGGGAAGAGACTGGTGGGGGGACAGTAGCAGTGGGAGCAGGGAGACCTGTGAGAGACGTGAGGCTTGTGGGAGAGGTCCCTGTGCAGGGCATCTGTCCTGAGCGGGGCAGACGTGGTCCCACCCTCCTGGAGCCTAGCGCTTTCATAGCCCTGGGAAGGGTCCTTAGCACACACAGAGAGAAGGGTCAGGGCTTCCCTCTGGGGCTGGGGACCCCCAGCTGAGAGCAGCACATTCGTAGGGATGGGAAGGGGACCCAGGGGCTGGACGGAGCTGGGAGCCAGTCTGCCGCCGGGGCTGAGCCTGTGTCACCAGCAAGACCTGTCCCTGCACCAGAGAAGAGGGCCTCCCTGGGCATCCTCATGGAGTAAAGCTGAAGTTCTATCAGGGGCCCTCAAATGGCATTAACAGCATGTTGGAAGGAAATTAAGTGGTTTAAACATTGTTCTAGGAGGAACTTAAGCACTTTGAAGCCAAAATCGAAAAGCACAACCACTATCAGAAGCAGCTGGAGATTTCGCATCAGAAGCTGAGGCACGTGGAGAGCGTGGGCGACCGCGAGCACGTCAGCCGGAGCAAGGAGAAGTACGCCGTGCTGGAGGAGAAGACCAAGGAGCTGGGCTACAAGGTGGGGGCCGCACCCCAGCCTCCTGGTTCTGCCCGCTCAGGCTGTGCTGGGTTCTGGGCTGTGGGGAAACCACAGGCTCATCCCACAAGGAAGCTGTTGCCATGGGTGCAGCTTAGGGCTCCGTCTGACCTGGCTCCGCACGTGGCACTGGCAGCTCCAGTCCTTGAAGCTCCCTGTCACAGTTGAGCCCGATGACCACACATGCAGGACAGCTAAGACTGAGCGGCCTGCACCAGGGGAGCCCCTCGGGCATGCAGTCTGGTCTCCTGAGCCCAGCTCCCAACCTCTGCCATGGCCAAGGTGGGGCTTGGCCTAGGTGTCCCAAAGGCGCGCTGGGTGCATCACTTGAAGTGAACCCACAAATTGGTACCTCCAGCCCTTGAAAGGCACAGGAGCCCTTTCCATGGAACGGCCTTCTGGGGAGGGGAGGTGAGGACAGGCAGGAGCAGCGCAGGCCAGTCATGCCAGTGCACAGAAAATTCCGGAAACAGGAGAAATGGCTGGAAATGGTTGTTTCTGGAGGGGGCTGGGGGCCAGGTGGGAGGGAGCCTCTCCTGTGCCTTTGGAATTTGGAACTACAGGGGTGCATTACCTAATCAAAAATAGATGAAACCTAGAAGGTAAAATACAGCAGACGGACGTGGGGGAGGGCGGTGTGGATCTGCGCCTGTGTTTAGCAGGGCGGAGCGCGACCAGCAGCCTGAAATCAGTGCCGTGACGTGGGGCTTGACACCGAAGTCCTTGTGACAGGCAGAGGTGGGATGTAAGTGTGGTCCTGCCCTCACCTGACCCTGGGAGCAGGGTGCGATGTTCCTAAGAAGTCTGCGTAGCATTGGGTCTGAGGCCCTGGGACAGTTGGGGACAGAAGTCAGAGGACGCCAGGGTTCTGAGCCTGGTGGCCTAGATGAGGGACCTTCAGCAGGTGCCTGACCCTTCACCCCAGGCTTCTGTGTGTAAAAGGGAGGCAGTGCCAGCCGGGCAGGGTTTTGTGAGGATTTGGGGAATGGCTGCAGAGCAAGCCTGGCCCAGGCCTGGCCAGCACAGCAGAGCCCACCGGTTCTTGGTGTTAGTGCTGCTCCCACCTCCCCTGCAGGCTCCCCGTCTGGCCCGTGAGGAGACAGGCGCCTTCCCCAGCTGCTGCATGTCAGAGTTTTTCAGTCACTGCTTTTAAAAATAATGACATGGGCAGATAACACAGAGAAAACATCCATTTTCCCTTCCAGCGTGGTCAGCTTCTAGCTGTTTTTAATACACTTTGGCGGGTGTTTTCTGGTTAGTACAGAGCTGCTCCTGTGGTTTATTCCTGATGTCGTCTGGGTGACGTGTAATTGTAGAGTAAGATAACCAGAGCGCTCAGAAGTTCTCGTGTTTAGAGTGCGCATCTCCTGATCCGGAGCAGCAATTTAATCAAAGCGGTTGATGCAGCGTTGCCCTCGGCTGACAGGCTGTTCTCCATCCACAGGTAAAGAAGCATCTGCAGGACCTGTCCAGTAGGGTGTCGCGAGCTCGGCACAATGAGCTGTGAAGGCATTGGCCCGGCAGAGGAGGGTTGCCTGGGCCTGTTGATTCTCCTGCAGGCCAAGGGTTGGGCAGCAGCATTTACGTGGACAGACGCGTGATGAAAATGGCTGGGGCTGGTCACGTGTTGGTCAGGAAGGACGGTTTAAATGACTGTCTCGATGCTGCCATGACCCACGGAGGACTCAGTGGTGGTTACGTCTTGGATCTGTGATTGTCCCGTCTCTGGTTGACGGGGCTTCTTTTCTCACACAAACGTGGCAGTGACCACCCCATTGAGGACCTTGATATCCAGCTGTCGGTCAGGCCTGACAGCCCCATGTTATGACAACATGGTTTGCATCAAAATCTTGTACATCTGTCCCTGGAAATACTGTGTACAAAGTCCATAAAAATACATGCAGTATTGAAACCATCGGTTGCTGACTGGTGCCTCGGTTGTTCTGGCGGCTCTGGCTGGAGCCAGCACACGGGTGAGGTGAGGTGAGGTGAGGTGCTCCACGTTAGTTCGTCTGCTGGCCTGAGCCCCTCCCTGGCGGCTCCTCATCCTCTCCTCTCCTCTGTCCCCCCCAACCCCCATGGCTTGCAGTGACTCTCCCTTTACAGTGGAGCAGCCTGGCCTGGCTTAAAACTAAGATCTGTTTAGAGTGGAGGGTACAGCTGGGGTAGAGACAGGAGAGGGGTGAGAGTATGTCCTGGTGGGGGGCCCGGGGCTGTGGCCTGGGGGTGGTGCCCTTTTCCTCCCACCTCTGCAGCTCGGGGTGCTCAGAAAGACCCTAATGGGCTTGCAGGGTGCCCGTGTCCAGTGTGAGTGCCCAGTCTCTCACCAAGAGGCCTTTCTCTGACTCTACAGCTGGCTTGAGGATCCCAAGTTTGAGCCTGGAAGAGGCTTGACCAGGTGTGTTCTGGTAGTCCCTGGGTCTCAGCCTGAATATTGAGATCTGCCAACCACAGTTTTCCAGTTAGCCGTTGTTTATGAGAAAGTTCAAGGCTGAAGGCACCATGCTGGGGGTTTGCATGGGGGGTTGGAGGTAGCCACGCACAGTGTGGGTAGCCTGTTCCTGGACGGGCCATTGGGTAAGGAGTGGCCTCACCCCTGTGGCTCCAACGTCACCCCCTCTGTCTCACCCCTTGGTACATGGTTGCCTCCACATGGTGTCTGCCACTGACCAGGCTGGTTGGGGTGTGTCCCTCCCAGGCAGGGCTGGGGTGACTGTCCAGGGGTGCGGGGTCTGAGACCCAGAGCAGTGCTTGTCTACCAGGGTCCCTACACTGCTCTTGTCAGGGCTCTGAGCTTCAAGCCACAGCCTGGGTACTCACCAAGTGCCCTGTGTGCAGAGCACAGTCCTGTCCAGTGGCGTACAAGGCCTAGGCTGAGGCTGGATGCAGAGGACACTTGGCTCAGTGTCCATCTGAGGATCTGACACAGAGGGAACCCGTGGCCTTCAGATGTGGGCGAGAGAACAGATGCCCTTCTCTGAGGTTTGCTCATGGCCCTGCCCTGCAGGACAGCGGCAGGTGGCAGCAACCTGAGCCCAGGGCCTGTGGCTGCATTCGTTTTTTTAGCTTCTAAATTGTTACATTGAAGTAAAACAGGCATTTTGTAAAAGTACACAAAATGTGCACACAGCTCAGCGAGTTGTCCCAAAGTGGATAGTGTGGAACCACCGCCTAGTCCAGAAGTAGACAGCGCCAGCCCCCCAGCCCGGCCCCCGGCCCCTTACCCACAGCTCCCCACCCTCCTGCCTGTAACAGCAGGCCGGGTTCGCTGTCTGAACTTCATGGAGAGGAGATAATACAGCGTGTGTCCCTGTGTGTAGGGGCTTCTCGTATTCAGTGCTCATGAGACTCAGCAGTGTTGTCTGCAGCACACACGCTCTTGCCACTGCTCTGTGGTGTCCCATGTGTGCATACAGCGTGCTTTGTTTCTGAGTTCGTTTTACTTTGATGGATATTTGAGTTGTTTCCACAGTGGAGTAAGGACACCTGTTGGAAATAGCTGTGGTGAGCACTCGTGAGTGCATGTGTGTGTACTGGAAGATCCTGTGGTGTGCGTTCAAATATAGTGGATGATTCCAGACGGTTTTCCAGAGTGGCTGTCCTAGTTTCTGCTTCTGCCCACAGGGGGCGCGAGAACGCTAGCTGATGGCAAACTTGGTGCTCCATCATTTAGGTACGGACGTTCTGCCTGGTGTTTGGTGGTATCTGATTGTGCACTAGAGTTTGTTGTGTAGTAGGTCATTTGGTGTGGGAGAGGGAACGAGGTGTGGAGGGGAACACGTGCACACACAGCCCCCGGGGCAAGTGTGGAGCTCAGCGGGTGTGGACGGTGGTGCATACGATGGGCCATTCCTTCCTTCGCCCAGCGGCCCCTCTTTCTCGCTTCTGCCATCCTGGGTTACTTTCGCCCGTTCTTGGATTTCACGTAGAAGGAATTAGGCACTATGGATTTGCATGCGTGTCTAGTTTCTGTCACTTGGCATCTGGGTTTCATCCAGGCTATGGCATGTGTCAGCGGTTGGTTCCTTATTGCTGAAGGGTGACCACCCTGTGAACGTACCACAATCTGTGTATCCAGCCACCTCCGGATGAGCGTTTGGGTTTCCAGTGTTGGTTGCAGTCGAGGTTCATTGTTCCTTTGTATTCCCACGCTGTTTGTTACATAGACTCCCCCGCCCCCAACAAATTGACTCGGTGCCTTTGTCAAAAGTGAAATGACTGTACAGGTGCGGGTCTGTTTCTTTTTGTTCTTATGCTGTTGCTGCACAGACTTGACTATGATGGCTTTACAATAAATCTTGAAATCAGGTAGTGAGCATTTCCCAATTCTTCTTTTTAAAGATTCTTTTGGCTGTTTAGGTCCTTTGCATTTCCATACTCACAGAATCAGCTTCTCAATTTCTACCAAAAAGGAAAAAAAGCCTGCTAGAATTTTGATAGCAATTACCTTGAATACATTTTTAATACATTTTTTAATACCTTGGATACACTTTAGATACATTTTTTAATACCTTGAATACACTTTGAGGCAAATTCGCATTCTAAAAATACTGAGTCTTCCAAGCTTTGAAGGCTGCGCACAGCTCCAGCTGTGTAATGTTGCGTCTTTGATTTCTCAGCAGTGGGCTGGAGTTTCTGTGCACGAGTCTTGCGTGTTTCTCAGATTTATTCTTGGTTATTAGATGTGTTGTGCCATTGCGAATAGTGCGTTTTCATTTCATCTTTTCAATTGTTTGTGTATGGTGGTCTTACATCCTGTACCTTCAATTCACGTGTTAGCTCTAGCGACCTTCTTATAGACTCGTGGGGTCTTCCGCATGCTTCCTCCGTCGTCGGTAAGCGTCAGTGGTTCCGCTTTTCCTTTCCGATCTCTGAGCCTCGCATCTCTCACCGCAGTCGTGAGGGGGGACTGCGCTGAACAGCCGTGGTGAGAGTCGCACACCCTTGCGTCACTCCCAGGCCTAGGGAAATGCATTGCTCGTTCACGTTAAGTAAGCATAACGTTAGCCATAGGGTTTTACTGATGCATTTGTCAGACTGAAGAGATTCCCTTCTGTCCTAGGGTTCTGAGAGTTTTTTCACAAATGGCTGTTGAATGTTTTCAAGTACTTTTTGTGCATCTATTGAGATGATCATAAAAATTTGCTTCTTTATTCAATTACTGTGGAGAGTTAAACTGACTTTTATGTGCCAAGTCACCTTCCATTCCTGGGTAAAAATCCTATTTGGCCGTGGCATTTTGTCCTTTTTTCGTACAGCTGGGTTCAGTTTGCTGGCACTTGCTTACACGCTTCTGCATGCATGCTCCTAAGAGATGCTGGTCTGTGATTTTCGTCATCTTGTTGTAGGAGGTCTCTGTCGTGTTTGGGTATTGGCATTAAATTGGCCTCCTAAAACAAGTTCTGCCATAGCTTGTATAGTACTGGCATTATTTCTTACATAAATACAGAACTTAGGGGTGAAGCCATCCAGACCTGGCATTTTCTTTGTGCTATGATTTTTTATTAAGAGCTCAATTTTTAGATATAGATATGAGGTTGTTTAGATTTTCTATTTTTTTCTATGTCTTTTTTTTTTTTTCTTTTGGTGGCTGGCCAGTACAGGGATTCAAACCCTTGAACTTGGTGTTATCAACACCACACTCTAACCAACTGAGCTGACTGGCCCAGCCCTTCTGTGTCTTTTATTTATTTATTTGTTTGTTTTTCTTTATTTTTTTTATTTGTTTGTTTTTGGTGTTTTATGTGTTATTTTTGTAAAGATATATTTGCCAAAGAATTTCTTCATAGTTACCAAAATAATTTGCATAAAGTTATTGCTAATGTTCCCCTTTTCTTAATGTCTGTAGTCTGTACAGTGAAATTTCTCTTTTTTATTCCTGATGCTGGTAATTTATGGTTTTCCTTTTTTCCCCTGCATCATTCTAGCTAAAGTTTTATCAATTTTATAGATTTTTTGTTCTGCAAAAACCAGCATTGGGGTTCATCGATTTTTCTCAAATGTTTGTTTTCTTTTTCACTGACTTCTGCTCTTTTTATTCTTTAAAATTTTTTCTTTTACTTCATTTGTGCTTAATTTGCTCTCCTCGTCCTAGGTTCTTGGGGAAGAAGCTTAGATCATTGATTAAGAATATGAAAGAATGGAAGAACGTGGTTCACAAGCTTGATCTGAGAAAACACCTTCTCAAGCACACATGGAGCATTGGAAAAGTTGACTGTGTACCAAGCAAATGTCAGTAATTTTCAAAAGATAGTATATAGATAGATCTGTAACAGATAAATATATAAACAATACAGATCACACTCTTTGGCCACAGTGCAATTAAGGAGGAAATCGGTAACAACAACAAAATAAACAATTAAAATAAGTACATTCGGAAACCTAAAAATACACATGGGTCAAAATCCTATCCAGAATTAGAAAATATTTTGAGCAAAATGGTATTGAAAATACCACCCACCAAAACTTGGGGGAAATGTAGTAAGTGGGATACTTTGAGAGAAATTTATAACCTTAGATATTTGTTTTAAGAAAGAGCGAAAGGATTTGCAATTTCAGTAATAAATACTGAAAATAAATATGCCACAGAAAATATTAAACATCTCCCTAAAGGCAGTGGAAGCCTGACGGCCCGTGAAGGTACAAAGACAAAGGGACCACAGAGCCCAGAAGGTCATCGTGATGCAGGGCACCAAGGGCTTTGCCAGTCCGGGCTTACATGGGCTAACATCCAGACGGCCCTGTCAGCGCTGGGGACAGATGTCAGGCTCCAAGCTGGCCTCAGGTGGGGAGTCTAAAGGGAACACTTCTGCATAGGAAGCTGGAACCCCAAGAGTTGCGTTCTTAGGGCGAGTCGGTACCAGACCCCTCACGCTCCCCCCGAGCACTGAATGGGGCAGGGGAGTGGGGGAAAGTCCCGTTCCTGGCATCACGGGAACAGGAACCCTCAAGCCACAAACCTGGCCTGAGGCAGCCCGGGACTGGCAGTGCTGCGCACCCGGCAGCAGTTCGCATAAACAGCCCTCTCTGGAAGAACTGTCCATATCCCAGTTCTCAAATAAACCCAAAACAGAGAATAACCAAGCACAGAAGACAGCAAGGCCCCGTGACTGAGAGGGGCTGGCAGGGACAGTGGCTGACAGACCAGCGAGGACTTCAGGTGTTGGAATGACCAGTGACATGCGGTGGGAGAGCCCCTCCATTCCTTACAGAAATAAAAGACTCAAAGATATCTCCAAGAACTGGGAACAGTGGAATTACCGGCAGATCCGAAGAACAAACAGCACCTGTAGGTTCCAGAGGAAAGAAATAGAAACCTCTGGATTGAGGAAAGAGCGTCTTTTCCATAAATGGAGCTGGAGCAGCTTGTTGTGCTTGGGGGGAAATTAAACTTACCTCGCACCTTATACAAAAAGTTTAAACTTTTACTTACACAAAAATGGATTCAAGATGGATCATAGACCTAAATGTGAGAACTGAAATTATAAAGCTCCTAGAAGAAAACAGGAGAATATCTATTTTATCAGAGGATAGGTGGAGGTTTCATTTTTTTTTATTTTTTTAATCACAGAATCCAGATACAGCAGAGATTTCTTAAACAGGTCACAAAAAGAATCATAAGAGAAAAATCTAATTATAAAAGAAACACAAAAATTGGATTTCATCAAAGTTACAGATCTCTGCTCATCAAAAGATACCATAGAGACAGTAAAACAGCAAACCAGAGAATGAGAAAATGTTCACAATGCGTATGTCTGAGAAAAAACGCATACCTGGACCATATAAAGAATTCTGCAAACTCGTTTTTTAAACGGCCTTCACTAAAGAAAATAGCCAGCATCATTAGTCATCAGGGAAATGGAAATTATTACAATTAGTCACCACTACGCACCCATTAGGATGGCTAAAAAGACAGACCCACCCCAAGGGTGGGTGCAGATGTGGCTGCTGCACTGTCTTAGGTTGCTGGTGCAGGGTGCAAAATGGTAAAACCAGCTGGAAAACTATTTGGCAGTTTCTTTTAAAAATTAAGCTTTTTCGCACCCTACAACCTGGCAGTTCCATTACCACGCTTGTCCTCAAGAGAAATAAATGCAGATGTCGACAGAAGCACTCAGCAGCTTTATCCATAATAGCCCCAGCCTGGAAATGACTGGATGCCACGGTGGTATGTTTGTGTACTGGGACAGGAGCAAGTGGGAAAAAAGAGTGAACTGTTAGTACACATGTCAAATCTCAACATTATGCTGAGCAAAAGAAGCTAAATATCAGACGAAATTCATCTGCTGTGACAGAAGTCAACAGGACAGTCCCCTCAGGTACTGACGGGGGAGGGCAGGAGGGACTTTCTGGGGATGAGAAATGTTCCGCATCTTGACTTCAGTGGCGGTCACGTGCTTTGTGCGTGTGCAGACATGTAGCAGGCTGTGCGCCGAAGATCTGTGTATTTTTCTGTTTGTAAACTATAAGGAAATCCTCAGATAAGGGTGCGTCTATGAAACTAGAGTAGGATGTCATTAGGAATGCTGAGGACAGAAGAAGGGCTCTTGAAAATTAAATGTGTGGTAGCACGAAACGCTCAAAGACCGGAACGTGAAGGGGAGGAAATCACACAGAGTGCACTGCAGAAACGATGGAAAAATAGAAGGGAAAAATCATAAAAATCTAAAGGACAATCCAGGTGGTCCAACAATTGGAGTAATAGGGTGTCAGAAGAGATCAGAGAAAATGACTAGTGAGGAAATCAATTAATTCAAGAAAGTTTTTCATAACTGAGGAGGAGCGCAAGGCCATAAGATAACAGATGAAAATAATAATCGTAAAACTTGAAAGCGATGGCAGCGAAGAAAAGATTCCCAAATAATACAAAGAGAAGGGGAGACGATCTCATGGACAGCGTTCTGTGATACTATGATATACGTACATTGGTTTTCATCCACAATTCCTGGCTCCCCAAGGCTCTAATCTGCCTTTCCGTCTTGGAACTGGCCATAAAGAAATTTCTCTGACCTACGTTGTCTGACTGTAGGTCACAGACCCCCGTCCCAGAAGGGGTCCTGCCGCATGCGCAGGTGGAAGGAATGCTGCACACAGAGCCCGAGAAGAACCCGAGCAGACAGGCCTCGCTGGGCTTCCCCACCCCGGCTGCCAGGCTGTTAGGGTTAGGTCAGACCCTTTTTGTCCAAGCACACGTCCACACAGCTGTCCATGCTTGAATCATGCCTACGTCATGAAGCTTCCACAACCCAAGAGCACAGGATTTGGGGAGCTTCTGGATAGCTGAACACCTGGGGGTTCCTGGAGGGTGGTGCACCTGGGGAGGGCCTGGAAGCTCCACGCCCCTTCCCTATACCTCGCCCCATGCATCTCTTCACCTGTATCCTTTGTAATAAACCAGCAAATGTAAGTATTTCCCTGAGTTCTGTGAGCTGCTCAGCAAATCGGTCGAACCCAAGGAGGATGTTGTTGGGACCCTGGTTTGTAAATCCCAGGGGCCAGACCTGTGACTGGCATCTGAAGCGGGGCAGTCTTGGGGACTGAGCCCTCAACCTGTGGGATCTGACGCTGTCTCGGGGTAGGTAGTGTCCGAATAGATTTGAATTCGAGGACACCCAGCTGGCATCTGCTGGAGAGCTGGTTGCGTGGTTTGTGGGGAAACACTGCACACACTTGGCTGCAGAAGTCTTCCATGTCGACTGCTGCTGGGAGAGTACGGGAGGACACTCGCTTTGTGTTTTTCCCACTCAGTATCAGAATGGCACTGGGCCGCACAAACCGAGAGACACGGTCACCAGAGCGATGGCTTCAACATTTTGGAGGAAACCAGTTTCCAACCTAGAATGCTATACCCAGCTAGAACGTGGGATTTTCCGAAGCACGGAAGATCTCACATTTACCCCCACATACCGCTCTTCAGCTGCCTCTGGAGGAAGTGCTCCTTCAAATGGAAGCAAATGAAGAAAGAAGGCAGGACCCTTGAAAAAGGGACCCCGCCACCGAGAGGGGTGATGGGAGCTCCCTGCCTTTTGCTGTGAAGAGGCTCCTGGCTGGAGCAGGTCAGAACTTCCAGAAGAGACTCCGCAAGACAAGATGAACTGGCAGCCTAACATGCTGTCGTGTTTGAGAGGAGATGTTTGCAGTTCGGGGAGCGCTGACCCTGTGTCAACACGAGAACATGGAGAACGGCTTTCCCAGGAAGACTGAGGCTGGGGGAGGAAGGGGGACGGTGCATGTGCTGCCGGCCATGGGCAGGATCGCAGAGCACGGGCGGTGGGGCCGCAGGGATGGCAGGTCGCTGTGTGCGACGATGGGGTGGAGGGCGGGCTGTGAGTGACAGCAATGCTCGTGATCTGCGGTGGGAAGTTGGTCGGAGGGGCTGGAACGGAGGGACCATGGAGCCTCTGAGCACACGTGTTCACGCGGTGACAGCGAGAGCTGCGGTGGGGTGCCTTCTGTGACAAACCTTGGAGAACTATTCGGCTCTTTAAATCATGTGGAATACACCACCAATAACACATTTTATAAATCAGTTATTGTGTCTGGATAAGCAACGCACCAGAAAATAAAACAGGCAAAAGATGCGGACAGGTCATTCCAAGGAAAGTCTGGATAGCCAGGGAGTGTTTGCATGTAGTTTCTGCACGGGAAAATGGGCTCGACCTCACTTGTGCTATCGTGGTGGGTGTAAAACAGCATCTTCCAGCTTTCTTTCAACCTCACTAGTAATTGAGATGAAAAGAAAGCTGCAAGATGCTGTTTTACACCCACCACGATGGCACAAGTCACATCTACCTAATCTTTGGGACTCTCCTGCACTCTGCTGCTGTACATCTAGCGGTTCCTAGGCTGAGAACCTGACTTGCCCTTGTCTGTTAGGACAGTTACCAGGGCCCTTGCATCCGAGCAGGGACATGTGTCCTGACCCCTGGATGGCCCAGGGCTGACCCCTGCCTCCCCAGCAGCCACATCCCCTGTATGCCTCTTCAGCTTGTGCAGGGCTGGGGGGACAACGAGGGCTGGTGTTCCAGGACCGCCAACCTGAGGGACCCCAGCCAAGGACCACAGGCAGGCTCTCCAGGACTCACTGGACCCCTGGTGGGCTCCTTGGGGAGCTGGGAGGGAAGGAGGGATTGGAAGATAGAAGAAAGGGAGGGATGTGGGTGGACCACAGTTGGAGCCCCCACCGTGCAGAGCCCGCCCCAGTGCTTGCTCATGTCGCAGAGACTGGGGCCATGACAGGAAGCCCACCACCACTGGAAATGTCCCATCTGAGTCACAGAAGCACCACATGACTCAGAGGAAGTGCCCACGTGGCGCCAACCAGATCCACCAGGGGGAGGCAGCGACACCAGCCCAGCCCTGAGCCCTGCCCGCTGTCAAGGCTGGGATCCCGACCAGGGGCAGAAGCCGCACAAGAAAGAGACCTCACGCCTTCAGGAAAACACTATGCGCTGTTAAAAACAGAACAGTAACAACTTGAACTATGTACATGACTGACTAATGGGTCCCAAGAAGCCAGTGGTCAGGTAAATTCCAGGCCTCTCGGCAACGCTGGCAGCTGACAGGTGAACAGTCCTTCCCACCCTGGCTGGCCGAGGCTCCCGTTCCAAGTCAGCAGCGGGTGGCACAGAGATGGCACTGCAGGGAGGTGGCAAGGGGAGCACCAGAAGTCCTGGCTGGCAGTCTCAGAAGGAGGACCAGGCGTGGCGGTGGGGGGCACAGCTCCTTCTGCTGCAGGGGCTGCACCGCCTCAGTTTGGGGACATGCTCTTTGCAGGGATGTGGCTGTCATTGTGTGGTAGCCTCTGCCAGGGATGGGAGGGCAGTTTGCACCCCAGGCCTCAGAAACTGTTCACCCCCAGGTGGCCCGCAGCCTGAGATGCGGTGTCAGGTCCCGGACGCTGCCCGACTCCTGGAATCAGACCCCTCTCAGCGCCTGAGGTCCAGAATGACTTGTCCAGCTCAAGGGAAGGGTCAGCACTGGGCACCAGTGAGGCGGGAGGCCGGGCAGGGAGAGGGGAGCCCTGCAAGTGGCTCCACGCTGGAATGTGCCGGTGTGGGCCCTGGAACCTTCCACCCACCCCCACAGGGCACGGAGACCAGCCCCACCCTCCCCTGCAGCTGGGAAGTCAAGAATCTCAGACTTGAACCCAGACCACCGGAGGACAGAGCAGAGATGTCCGCAGAGAGGCCAGGGCTCCCTCGTGACAGCGGCCATGGCCGACAGAAGGGGGTGGCGTGCCTGGTCACGTTGTGCGGGTGTCTGCCAGCCCCTGCCTGGCGCTGCGGCATCACGGTGACGGCCCCTTCCTCCGCTGCTCCAGCTCGGGCAGCCTCTCCTCCCGGGTCTGTGCGTGCCGGGTCCCCACCCTGTGCGCCGTCTCGGTGGCCGCAATGTCAATCTGTGCGTAGCGGGAGGTGCCGGCCCCTGAAAGCAGCAGGTGGTAAGTGGCAGCACCTGCCAGGGGTGCGAGAGCTGGTCCCTGCTGTGTGACAGAGGCCAGGGCCCTGTGACTCCTCCCCCTGCGCCCCGACCCACACCAGTCACCCAGCAAGGACCCGGACCACATGCTCTTGGAGGTGCTCGTGTGGGAGTATGGGTTGGGGTGACACCCTCAAGGGACGTGGCCTAGCCTAGGACAGTCTCACTTGCGTATCAGGAAGAAGGGCTCCCTGGCCAGGGGCTGAGGTAGGTGTCAAGGCCCCGGGCTGGGATTTCCAGCTGTCCTGCCGGGCCTCCTGGGCACCCACCTCGGACCCCCGCGCTGGCCTCCGGGAGCTCCAGGCCTGTGTAGTGCAGCTGCTTTTTGGAGGAGGGGCTGACGGGGATGTTCACGTAGGTGGGCGCCTCGCCAAGTGGCCTCTCCGGCCCCGGGGACCCTGTGGGGAGAGCGGCTGTGAGTCCCCCCTCCTCCCACCCTCCACCTCTCCTGGGGTGTGGAGGCCCCCAACTCCCCTACTTTCCTGGGCTGTCCGTCTTTGGCCCAGCACTGCCCCGTCCTGAGACCCCACCCCCCGCCCCCATCTAGCACCGGCAGTGCCTCTGGAAGGAGTTGTGTCCCCCCGCTGTGCACACCTCCGCTCTCTGCCATCAGGGCCACTCTCAGCTGCCTGTCCCCCACGTGCCCTCCCAAGGTCCACTCTTCTCTGTCCCTGTGACCCTCGTCCAGTCTCCCCCGCTGTCCCTCTGGCCACACCCCCTCAGCTCAGCTCCTCCTCTCCTGCTCTGTCCCTCTCCTTAACCCTCCCCCTCTCTGTCTTGCTGGTCATCCCAGGAGCAGCACCCAGAGTCCCAGGCCCCCACGGCCCAGTCCCCACCTCCAGGTCTCATGTCTCAGGCCACAGACAGCACTTGCGCTGGCCTCCAGGAGCCTCAGAGCCAGGACCTGGTCTCCAGCGAGGAGGTGCTGGACCCTCGTCCCCACCATACCCTGATGTGGCTCTGGACCAGACAACAAGGGAGGCAGGGAAGAGACCCCACCCCGCCCCACCCAAGGACCCGGAGCAGGCGGTCACAATGTGAGCCGCGGCGAGCAGTGCCAAGGGGCTGGGACAGGGGCCAGAGGCGGCTCCACTGGGAGCTGACCCGGGAGTCAGGGGCAGAAGGGGGAGGCTTCTGCTGGACGTAGGGTGACCGTCATCCTAATCTGCTAGTGCTCAAGCCAGTGCTGTAGACTGGATGCCCCCAACCTCACTGAGGCTTAGCCCCCACTGTGACTGTTAAGAGGGTGGGAAATCCTATTATGGTAATTAAAGGTGGAGCCTTGACGAGGTGATTGGATTGTAGGACCCTGCAGTAGTGAATGGGTTAAAAATGGTGGCCAGGGGCGTGGTTCTGAGGGCTTTAAAAGGAGTGAATGAGGTGGTTAGTCTCTCCCTCTGCTTCCACCATCTTGCAATGTGAGACCCCTGGGTCACTGTCACCACCACCAGATGTATTACTTGGACTTTGGACTTCCCAATCTCAGAAACTGTAAGCCAGAAATTTCATCTTCGTTATAAATCACCCAGTTTCCGGTTATTTTGTCATAAGCAACAGAACTGGAGAGTCCCAGGCACACCAGGATGAGTGGGTCCGCCTCGGGGGCCCTCTGGAGACCCGCCCTCCAGGGGCACAGGGAAGGGGCGCTCTGGACTCTGGGCTCGCAGGGCGGTGGCGAGGCCTCAGGCCCATGGTCGCAGAGCTGGGCGGGCCTTGTGCGGCAGCTCGCAGAGCACCGTGCCCTGGCCAAGCAGAGATGGCTGAGCGTGCTCAATCCCCAGAAAATCTCTGCTCCGAGATGAGGGATTTCTGTAGATCTGCTGCCTTTGTAGCAAACAGAATCCATCATAGGAAAAGAAAACCTCCCACGAGGCCCAGCAGCTGGGCAGAGGGAGAGCCGGTGCCGGCCTGTGCCCCCACGGGCTTCCTGCCAGGGCTCGGCGCCCCCGCCTGGCTGGTGCCCTGGGCCTCCCGGGCAGCGGGGAACGGCGGGGCCATGCCATGTCGCATGGGCTCTGCGCAACCGTGCATACAGCCTGGACCAGGCCCGGGCAGACCCTGGCACACAGAGGGGTCAGACAAGACCTCTCCGAGTGACGGGGATGACAGGCAGAGGTGGGGGGGGATGTATCTGGGCCAGCGGGGACAGGGGAGTCACAGCAGGCCTCCTGGAGAAGGGGCACGGCTGGGAAGGAGAACGAAGGGACAGGAGGTGCAGAGTGCATCGGACCTTGTGTTAGGGCTGGTCCAGTTTCCCAAGGTCATCTGGATGGGGGTGGAAGCAGGAGGGAGGGACGGAAGGTTCTGGAGCACCCAAGCATCCCCGCTTCGCACACGGGGGCTCTGAGCAGTGCAGGGCGGGGCGAGTGCCGTGTCCAGAACGTGCTTCTCGCCCTCCTCTGGCTGAGACCCTCACTGTCCCGCACCTGGCTCTCCTGTCCCCGAGGGGACTCAGCTGCTGGTTGGGAAGGGGCCGGCTCATCACTACAGCCACCTGCCCCATCACCCCTCACCCCTCACCCCCGCCACCTCCCGTCTCCTTTCCTGTCACGTTCATTTTGTTTTAGCTTCTTGGAAGCATCGTTTCAAGCTGCCTCAAATACTGGGACAGAGCAGAGAACCCGTCCTCCCAGCTCAGGTCACACGGAGCAGCCCCGGGCCTGTCACAGTCCGACTCATGTCTGTCCCCAGCCTGACCCAGGGCAGGCCCCACAAGAGCAAACCCACGCATCCCCTCCAGTGCCCACCTCCCGAGCCCCCAACCCCAGTGGAAAGAATCACATCCTCAGGTACCTCCTGGGCTGTCCCCGCCCACCCTCTCTTGTCCCCTCTTGGGGATGGCATCTACACCCTGGATGGCAGCCCCACCCAGACCCAGCATCCAAGCCGGGAACCCCAACCCAGGAACCCGTCCTGTGTCTGCTGTGCCAACCACACTCGACTTGCCAGGCCCGGCCCCCAACAGGCACCACCGGCCTCTGAAGATGGCAGCAGGAATCGGGCTCAGCCCAAGGTGGCCCCTCCTCCACAGAGAAAATAGGGCACAGAGCTGGCCCGACCCCCAACCCACCTGCCAAGGGCAGCCTGCCTGGCCTCCAGCCTCCCCAGCCGCCAATGCCTGTCCCGCGTTGAGTGCCCTGGCCACCTGCCCGCCCTCCTTCCATGGGCCTTCTCCTCTCCCCAGGGCAGCTGCTGCCCCTGCCCCAGCACTACCCCTCTGTCCTCTTCCCAGACTGGGGGTTCCAGACCACCGCCCTGACCCGGCCTGGCCCATCCCTGCATTCTCCCAGGCAAGCTCGTCCACGTTCAGCCATGCTACACAGAGCCACTCACCTGTCCTTGGCCCACTGCCCATCCCACCTCGCCCACCTGGGCCAGGACCCACCCCACCGTCCACTGTCACCCCACCATCCTGTCACCCCACCCCCCGGCCCTCCACCCCCAGCACCCCACCTCCCACTAATCCCCCAGCACCCTGTTGTCCATCAGCCCGCTGTGCACTGCTCACTGTCATCCTGCTGTCCAATCTCACCCCATTGTCCCCTCCCTGCCCGTATGGGTCAGACTTTCTGGCTGTCACTGTGCCCATGCTCTTGGGCCGGGTGCCTACCTGAATGTGTCCTCACAGATCCAGGGGGTAAGGCAGCCGCTCCCTAGACAGAGAGAGCACGTGTCAGTGTGTCCATCCGACGTCCGTCACATCCTGCCCCCTGAGCCTGAAAACCAGGATGGTAACCCTGAGAGTGACACAAGTCATGGTGTCCTGGGCCACCTCAGGGGAGACCAGCCTGGGATCCCCGACTCCTCCTCCAGGGCCCTTTGGCCCACTGCCCTGACCGTCCAGGCCGGGGCAGCTCCGCGTCACGGCCCATGGGACATGCTGAAGGCTTCAGTGTACGGCACAGGGGTGCTGTGAGCCAGGTCGGCAAACTAGGCCAAGTCACCCCAACTATTTTTGTTAGCAGGGTATTGCTGGAACACAGCCACGCCCGCACATGCGCACTGTCCAGGTTGAGCCACTGACACAGCATGAGTGGCCCACAGGGCCCAGTATCTCCTCCTCAGCCCTTCGGTGCATGGTGCAACCTGCTCTAAGCCACTTGTGGGGAGGACCCTGCAGGTGAGATGAGCACAGTCACCCCAAACTGCACAGTTACTCCCCTTTGCCTGGTCCTGAAACAGGCAGCACCTCAGTGGAGGTGCAGGTAGACTGGGGGGGAGGGGCAGCCTGGGACAGGTCTGCAGACAGGTGGGGGAGGGAGGGACAGTGGCCGCTGCTGCTGAGCTGGCCTAAGACTGGAAACATCCCAAGCCCCTCTGAGGAGAAGACCCCGCCCAGGTCCCCGACCCTGGGGCAGGTGACTGGAAAGAGCCCAGCATCCCCAGCACCCAGCACATCTGAGGGGGCCGCCTGGCAGGGGGGCTTCCTGGGGTGGGGGGCGCTGGGAGGCTGGAAACAGGGCTCAGCACCGGACACTGGTCCAGGCCATACTGGAGGGCAGATGGTCACATGGCGGGGCTGGGACCCCCCAGACAAAGATGCCCTGAGCAAGCCAGCTGCTCTAACCTCATCACCATTCATAGCGAAGCCCCATGCATGCAGACTTGGGGACCTGGGAAGGGCATGTGGCAGCCCCCAGGACAAGGGGCTGATACCCCAGAGCCCATGGTAAACACAGGCCTCCGCACACGCCTCTAATGCAGGAGCAGGCCCTCAGGAGCCCCGTGACCGTGCGGGGGCTGATCCTAGCAGCTCAGTGGCCCCCACAAATGGCACCTGCTCAGGAAGGCCATCCCTGCAGGTGCTGGGTCACACCAACGCTGGGGGCGGCAGAGTACAACAAGGTGACCTCACTCCCCACCCCTGGCCAGGACCAGAAGGTGGCCCACAGGTGGGCAGCACGTGGCCCTGGGCAGGCAAGGACACGGGACCAGTGTCTGCCCTGTCTGGTTGCCCCTGGCCCTGAGGAGAAGCCCCAACCCCACTCAGGGAGGAGGAGCCAAGGCTAGTGACCCTGGGCTGCCCAGCGGGCAGTGGGCGGAGGCTTCGGGTGCCCAGGGCCCACCCATGAGTGCTCCAGAAAAAGGAGTGAAGGCAGATGACCTGGCTACGTCCCCACAGGGAAAGGTGTCCTGGGGGGAACACCATGGGGTCCCCAGGGGAGACTGAGGCACACTTGCTGGGGGAGCCGGGCCCTCCTCCTCCCAAGTCACCCCATCACACAAGATGCCACGGCCCCAGCAGCCCCCAGCACTGGGAGCTGCAGCCTGATTTCTCTTGCAGCGAGGCTGACTGGGCTGCCGTGAGTGGAGGTGACAGCAGCAGAGATCACAGTGGCAGCTCCACTAATGCACATCTATTGAGCACCTACATATACTGCCCCATCAGACTCCCCAGTGCAGCCCAGCAAGGTCGGGCGCATTGTCCCATCTGCAGAAGAGGAAACTGAGGCTCAGAGAGGTATAGTGACTTGCTGGGCCATCCAGCCGGTGGGAGGTAGATGTGCCCCGATATCAATTCCCAATACTGGCCCCCCACAATGCAGCAGCTTGCAGGATCTGACCCAGAGCACCCCCCCAGACTCGGTCCCCCAATGGGGTGGCAGGCAAGCATGGAAACAGGCAGGGTAGGGCGGGGCACCCCGCACAAGACGTGCAGGGGCAACAGGGACGGGGGCTCCAGGCTCAGAGCCAGCACCCTCGCTGGCCCAGGAGGCAGCACGTCCATCCTCACCTGGACGTAGGGATCCCTGAGCCTGCGGGGCCACTGAGGACCTCACTGTGGTCTCCAGTGATCAAACAGGAACATGCCACGTGCATGCACACACGCGTGCACACGTGGGCTCGTGCGCTGTCCGAGCAGTCTCCTTCACACCTCCATGGCACTTAGGCCAAGGCCTACAAGACCAACGAGGCCTCAGGCTGCTCTGTGACCTGCAGGCCCAGGGGCCAGGCCCCAGGGGTTTCAGATCCAGTCAAGGGCTAGTGGGGAGGGCGGGCAGGGAGGCAGAGGGGGCCAGCCACATGGAAAAGGACAAGGCGGTAAGAAAAGAGTTTTATTTCCAGTCTCAGCACGTATTACAAACAGTGTCAGATTTTTAAAATGTAAAGGAGCGACCCAGGCAGCCAACAGTGAAGGTGCAAAGCAGGACAGCCGCGAGGAGCCGTGCGCCCCAGGGCAGGGCTGGCTGAGATGCATCGGGCCGCGCCCGGCACAGGCAGCGGGCAGCGCGAGGAGCCGGAGCCTCCGCGTGCCCGTGGCCGGGGGCCCTGACCTCTCCCTCTGGTCCTGACCGCCAGCTTCGTGGTCCCAGCATGGAGGGTGCAGGAGTGCCAGGTGGGGGCTTTTAGGGACCCTCCCGCGAGCTGACCCTCGGAGCCCAGGTCAAGTGGAAGACGAAGTGGAGCACTCTGAGCGGCTGCCCCCCAGCTCCCCGCACTGCATTGAGCCCCCCGGGCACAGGAGAAGGCTGGTGGGCAGGGCGGCGGGGTCCAGACCACAGAGGCGCGGACCCCGCAAGTCACGGAGCCTCCTGAGCTTCGGTTCCCCAGAGGACGGGGCTGCGCCCTGCTGGGGTGCTGGGGGAAGAGGCGCGGGGTAACTACGTAAAGCTGGTCACACGCGCGGACCAGGGAGCCTGGTCTCTGGATGGGGTTCACGGAGCTCGGGGTGTCGGGAGCTGCTGCTGCGGAGGCCTGAATTTTCAGCGGTGCATGATTGCACAGTGAGGAGGTGACCGGGAACGCGATGGAGGAATCGGTCCCCCACGAGGCGGTCAGTGGGGCAGGAGGAGGATGGGCCCTGCACCCAGCCCGGCCCCGGCCAGTGGCAGTGTCCAGCCCTCAGTATCCAGCACAGGGCGCGAGCGGACGGGGCACAGCATCCACCTGAGCCCCAGGGCTTGGGCCTTGGGGCTCCGCTGACCGGACCCACCTGGCCAGAGCCCCCACCTTCCAGAGCACGCCTCCCCCTGCCCCCTCCACTGGCAGCCCCACCGCTGGGCTGGTGGCCCCCCGCCCACCAAGCCCTCGCCGCCGGCTGGGCGGCTTCTGGAACCCGATGCAAAAAGCACCCTCTCTGCAAGGAGGCCGGTGCCGCCTCTCCCATCCAGAGGGGCCTGGGCTGAGGCTCTCAGGGAGCAGGGTTTACCTTGAGTCCTCCACAGACTGGACATGTTGAAAAGAAAGCCGGAGGTGGCCCGGCGTGGGGGCTGCCAGCCTCCCAGGGCTCGCCGGGGGCTGGGCTGGGCAGCGCTGCCTCGCTGCCTGAGGCCTCTGTCGCCTGTCCCCGCCGTCTTGCGCCCAGCCAGCCAGAGGGACACCCGGCGGACGTCTGGCCGCCCAGGTCCCCAGCAGCACCGTCGTCAGGACTGCCCTGGGGGGCCGAGCGCAGGCTGCGGGGCGTGTCATAGTGGTGCCGCAGAGAGGTGGGCACCTGGTACTCCGCTGCGCCGGGCGGGCAGGCGCACAGGCTGGGCTCGGGCGCCCCAGCTGGTGGCGGCAGGCTCTGCAGCGAGCCGAAGTCATCGCCGGCCCGCCACACGTCCAGGCTGCTGCCCGCGTAGGATGATAGGCTGCCCGAGCAGGAGGAGCGGCTGCCCGTGGCGATGCCGCTGTCGGAGGAGCTCTGGCGGCCGACCTCCCGCAGCTGCCGTGGCCGCAGCGACGTGGGGGGCAACCTGGAGGCGCCCAGAGTGGCATCCTTGGGGGCCTGGGCAGCCGCCAGGCCCGGCCCCTCCTGGGACGTGCTGGCCGAGGACGAGGACTGCTCTGGCCACGCGGTGAGCCGGCTGCCGGCGCTGATGTCCGAGTGGCTGGCTTCTGAGGACGAGCTGGACAGGCTGCGGTCATCCCCTGAGACGAGAGTGGGGAGCTGAGGCCGCTGGGGGGCTGGGGGGCTGTGGAGGGCGCGGGGTGGAGCTGCGTCCAGTGCCCCCAGGGGCACTCTCCAGTCTCTCGTCAACATCCTGGGACAGCTTCCCCCACCTCCCCAGCCCCCGCACCTGGAGGCTGGAGCAGAAGTCCCTCTCCCCTCACCCGATCCTGAGCCCACTCCTATCTTTCAATCTCCAGCTCCCTCTAGAACTTCGCCCCACCCTTCTGTCCCCTCTGTCCTTCCTTGACCCCCACCCCTGCTCCTGATGTCCCCCCCAGTAGGGGGTCTTCCTAAAATACGATTTGAGCACACCCCTCTTCTTGCTTCCAGCCCATTCCAGGGCCCTGCGGCCTGGCTCCTGGGCTCCTTCTCCCCCCAGGCGCCTGGCCATCCTGACCACCTTCCAGCTGTGGCTCTGGCTCTCAGCCATGCCTGGGGCAGCCACCCAGCCTTCCCTGGGGACTTCCCAGGCCCTTCCAGCATGGACACGAGGCCCTGGGTACACCCACAGCCACTGACTCACCCACGTGGCCCACACCACACTCTGCTGTCACTGCCTCGGTCCTGGTCTCCCCTCCCCCATAGATCCTAAGCCCCCTGAGGACATGAACCCCTGTCTTGTCACGTGCCAGGCCCTGCCCCCTCTCGCTTGGAGCCCATGGGAAAACCAGTCTCTGCTCTCTCATCTCTCAGCGCTCGCCTGGCCTGCCCTCCGGGGCTCCAGAGAAACCAGGTATGAGCTGCACCCAAGAAGGTAGGACCTCAAATATACTTGAGACCCCCTGCTTCTCTGGGGAGGGCCTGCAAGGGAGGGGAGAAGGCCTCTGTCCCCTCTGTGTGCCCCACGGGACAGGCAGCAGCCAGAAGTTACAGACAGAACCAGCGGAGCTCCCACGCTCTGGTCTGGGAAGACCCCAGAGCAGCCCACCCACCAAGCTGGCCACACTCACAAGAGCTGCAGCAGCCCCTCGCTGGGCGGCCAGCCCCTCCCGTCCATCTTCCCACACAGCAGCCAAGACAGAGTCACCGGCCCTGGGGAGGGGCCTCTGCTCCTGGGCAGCAGCTCCCCCTGCCCCTGAGCCCTTCTGTCTGAGCACAGCCAGGAAAACGGAGGCACAGGAGGCCACGAGCCTTGCCCAGGCCACACAGATGGTGAGCAGGAAAGAGGTCAAACCCAGCTCTCATGACCAGCACCACGCTTCCTGTCAGGGCTTCGGGCCAGAGTTTAGGACATGTTTGTGGAATTGTGAGTGAGGGAATGAAAGAATGAACAGGAGAGAAATGAATGAGTGAATGCACCAACAGGAGAGGAATGAATGAATGAATGAGTCAACAGGAGAGGAGTGAATGAGTGAATGCACCAACAAGAGAGGAGTGAATGAATAAATGAGCCAACAGGAGAGGAATGGATGAATGAGTGAATGTGCCAACAGGAGAGGAATGAATGAATGAATGAGTCAACAGGAGAGGAACGAACGAATGAGTGAATGCGCCAACAGGAGAGGAAAAAATGAGTCAACAGGAGAGGAATGAATGAATAAATGAGTCAACAGGAGAGGAATGAATGAATGAGTGAATGCGCCAACAGGAGAGGAATGAATGAATGAATGAGTCAACAGGAGAGAAATGAATGAATGAATGAGTCAACTGGAGAGGAATGAATGAATGAGTGAATGTGCCAACAGGAGAGGAATGAAGGAATGAATGAGTCAACAGGAGAGGAGTGAATGAGTGAATGCGCCAACAGGAGAGGAGTGAATGAATGAATGAGTCAACAGGAGAGGAATGAATGAATGAGTGAATGCACCAACAGGAGAGGAATGAATGAGTGAATGAGTCAACGGGAGAGGAAAGTGAATGAGTGAATGAGTCAACAGGAGAGGAGTGAATGAGTGAATGAGTCAACAGGAGAGGAGTGAATGAGTGAATGAGTCAACAGGAGAGGAGTGAATGAGTGAATGAGTCAACAGGAGAGGAGTGAATGAGTGAATGAGTCAACAGGAGAGGAGTGAATGAGTGAATGAGTCAACAGGAGAGGAGTGAATGAGTGAATGAGTCAACAGGAGAGGAGTGAATGAGTGAATGAGTCAACAGGAGAGGAGTGAATGAGTGAATGAGTCAACAGGAGAGGAGTGAATGAGTGAATGAGTCAACAGGAGAGGAGTGAATGAGTGAATGAGTCAACAGGAGAGGAGTGAATGAGTGAATGAGTCAACAGGAGAGGAGTGAATGAGTGAATGAGTCAACAGGAGAGGAGTGAATGAGTGAATGAGTCAACAGGAGAGGAGTGAATGAGTGAATGAGTCAACAGGAGAGGAGTGAATGAGTGAATGAGTCAACAGGAGAGGAGTGAATGAGTGAATGAGTCAACAGGAGAGGAGTGAATGAGTGAATGAGTCAACAGGAGAGGAGTGAATGAGTGAATGAGTCAACAGGAGAGGAGTGAATGAGTGAATGAGTCAACAGGAGAGGAGTGAATGAGTGAATGAGTCAACAGGAGAGGAGTGAATGAATGAATGAGTCAACAGGAGAGGAGTGAATGAATGAATGAGCCAACAGGAGAGGAGTGAATGAGTGAATGAATCAACAGGAGAGGAGTGAATGAGTGAATGAGTCAACAGGAGAGGAGTGAATGAGTGTATGAGTCAACAGGAGAGGAGTGAATGAATGAATGAATCAACAGGAGAGGAGTGAATGAGTGAATGAGTCAACAGGAGAGGAGTGAATGAGTGTATGAGTCAACAGGAGAGGAGTGAATGAATGAATGCGCCAACAGGCGAGGAGTGAATGAATGAATGAGTCAACAGTAGAGGAATGAATGAGGGAATGCGCCAACAGGAGAGGAGTGAATGAATGAATGCGCCAACAGGCGAGGAGTGAATGAGTGAATGAGCCAACAGGAGAGGAGTGAAAGAGTGAAGGAGTCAACAGGAGAGGAATGAATGAGTGAATGAGTCAACAGGAGAGGAATGAATGAGTGAATGCGCCAACAGGAGAGGAGTGAATGAATGAATGCGCCAACAGGAGAGGAGTGAAAGAGTGAATGAGTCAACAGGAGAGGAGTGAATAAATGAATGAGTCAACAGGAGAGGAATGAATGAATGAATGAATAAACAGTAGAGGAATGAATGAGGGAATGCGCCAACAGGAGAGGAGTGAATGAATGAATGCACCAACAGGAGAGGAGTGAATGAATGAATGAGTCAACAGGAGAGGAGTGAATGAATGAGTCAACAGGAGAGGAATGAATGAGTGAATGAGTCAACAGGAGAGGAGTGAATGAGTGAATGCACCAACAGGAGAGGAGTGAATGAATGAATGAGTCAACAGGAGAGGAGTGAATGAGTGAATGAGTCAACAGGAGAGGAGTGAATGAGTGAATGAGTCAACAGGAGAGGAGTGAATGAGTGAATGAGTCAACAGGAGAGGAGTGAATGAGTGAATGAGTCAACAGGAGAGGAGTGAATGAGTGAATGAGTCAACAGGAGAGGAGTGAATGAGTGAATGAGTCAACAGGAGAGGAGTGAATGAGTGAATGAGTCAACAGGAGAGGAGTGAATGAATGAATGAATCAACAGGAGAGGAATGAATGAGTGAATGTGCCAAAAGGAGAGGAGTGAATGAATGTATGAGCCAACAGGAGAGGAGTGAATGAGTGAATGAGTCAACAGGAGAGGAGTGAATGAGTGAATGAGTCAACAGGAGAGGAGTGAATGAGTGAATGAGTCAACAGGAGAGGAGTGAATGAGTGAATGAGTCAACAGGAGAGGAGTGAATGAGTGAATGAGTCAACAGGAGAGGAGTGAATGAGCCAATAGGAGAGGAGTGAATGAGTGAATGAGTCAACAGGAGAGGAGTCAATGAGTGAATGAGCCAACAGGAGAGGAGTGAATGAATGAGTCAACAGGAGAGGAGTGAATGAGTGAATGAGTCAACAGGAGAGGAGTGAATGAGTGAATGCGCCAACAGGAGAGGAGTGAATGAGTGAATGAGTCAACAGGAGAGGAGTGAATGAGTGAATGAGTCAACAGGAGAGGAGTGAATGAGTGAATGCGCCAATAGGAGAGGAGTGAATGAGTGAATGAGTCAACAGGAGAGGAGTGAATGAGTGAATGAGTCAACAGGAGAGGAGTGAATGAATGAATGAGTCAACAGGAGAGGAGTGAATGAATGAATGAGTCAACAGGAGAGGAGTGAATGAATGAATGAGTCAACAGGAGAGGAGTGAATGAATGAATGAGTCAACAGGAGAGGAGTGAATGAATGAATGAGTCAACAGGAGAGGAGTGAATGAATGAATGAGTCAACAGGAGAGGAGTGAATGAATGAATGAGTCAACAGGAGAGGAGTGAATGAATGAATGAGTCAACAGGAGAGGAGTGAATGAATGAATGAGTCAACAGGAGAGGAGTGAATGAATGAATGAGTCAACAGGAGAGGAGTGAATGAATGAATGAGTCAACAGGAGAGGAGTGAATGAATGAATGAGTCAACAGGAGAGGAGTGAATGAATGAATGAGTCAACAGGAGAGGAGTGAATGAATGAATGAGTCAACAGGAGAGGAGTGAATGAATGAATGAGTCAACAGGAGAGGAGTGAATGAATGAATGAGTCAACAGGAGAGGAGTGAATGAATGAATGAGTCAACAGGAGAGGAGTGAATGAATGAATGAGTCAACAGGAGAGGAGTGAATGAGTGAATGAGTCAACAGGAGAGGAGTGAATGAATGAGTGAATGCGCCAACAGGAGAGGAGTGAATGAATGAATGAGTGAAAGGCGTGGAGTCTGCAGCCCCCACACGCGCGCACATCGCTGCCAGCCCCTCTGCTGGGCGCTGGCTTAGAGCGAGGCGGACAGCACGGTGCCCCTGCCCTACCTCCGCTGCCCGGCCGGCCCGAGTGTGAGAGGAGGCTGAGCCGCTTCTCCAGCTGCAGGGCTTCCAGGGCCTCCTGGGCCACTCGCTCCTCCAAAGTCGAGGGCCCCCCAGGGCTCGGGTCTGTGGCAGAGGAGAGAAAGTGAGGAAGTGGCCCACACCTCCAGCCCCCCAGGCCGCACACTGTCCTGGGTGTCCTGGTGAGTCCAGCGCCATCAGGACCACACACACCCTGGTCCAGCCCCAATGCAGTGGTCAGGTGAGTGGTGACCCAGCTACTCCCCACAAATCCCCCATCTGTCCAGTCATCAGGACCCCAAGCCAGCACACTCCCTTCCCCCTCACCAAGTTTATGGATTGTCCATCTCTCAAATGACCATCCCTGCCACCCACCCCGGCTCATATGCCCACTTCTTGCAGGTCTCCCCTGCCACCCGAATGAAGTGCCACCCCGACCCTACCGTGCCCTGCTGCACCCTGGCCCTTGGATGGAGCCTCAGCTGTCACCTGAGGCTCAGAGCACATAGCCTGCTGACCCTCGGGCCCCCGCCCAGTCCCTCCCTCATGACTGTTGTCCAGAGAGCACTGGCACCAACCCTCTCTGGTCCTCACCCATGTGTCCCATGGGCTGGGTGGCAGTACACCTCCTCTTCCCACCCAGGCTGGGTGGGGGACCTCGGCAGCTCTTCAGCACCTGTGGCCCTGAGCCCTAACTTTTGTGAGTTGTGTCTTTCTCCTCTCAGCAGCAGCCCTGGAGGGCAGGAAGCTCACCCTGCTGTCCCCATGCCCAGCCATGCTGGCTTGTCCTGGGCACTCAGCTGAGAGGCTGTTCAGCCCCAAACACTGCCCTGGCCCTTCCACATTCCCTGCACACACAGCCACGGCCACGTGGAGAGCCACAGTCCCTACCCACTAAGGCACACCGACCCCTCCAGCTCAGAGCAGCCTCCTCTGGGCCTCTAGGGACAGCCTGGGGCAGGGTTGGCACCCGACTGCCATCGGCTCCCACAGCTAGGGGTGTGTGGTGGCAAGGCCTGTGCCAAGCAGCTGGCTGCCGCCCAGGACTCCTGCAGGAGTGGGACCCAGAGCAGGGCAGTGGGACCCACTCTCCCTAGGATCTGGGAGCAGGGGTGCTGTGACAAGTTCCTATCAAATCCTGCAGCACACAGAGAACTAGAAAGCACAGCCTGTAGCTGGGGGCACCTGGACCAGAGCCCCACGGGCAGAGCAGGGCAGAACCAAGCCGCGGCCCCAGACACACACCGGAAGGGTCTCGAGGAGCAGCCCCCCCAACCCACCACTCTGGCCACCCCGGGGCACTGCCCAGGTGAGCCAGGGGCAGTGCTGCCCGGGACAGGGATCGGGCAGCACAGTCTCTCTTCCCGTCTCCTGGAAAGGCGAGGACGGTCACAGCCGTGCAACTCAGGCCCATCCCCCCCCTGACCCCACTACGGGCCGCACAACCCACCAGACGGGACAGCTTCCCCAGGCTCTCTTGCAGACACCCTGCCACACGAGCAGACGGCAGGCCCACTCCCGGCTACAGACCTGGCAGCAGCAGGCGTGGCCCAGAGTCTAGGCTGGAAACAAGCACAGTGACAGCGGTGGCACCCCTGACCTCAGCCCTGTGGACACTCGTCCCAGGCCCTCTGGTGACACCAGGCTCAGGATGCCCTCCTGACCATACCCATCTGGTAGCTGCAGGGGCAGGAGGACACTGAAGGACTCCCAGCCTCACCCCTCACCCCCAAGCCTCTCATCCCCGCCTGCAATGTGGGGGTGCAGCAGCAGCACACCCCAGTCAAGACAGGGGCCAGGATGGGGACATGCACAAGAGGACACCCAAAAGCCCAGAACTCGAGGCTGCTGCCCAGCAGAGGCCACATCTCAGGAGCCCCCAGCAATCACAGGGCTTCAACGTGACCCAGGCCAAGCACAGACAATGGAGCCCACCAGCCCCCAGACCCTCCCAGAGTCCAGCCCTCAGGGGCTGGGACCCACGACTCCTCTGGCCAGAGGCTGACTAGCTCAGTGCCCTGCTCAGCTGGCACATCAGGGTGACCTGAGGCCCCCACACCTGGAGGGTGACCCTGACAGCAGTAGGCTTTAAGAGTTCCCAGCTGGTTCCAAGGAGGACGGTCTGTGCAATGGGTCTGCCACTTCCTGTCAGCCCAGCCACCCACCAGCCCCACCTGGGACAGCCAGCTTGACCCTGCTGTAGGGCCCATCAGGTTGCTGGACAGCTCTGTCCCCAGGCTGAGCCTCCCCGAGGCATCCTCTGTCTAGTGCTGTGCCCCAGCACCCCCTCCTCGCACAGGAACCCCTACAGGAAGCAGGAGAGAGCACCCCACCCCCCATGAGTCTCCCACTCCCCAGGCCCGGGCCATGGTCCTGGCTCTCCAGGGGCTGCTGGATGAGTCCCGCCTCCACCCCAGCTCTGCACCCCAGGGCGGCGCTGTGGGTGGACCATGCCCGGGGGAAACACACTGTCCTCGCCCTACACGCCCCCGCCACTCACACGCACACTGTCCTCGCTGCGCACATGCACACTGTCCACGCCGTGCACACGCACACTGTCCACGCTGTGTCCCCACCGCGCACACACACACTGTCCACGCCACGCACACACACTGTCCTTGCCACGCACACTGTCCACGCCACGCACACGCACTGTCCTCGCCGCGCACACGCACTGTCCTCGCCGTGCACACGCACTCTCAGGCTGCAAGGAACGAAGACGCCAGCAGGGGGCGCCGCCGCACCGTCCAGCAGCGCTGGGCAGACGGCAGGACCCGGCCACAGGAGCTGCCTCCCTCCTCCCCGTAACCATCCCACCTGTGCCTGTGCCGGGGGTGGGCAGCGGGCGTTGAGAGCTGCAGCTGCGAGACGAAGGCCCCGGTGCCCTCTGTGGGACGGGCGTGTCACGGGCATTACCGTCCTCCCAGGGCGCCCCCCTGCCAGCCCAGGCTGGGTGCGATGGGAGGAGGTGGCAGATGTGAGCTCACTGACCGCCCCCAGTGTGGCCACAGGCCTTGGTCTCCCACCTGGACCATGGGACAAGCACTGCGGCAAGGGCAGCATCAGAGACAGCCCATACGCGGCGCCCAGACCATGACCTACCAGAACCTAAGACAGCCCAGCCCTGCTCTGGGCCCACAGTGACTGGGCAGTGTGGCCCTCTGAGGTCCAGAGCGTCCCTGGCCAAGCACTCCTGAAGAATGGCAGCCTGGCCACAGCCAGGGAAGCAGGGCAGGGACAAGAGGAGACACTTTCGGCATGGCCTTGCTACCCACCCCAGATGCGTTCTGAGACCCACATGCCAGGCAGCCTCACAAGGTGGCTTCTGGCCTGGATGCCAGGCTCCCATGGAGCCAGTCCTGGCCCCCGCAGAGTCAGGCCAGCAGCCGATGCACCAGCAACCTCAGGCAAGGCCCTCCCTGCTCCAGGTCTGGGAGACGGGGGTGGCGCAGAAGGTCTCCAAGATCATGGGCCTCTTACTGCCCAGACAGGTGCAGCTGTGACTAAGCTGTCCCCACCAGAAGACTTCAGGCCCTGAGCATCCCAACAGATCAGACCCTGCATAGGAAGCACCTGCAGGTGTGAGCTCAGTCCCAAGACACGCTGACAGTCCCCCTCAGAAGCCCCAGGGTGCCCTGGCAGTGAGCTGCCCGCAGCTGCAGCCCCGGGCCCCACAGCACTCTGATCTCCCGACTGCCCGTTCCCTGTCTGGCCTGATCCGACCACGCTCCCGCACGCACCTGGGAGAACCGGCCTCAGCCCAAAGGGGCCCTTGGTCGGGGAGACGCCCCTCACGATGCAGTCAAACAAGAAGCTGATCTGCTCCCCCTCAGCCGAGGACAGGAAGAAGACTCCAGCCCCTGCAGACGGAAGACAGAGACATGGGTCAGCTGGGCCCGAGCATGGGGTGGGGGAACCCCTGCAGAGTGGGCAGGGTGCTGTCAGGTGGGGGAACACAGGAGACCTGAGCAAACTCCGGTTTGCATGACCGGAGTCACCAGGCCAGTGCAGCCGTGTCCCCAAAGCTCCTGGACTTCGTCTCTTCTCACACTAGCAAGCCCCACTGCATTACGCAAACAGACACAGCTTAGGGCCAGCCTGTGGCTCACTTAGGAGAGTGCGGTGCTGATAACACCAAGGCCATGGGTTCGGATCCCATATAGGGATGGCCGGTTTGCTCACTGGCTGAGTGTGGTGCTGACAACACCAAGTCAAGGGTTAAGATCCCCTTACCAGTCATCTTTAAAAAAACAAAACAAAACCACACACAGCTTGTCAAGGCGGCTGGCCCAGGCCACCTCGTCAGGCTGACCTCTCCCTCTCCCCGCCATCCCCCGCCTGGAGCGACATGAGCCCCAGGTGCTGGGGTTGAGCACGGCCCCTTGTGCAGAGCCTGGGGAACTGACAGGGTGGCTTCTGCAGAAAGCCAGCCCAGCACTCTGTCCTCAGCCACGCTGTGTGCAGGAACACAGCGGTCCTGCATCTGGGGCACCAGGAGCACGGTCCTGGAGTTCTCCCCCTGGCGGAGGACCATGCACCCACCTGTGCGCCCACCCTCCAGGGCTTAACTGGGGACCAAGGGCGGACACGCAGACTCTGTTCCACTAACAGGCAGCTGTGTGATGAGTCTTCACCCACCCTTCAAGCCTTGATTTCCTCAACGGCCCCAGGGGACCAGTAACCCCAACCCCACAGGGCTGTTCTGAGCTAGGATGACAAGCTAGGAAGCCCCAGAGCTGCATCCAGTCCCCAGGCCCATAAGGGGACAGGAGCTGGGCTGCCAGGCACTGGGTTCTTGCCCCAGGACAGGTACCACGTGACCTCAGCCGCTCTAGGTGACCCCAACCTCACTACCTGAACAGGGCTCTTGTGTAGGTTACTTAGGAATGTTTGTAAAACGTGTCACAGTGCCCACCCCGCAAACGATGTGGCTGCCCCTCGTGGCCAGAGCGGTCTCCCCACCTTACAGTTACCCCCCTTCCTGATTGGGTTTTGGGTGGGGAGACAGGCTCACAGCGTAAAGACGCACCCTGTGGTCGCGTGGCATGTCCCCAGGCAGCACCACCCCTGCTCCCCACTGGGCGGAAAGGAGACCGGTGAATCAGGCCAGGGTCACTTGGGCAGGGGGACGGGGCAGGCGCCTGGGTCCTGTCCACACGGGGAGCAGCCCAGCGCGGTGAGTCAGCAGCGCCGGCCGCCCTCCCGCTGGGCCCGAGCCCCGGCCAAGGTGAATGAAATCCCTCGGCCGCGGCTGAATGGGGACACCAGGCTGGCCGCGCCCGCCGCCGACGCGGGTCCCGTGGGGCTGGATGCGCAGCCTGGCGTCACCGCCCAAGAATCCCTCCTTGTTCTGGAGCCTCTGCCCGTTGCCCAAAGAAAGGCACGCTCGCGGGGAAGGCCGCGGCGCCAGCACGGGCGGGCACGGGGGCCTCGCATCTGAGCCTCAGCCACCCGGTCACGCCCCGCCGGCACGGAATGCAGGGCCGTGGATTCCGGGACCCGGGCCAGCCCCGGCACGTGGCGAGGCAGTGAGCCCCAGCACCCGGCGGCTGTCAGTTCATTCCCTGTCACGCCCCCAACCAGACGACATGACAGCACCATCCCGCTTCAGAGGCAGGACACTCGAGGCCCAGAGAGGGCAAGCCACTTGTCCCTGATCACTCAGCCCAGAAGCAGATGCCAGCCCAGGCCACCAGGCCCACCTGGGTTCTTCCGGGCACCATGGAGCTTCCAGTCCTGCTCTGGGCCAGGGGCTGCTAGTGACCAGAAGCAGAGGTGGGGCGTGGAGTGGGGGTCGGCACCCAAGAGGCTCAGAAAGGCCCCGGTGGATGGGCCCGTGTGAGGCTGGAGGGGCTGGCAAGAGCTTCCACCCGGGACCTTGGCTGCAGGGGAGGGGTGGGAGGGGCAGGCCCGCCGTGTGGCCGCTGTCTGCGGGCGGCTCCCTCGTGGCCACTCCCCATGCCTGATGCCACCCCACCCGTGTGAAAGGCTCAGCCGGCTGGGCCCCAGCTCTCACAAAAGGCCGGCCTCTAATCCTGAGCTTACAGACAGCTGGCAGAGGCCGAGGGACAACCAGTCCCCCGACTATAAAAAACCACATTACCGCAGGGAGTGGAGCCGGCCCTGCATTCCACCGGGGCGGCGGCGGAGCCTCAGGCTCCCAGGGAGACGCGGCGGCCGGGTGACGCCTGGGCATGCAGCTGACCGCCAGCCCCTGGCCCCGACCAGCTCCCCGACAGGACACCCCATTTTTGCCAATGGAGCCGACTTCGGGGGCCCTGGAAAAGGACGCCCAGCTCTGAGGGCCAGTCTGCAGGCCTCAGACAGCCTCTCCCCAGGGTATGCCCCACCCCTGCCCTGCAAGCCCCCACCCCATCTACCCCCCAAGCCATTGGGAATGCCCAAAGCCCCCAAGCACGCCGGCCACCCAACACACCTCCACCTGCAGGCGGCTGTCCCTGCCCTCCGCCACCTTGACCGCTCAGGACTCGGGCGCCAGGCATCACCTTTTGGATGCCTTTCCTGACCCTGACCCCAACCTCCATCCAGGAAGCCAACAGTTCACTCCGTGATGTTTTCACAGGATGCCTCACCCAAGAGGACAGACCCCCGAGGGGCTGTACTCCACGTGTCTCCTGTCCAGCCCCCAGGCCCGAGCACACTGCGAGCAGAAGCCACGTCTCAGTGGTCAGGGCCCCCAGCGTCTGAGCCAGCACTCTGCTGTGGACAGAAAGATGTATTTGTGCAGGCTGCCGGCCTGGTTCCCTCCCCAGGGAAGCGCTCCCGGCACCTCTGGTTTGTTCTGGGGAGGGAAGAAAGAGCCTGCCCGGCTGTGCCAGGGGACACAGGTGTGGCTGCTTCTCTTGCTCCTGGCCTGCCCCTGAAGGCCGCCCCTCCTCCAGAGGCGGGTCTGTTCCCCTCCCCTGGAATCCGGGCCAGCCTGTGACCTGCTCTGGCTGATATCAAGTGGCAGAGGGGACGCTCTTCTGCTGGGCTGACACCTAAGGGGCTTCCGCGTTTGCCCTCCTGGAGCCAGCTGCCATGGTGGGACCCCTGTGAACCCACTGGCAAATGAGGCCCCGGGGGACCCAAGCATCCCGGCCACCAGCCGGCACTATGACTACCACCATGCCACTGTCGACTGACTCTGGCCAATAGCTCATGGAGCAGCCACAAGTCGTCCCTTGAGCCCTACCCAGACCTTTGACCACAGAATTGCAAGCCACACCCTTTGGGGGTGTTTGTTCCGCAGCAGCAAATAAGACAAGGAAAATGAGGAAAAGGTGAGAGAACTCCGCACGGAGCTGAGCACAGAGCCAGCTGCCTGCCCAGGCGGACGGGCACCCTGCCCGCTGGACAGACGCGGGGTTGTCGGGGTGCAGGCAAAGTTCACCCACATTATAAACACAATTACTTCCCAGGAATAGTCTCTCCAGTGAAGAAGCAGGTGCATCCAAGTCTTAAGACTCACCAGCCGCCAGAAAGAAAACACTGTCCACGCTGACCTGCAACCGTCCCGACTGGATCTGGGCTGACGTCTCTGCATGAAGTCAGTCTTTAAATAATCTCCAGGGCCCCGACCGCTGCCACCTGATCTGACTAAGTGTTCAGTATCCCAGCTCCTCAGAAAACAAAGTGACGCGTCACCCTTTGCAGACAAAAATCACACACTAGAAGTCTTGTCGGGGTCAGAGTCTGAAATCATCTGGAGGACTTTCATGCTGAGAAGGTTCTAGAAAGCTTCCATCCAGACAGCACTGCCTGGCCTTGAAGTCAGCCCTGCTAACCGAGCCCCTACGGACATTATTTTGCACAAAGTTTCCTAATAGAGTAAAATGTCAACTAATTGAAATTTCATTTTTCTATGCCCTCATTTTGTTAGAAAGAAGCAAAGTTCAATGGAACAAGTTCGTATCTGATATGCAGATAAATTTCATCCGACCACTTCACACTCACTCGCAGGATTATCATCAAAACCAAGCGGGAAAAAACCCAAGACCGAAAACCAACAGAAGACAGCAGGCGTTGGGCAGGTGTGGACAGGCTGGAAGCCGTGTGACCTGCTGCTGGGGTGGTGACATGGTGCGACTGCCACGGAAAACAGCGTGGTGGCCCCACAGCAGGCTCTGTGACAGGGACGCAAGGTCCCCAGGGCACAGGTGAGGAAACTGAGGCTCAGAGGGATTGAGAGAGGTCGAAGGAACGTGCGAATAAGTGACACTTTATCACTGAAATCCTGACGAGAACAGGATTTACTCGTATGTCCAGGAACCTCCCTTTAGAGATGTAAGATGTGGCTCACTGTCCAGGTGGTCCCCAGCGAGGCCACACAGCACGTCTCAAAGGGCAGGGGACACCATGCCTGCCCCTCAAGCTGCTTTTCTGCTCGGAAGGAAACTCCAGAGCAAAACCGCCCCCAAGAGGAAAGTGCTGACAGCTGGCGGGTGTCGGGATCAGCCAGCAGCTGCTCCTGCGCCGGGGACGCTGCCTGCTGCCCCCTCTGCCCAAGAGGGGGCTTTTGTTCCTCGAGAGGAGGAGGGAGGGCTGGCCTCTGTGCCAGCGCACAGCACACCAGGGACAAGCCACTCGGGAGGAGGGGGCAGCAGCCATGGCCCCTTCCTCAGACCCCAGGGACAGTCTCGGGGCAGCCATGTAGATGGGGAGCCGCAATGCCTGGACATGTCATCGTCACTGCAGAGGACAGCCTCCCAACCCCAATCTGGAGCACCCAGAGCAGGCCGACAGACCATGCTGTGCCTCAGTGTCCTCATCTGTGAGATGGCCGTGGCAGCGCACGACTCACGGGGCGGGGTGAGGGTGACGAGCTAGCACCAGCGAGCCCCTGGGTCATCCTGGGGGGCTGTGTCTCTGCCCAGCGTGCCCCAGCCTGAGCCCCACCCTGCAGCCCGCTGGCTCCAGTCACCCCCCCAGACACTGGCGGTGCCAGACTCATCCTGCAGGTAGATGCTGCTGAGTGCGCTGCAAAGGGAGAGTGACCCCACCCAGAGCAAGACCCGGCGGAGACCTGAGAGTGGGGCACAGAACAGACGCACAGTGTCAGGGACGAGGCGGACGCACCACAGTCCATAAACGTCACTCGATGCGCCGCCAGTCGCGGGGGACAGGGCCTTTGTTCAGGATGCTCCTGCCTGGGGCGCGTGTCCCACCTACATCCCCTCCCCCCATAGGCAAAGCACAAGAAGGGGGCCTGTCACCAGGGCAATGGCTCCGCAAGAATGAATTGCCCTCGCCCAGGCCCAGGCCCCCAGGACCCTCCCCTTGGCAGGGAGCCCCCCCCCCCTCCCTGCCCCAGGCTCACCCTCCCCCACGTCGACCACCACCTTGTTAACATTCCCGGAATCCACCGGGCCCTCCCCCCACAGCTGCTGCTTGGGCTGGCCTCACCGCTGGTCACCTAGACCACGACCAGAAGCCTCCCAGGGCCCCTCCTGCCTCAGCCCCATCTGTCCCCTGGGCCAAAACACGCCCCTGCTCAAGCACCTTCAATGGCTCCCTGCTACTCTGGTGCCGTTTACTGGGCTCTTTGCGACCAGGCACTGCTTCCTCCTTCTCCACCTCGCCCCCTGCCACCCCCCCAGCAGGATCCTGCACACGCCCTGCAGGTCACCCATCCGTTCCGTGCGTGACGTGTGTCTGGAGCGCCCTTTTCTTTTTCCTCTTCCCCTCCGCACCCTTTGACAGCTGGGCTAACTCCTGTTCTCTCTGCAGAAGCCCCACTCAGGTTCCCCTTCCCCATAGAGCTTCCCCGACACCCCCGGGCTGGGGTCTGTGCCCCTCCCCAGCTCCCCTCGCGCCCACTGAGGGCTGTAAACGCCTCGTTCCATCTCACACAGGCCCTGAGTCGTCCCAGCCCCGCTGCGGGCTCCCCGGCTCTGATCTCTGCACCCCAGTGCCTGGTGAGGGGAAGCCGGGGGACACCCCTCCCACCCCCAGCTTCCTGGGGTCAGAGACCAGAGCGCCAGCCAGCTCTGTCCAGGCCACCCAGCAAGTCTAAAGTCCAAAGGAGGCACCAGGGGGCTTCTCTGAAGAGATGCCGAGCGTTTTACATGTAACAAGAGAGTCTCCTGGTCCGGGGTTTTCCTTCTTTACTCACTTTAAAAAAAAATCAAAATCATTGAAAAACGCTCCTGTGCCCCAAGAGGCTGGAGGAAGTGGGTCCCGGCCTGGACCCAGCAGGAGAGAGAAGGGAGAACCAGAGAGGGGAAGAGAGGCGGCCGGTGCGCGCGGCCCGGCACACGGGGGCAGGGGGCTCTCAGGGTCACGGTCCCCCAAGAGCGGGGTGATGGGGGAGCGGGGATGGGGGCTGAGGTAGAGCATGTGCCAGCGGAGATGCAAAGTCCCAGGCTGCCCCGGGAGGGGCTGGCCCCTTTGGGGAGAGGAGAATCTTGGGGTAGTCCTGACAGCCACTGATGCTGCCCCGGTGGCAGAGCCTGGGGCCCCCGGGCAACCCTCTGGTCCCCTTTCTCCTGAGTTTCCACAACCCCGTCCCTGTGGAGACCCATGAAAATGTGCACTTTGATTTTGTGTGTCAAGATCACACATGGGCACGGGTATCAAATTGTATCCCTGTAACATGCCACCAAAGGGGCCACAAACCCCTCAAGTGGCTGTGATCCTGAGCAACGTGGTGCTCGGGGCCTGGGGTCAATGCTGAGGAACAAAGATAAATCAGTCCCCCACCCCAGTCCTTTAATGTGCTCCCTGACTCCCCCACAGAACTCATCCCGGGGACGCCTCTGGGGAGGGGGCTCCGCTGATTGGCCAGCATCAGGGTGGGCATGGGGGTGTCCCCAAAGGGCGGTCACCATGTGCCTCTGATGAGATGCGGGCACCAGCTGGTTCCACCCACTCTGTGCCACCCGCTGAGGTCTCAGCCCCAAGGATGTTCTTCTGAGGAATGGCCAGGCTCACACGGACTGGAGATGTGGGGACGGGACTTCGTCCCTGGTCCTGTCCCCCAGAAGCTCCCATTCATCCTCATACCCAGCTCAGGCGTCCCCCAGCCCCAGAGCCTTCCCTTCTCGACTGCAGGCCGTGCACCCTTCCCGGGCCCACGCTCTCTGTGCCTGCGGCTCAGCCTGTCGGGGCAGGGGTCCTCAGTGTCTCCCTCCACCACCCACGTGTGCCCCTGTGTGGGCCCGGCCTCCACACATAGGCCCGTGACCAGCAGAGGGACAGAGAATGCAGCCACACGGCGGGGGCCCAGGCTCCCTGACACCCACCACGCTTCTCTCCTCCTGTGAGTGAGCGGCCGTGCACTCGGGGTCCAGAAACAAAACATCCACCACGAGTCATGAAAACCATCCGAGCCCCTTCACCCAGCCAGGACCTGAGGGGTCTGTGCAAAACCACGCAGGCCATGCTGCCCTGACCCCGCCCCCACGTCCACCAGGACACTCAGTCATGCCAAATGTTGGGGGAGTCAAAGGGGGGCTGAAGAGCAGCGTTTGGGGTCAGGGTCACACTCTCTGCTCACTGGAGAGCTGGCCGGGGCAGGTGCCAAGAGGTGGCTCTAGAGGCCCAGGGGCCACACGGCCACCTGTCCCCAGGGAGGGAGAGAATGCTGATTGTACACACCCAGGCCTTCCAGGGCCTTCCGGTGACTCCACCCAGCTATCTGTCCTCAAATGAAATGTGACCAGGCCCACAGCCTCATCATGACCCATATTCTAGAACCTTCACAGTCCCAGCCACTGTCATGGGCTGAGTGGTGGCCTCTAAAAGATATGTTCACATCCCAGAATCTGTGAAAAAGGGTCTTTGTAGAAGTAATTAAGTTAATGGTCTGGAGATGAGATTATCTTGGATCAGCCAGGTGGGTCCTAAATCCAGTGACAGTGTCCTCATGAGACAGGGACTGTAGCAACACAGCAACAAGCCAAGGTGCACCTGGAGCCACCAGGAGCTGGAAGAGGCAGAAAGGACCGCGCCCCGGAGTCTCCAGAGCGAGTGAGTGACGGCTGACCCACGGACGCAGGACCACGGGTCCCAGTCTGTGAGGAACAAAGTCTAATTGCTTTGGGCCCCCAGTTTGTGGTAATTTGTCACAGCAGCCCCAGGACATGGATTCCCTCTGCTTCCTGGACCACACTAACCTGCGGCTCCCTCTCCCAGGACGGCCTAGGTGTGACCACATGTGCAGTGGACCCACGGTCTCTCTGGCCACCCAGCCCTGCCACCCCGTTGCAAGGAGGACATCCTTGCCAGGCTGAGGCAGGTTCCCATGACAGTCTAAAAGCCAGTTTACATCAGCTCTTGTCTCTGTGGTAGAACGGAGCCCAGTGGGACCTGTGGGGACAGAGGGACAGACAGCAGAACCTGCTCACCCTGCACGGTGTCCCCAGCCCCCGCGTGGGTCTGAGCAGGGCTTGGAGCTGGAGAGAAGACAGAATCTCCAAGGCGCCTGCTGCCTGGTGCCGCGGCCACCGTGGATGGAGCCACCGCTTCGTTCCCTCCCCGATCAGTCTCTCTCCTCCCCTTCTCTCAGCTGCTCTGGTGACACAGCCTCCCGGCGATGACACCCCAGGACAGACCCCCAGTTAGTCCTAACCAGTTTTGACCAAGTCAGTGAGTTTGCACAGTAGTGTCACCTTTGCCCAAAATTTCATCTTCTGATGACACAAGGCCAACCCACCATCGTTTAAATGCTTAAATCTCCACCCCCAGGAGAACATGGGTCGCGTGTAGCATGCATGACACCGCACTGCGTGTGCGCGCTCATCCCTACATAAATATGCACACAGATACCCCAGCCCTTGTTAAATACGTGTGAGCTCCAGGAGCTGGGTCCGCAAAACCCCTGCCTGCTCGGGGGCTTGGGCTGGGTTGGCAGACGGCCTTGCTCCTGGCTGTGCGACCCAAGTAGAACTCCTTTCTGCTGCAAGCACAAAGCCCTGTCCTTGTGTCTCTACTGGCATGCACAACAGACGAGGACCTGCGGGTGTTTACCCCACGACAGCAGTGGGCCGAGGATATTCGGCACTGAGGGCTGCATTTAGAGACGGAGTCTGCTGGGCCAGCCCCAGCTTTGCGGGATGGAGCTAATTTAGGACCTTGCTCAGGAGAGGCAGGGGACAGCCCTATGATAGTTGACCCTGGCTTTCTGGCAGCCCAGGGAACACAGCACAGCAGCCGAGCCGCTGCACCAGTGCCCGGAACTGTTCACAAGCAGCCCACCCACACCAGCAGGCGGGATTTTATCTCTGGGGTCTCGGAGGAAGCCATCCAGGGGGCTTCTTCCGGGACAGAATAAATGGGCACTGCTGCCCCATGCCAGCTCGCAGGACAGGCATGCCAGTGCCACCCCAGCTGTCTGCCTGCCACAGAGAGAAAAGAGGACAAGGGTCCCCTCCTCCTGGTGCTCCAAGCAGCTCCTTGAGCCCCTAAGTCGACGGCCCCCCAGGAGGTCAGGCCACTTCGTGCCCAAGCACCGTGGTCAGCAGCTCCCAACCCCCACTCGACTGAGAAGGGAGAAGTGGGGCCGACCCGACACACCCAGCCGCAGGTCACCCCGCGTCCCCGCTGCTCCCGACGCCCGAGTGCTGCAGCCTCTGACCCGCTGAAGAGGAGGGGCCCGAGGGCTGGGCCAGTGTCCAGCACGACCCGTCCCCACCTGCACTTGCTCTGCCCGGAGGGACCAGGACACTGCCGAAGCCCCGGAGCCCGGCAGACCCGCATCCAACTCTGTCCGTACCAAGCACACGTGCAACCCACTTCCCATCCCGGTCTCAGGACATCCTCACACTGAGCTGAGCCTACAGGTCGGGGTTAATGCCCCCTCTACGGGCCAGCAGGTAGAGAGAGGTTACCTGCGTCCCAGCCAGATGGCCCGAGCCTCCACCCGCGCATCTGCACGCAGGTCTGGCGGGGATCCCAGGGTCAGGGAAACGGGCTGCACCAGGCCCGTCCTCTCCAACCCAGCACACTGCCCAAGGCCATCATGTCCCCACAATGGGGTCAGGTCCCCAGGAGGCTGCTCAGCCCAGGTGGCCCACACAGACGAGCAGCTCCCACTCTGGAGAGAGGGGAGAAGGGGCTCACACACAGCCCTGCCACCTCGACGGTGACACCGGGACAGCTGCGGCGCTCACAGGACAGGTGTGTCCATCAGGAATTCTGGGTCCATGAGCACGGCTCTCTCCTCACAGCGCCCACAGGGGCAGTCACACATCCTGGCTAACACATTTATTATTTTTATTTTCTCTTTTCCCATTAACTCTAAACATGAGTGGCTCTGATGCTCTGTAACCTCGGGCACAGGGTCTGCTGTGACCTGAAGCCTCGCTTGGGAGATGCCAGGAGGACCCGTCCTCCATCCTCAAGTCCCCTCCTTTCCTCCAGCAGAGCAGAGGTGGCCCAGCGACCGCGCACCCCGGGCTGTGTGGACCCAGAGCCGCCTCCCAGGGCTCCGGAGACCCTGGCCTGGCAAGCATGCGGGCGCGGTCAGCTCGAAGCCGGGAGTCCTCGGGGAAAGCCCCGGCCCCCACGCCCCAGTCCCCAGTCCCGTCCCCACGCCCTGGCATACTTACAGTACCCACACCTGGTCCCGCCTTCAAAGATGAATCCGTTGGGCACAGCCCCGTAGCGCCGGAGGTCAGACAGCTTCCACTGCCCCGTGACGGCTGGAGGGACGTCCCTGGCCAAGACGAGGATGTCATTGCAGAGGTGGAGGGTGGCCGGGCCGCTCTCCAGCTTGGTGCCCGGTGCCACCGTCACGTGGAACCTGTGCACTGAGGGGCCAGGCGGGGGGCAAAAGGGCGTCATCGCAGGAGAAGGCCTGGTGGCCGCCGGCCCCACCCTGGGCAGCTGCTCACCGGCGCTTGTGAAACGAATGAGCGGGTGGCACTGCCCACGGCACGGCTGAGGGCCGCAGCCTCAGGGTGGATGGCGCCCATGCTGGCGGCTTTCCCTCCTCTCCCGTCCTCTCAGGAGCTACCTTGGTTCAGGTGCCAGCAAGTACTCAGAGGGCCCTGACCGCTGGCCACGCTCCTCCCCATCCCAACAAAGCCAGTGGCCTTGGTGCCCCTGACTTTGTGTCCTGAGCACAGAGCCCAGGGCAGAGCGGGGGAGGAGTCTCGCCCACCCACAGCCCGGGACACCTAAGGAGGGTGGCCTTCACCTGGAGCCCTGCCCCAGGCACTCACCCTCGCCCAGCGCGTAGCGGATCCGGGCGTCCCAGGCGCACATGGCCTCGCGGCTATCGAAGCCCAGCATGACAGCCTGGGACAGGCAGATGATGGCCAGCGTGTGGGCCAGGCCCTCGTAGGGCAGGCCAGGCTCCAGGCCGCAGATGTCCTCCAGGGTCAGGCTGCTGCGTTCCCGGAGTCCCTTGGCGCGCTCTGACTTGTCCTTGTAGGCCAGCATCAGCAGACAGTCTGTGCAGGCAGAGGGGCGAGGCACACTGGTAAGAGACCTGGGCTTGAGACGTGACCCCGGCCAGCCGTGCAACCCTCCCAAGCCTCCGTTTCCTCATGTGCTAAAACAGCATGATTTCCCCCAACCCTGCATGAACACGGGCCACGGGAGCAGATATGGGCCTGGGACACTCACAGCTGAGCCCAGCCCACCCGACGGACCCCTCCCAGACCCTGGAGCCCACCCAGGCCGTACTCAGGGCTGCAGGAGCTGTGGTCAGTGGCACGGAGCCCGCCCAGCAGCTTGGCCTTCCACCTCAGCCCTGCTGTCTGGGCCCGCTCCCTGCTACACCCAGCTTTTTGCCTCTAGTTTTCCTGGTTTCCAGGCTGTGGCCTGAGCTCCAGCCCCGGGGGGCGTGGGGGAGGGGTCATTGGGCCTTCCAGCCGCCTTCTGTCCAGTCACTGTCGGCCACGGTCCAGTGCAGAAGGCCCCTGTCTCTTCCCCGGCTGCAGAGAACGTGTCTGACTCTCGCCTCCCAGCCCCTCTGGGACAGCTCCGGTCTCTGTCCCCAAGATCCCATTTTCCAGCGTCATAATTGTCATCACTGTCACACCAACATGGCAGAGCAAGCCGGTGCAGCTCACCTGGCCCTGGGGGCATAGTTAAAACCCAGCACGCACTGCCCCCTGCGTGGCCTTGGGAGACACCCCTGTGGATGGCACAGAACACCTGCCCAAGAGAACAGGCAGGACAGTGCGAGAAAAGCCCCTGGCCCTCCCCGATGGCCCAGCCCTGATAACAGGCCTCCTCCCCACCCAGGCCCCCCGCAGCACTGGCCCCAGATGCCTTGTCTTTGACGAGGGCGTAGGTTGGCGGACTAATGCCAACATTTACTGTGAGACACCCCCAAATCCTGCATGCAGCTCAGTAAATCAAGGCCCTTGTCTGTACGCAGCAGAGGGTGGAGGACACCCCCAGAGAGGACCGCAGAATGGGGTCTCCATGCTAAGTCTCTTCGAACAGGACCAGCAAACCCAAGCGAGAACCAGAATCCCAACCGAAGTTGACTCAAACATTCACTGTGTAGCGGAATCCAGAGCAGGGCCATGGAGTCCCACGTTTGCTGCCCTGCCCAGCCCAGCCCGCCAGGACCAGACCCAGCCCGTGAAAGCAAGAGGGGCCTGTGCAGCCCTGGGGACCAGCCGCCGGCAGCCTTCTCCGTGGGGGCCAGAGGGTGCAGGGGCCACACTGTCTCTGCCGTGACTACTGCATGCTGCCGTTGCCACACGAAAGCAGCCACAGACAGTAAACCAACAGGAGTGCCTGTGTGCCAGTAAAGCTTTATTTGCAAAACCAGGGGCCCAGGGGACGGGGGCTTTCACTTCCTGTTGACAACCTGTCCGCAGTGTCTAAAATGTTTATAACTAGAAAAAAGCAAAGGCATTCCCAGCCTGAGAAAGAAAAACCACCCAGAACCCACAGAGCTGCCCCTGCCCACCGGGGACTCCCACACGGTGTTCCAGCACGGTGTCCCAGCATGGTGTCCCAGCATGGTGTCCCAGCACGGTGTCCCAGCACGGCCAGCACAGCCACTCCCTCTGGAGCCTCGGGGCAGAGGCAAGAAGCCGGCCCAGAGAGAACAAACAGACGAGGCGGCCAAACAGGATGTGGCCCCCCCAAACATGTCACCCCATAAGTGAAATCTTAAGGGACATGCATGACACTGAGAGGACTTCCACGTGGGATGCAGGACAGCCACTGAGCTCGGGGTACAGATACTAAAGGCAGCCCTGGGCAGGGAACTCCACGACCTGGGTCCTGGCCCTCTGTGGCCCAGGGGTGTCATCAGGGGGCTGCAGGGCAGGCCTGGGCTGCCTCTGCCTCCAGGGGCCACAGACCCAAAAAGCTTGGCCACAACCACAAGGACAGCTGAAGACATTTCCAGTGAGGATTGTCATGCCCCACAGGGACCACACTGCACCCTGCCACACCGTGGGTCCTGCCCAAAGCAGCGCGGCCCTGTGGGAGCCCCTGCTCTGCCCTCCCACCCGTGTGGCCTTGTGGAGGCCCTTGGAGCTCGCAGCCTTGGTTTTCTCGTCGGTAACATGGGGACAATAGGACCCACAGCTGTGGCGATGCCGGGATGACCACATGCGGGAAGGTGTGTGGAGTCCCCGCGTGCAGCAAGCACTCAGCACCTGTCCCCATACTCCCGCACGTCACCTTCAGTTACACGTCTGTCCATGTGACCAGGTTGTGACGCTGCCAGGTTGGCTTCCCATGGACGCAGCCACCCATGCACCGAGGGGACCAGGACCTCTGCCCATGGCAGGCACCTGCCAGGCCGTCTGCCACCTTTCACCGCCGCACCTCAGCTGTCTTGGCTCCTTGGCCACTGGTCACCCAGAGCCCCAGCTGGGGTCCCTTCCTCCCCCGTGGCCCCACTCCACACTGTGGCGCTCCCGCTGCCACCTCCTGTAGCCAATGGGGTGGCCCTCGGTCCTGCCCCAGGAACCTTTTCTCTCCTGGGCTGTCCCCCTCGGGCCAGGCCCCCACCTCTCTCCTGACCTACAACAGGCCTCCCTGCTCAGCCCCTGAGCCACCCTGCGAAGACACCCTGTGCCGTGCCCTTCACTGGGCATCAAAGCCTAGTTCTTTCTTCAGCCCTCGGGGACCCTGACGTATGCTGTCCCCAGCCCCGCTCACCCCCACACTCCCCCTGGACCACACGCCTCCCACTTTGCCCTCTCGGGCCCCGGCTGCCACAGCCCGGCCCTGCCGAGACCCTCTCTTGGCTCCAGCTTCCTTCAAAGCTCACCTAGATGCCACCAAGAGGCCCCTCCGACCGGCCTCCAAGCCCAACTACCTCCGCTGCAGCATCCCTCAGGCGGTTTTCTACGCAGCCATCTGTCCCCTTGCCTCTCTGCTCTGAGCTCCTGAAGGCTGTCCCCCTCTGCTTATGCCCAGTGACAACATGAAGCCGGGCACAGCGTCAGCACAGAGGAGGACCGGGACGCTCTGTCAAAGGCAAGCCGCTGCTTTAGGAGCAGCCTGACACAGCAGCACCAGACCGTCACCTCCTTTGTTCAAGAAGTTACGCTGCCAGTAACACAGCCGAGGGGTGTCAGCCAACACTCCTGTAACAGGCACAAGCACTGCCCTGGCGAGCAGCCTGGACAGCACCCACGTGGACGGCTGAGCCGGTGAAACTGTGTTTACGGCACAGGCGGCGGCAGGACTTGGTGCAGAGACCCTACTTTACCGACTCCTGGCCTAGAGCTGGATTTGCCGTGACAGCTCCTCACCGTCCTTAAGCCTCCGGCTGCCGAGCGGGACCTCCCCAGCCTGGGCGTTTGCATTTGCAAGGTTGGTTTGGGGGACCTGAGTGTGGGACCCCACTTTTGTCCCTGGGACCTCTTTCCTGATGTGCTGCCACCACCTCTCAGCCTGATCTTTCTGGACCGTGTCTACGAAGGCACCACGCCCTGCACCTGCAAACCAATGAGCACCTCATGTGTCTGCAGTTGCCAAAGGGTGTGGGTGACCTTATTTGGGAACAGGATCTTTGCAGATGTAAAGTTCAGGATTGAAGATAAGATCATTGGATTATCCGGTGGGCCCTAAACCCAATAGCAAGTGTCCTCATAAGGCACAAGAGAAGGCGCAGACATGCGGGGAGGGAGCCATGTGAACAAAGATGAGGCAGAGACTGGAGTGCGCCGGCCACGGCCAAGGCCACCTGGGCCACCAGATGCTGGAAGGGGCAGAAAGGACCTTCCCCGAGAGCCCCAGACGGAGGGTGGCCCTGCAGACCCCTGGATTTCAGACCTCTGACCTCCAGAACAGTGACAGGATAAATTTTTGTTGCTCAAAGTCCCCAGGTTGTGGTGCTTTGTTACAGCAGCCCCGGGACACTAGCACATCACCCAAGTCACTGATCTTGTTTCCTAAACATGAACAGAACAGGGTGGAAGTCAATGCCGTGTGACAAGCAGCTCCCCCCGCCCCCCGACACTCAGGCCTCCCCAGCAGTGCAGCTCCGTTGGTCTCACGGGAAGCCCTTGTGGGGAGGGGACCCGGGTGGGCGCGATGCGTGTGGGGGCCCAGCAGGGCTTGAGTTAGGAGCAGCTGCTCCAACCCCCTCCTGTACCCATCACCCTCCAGCAATAAATCAACCCTATTTTTAAAACCCGTTCTGCGACAAGTGCCATTGAGAACAAGGCTAAAAAATTCCAGAGTTGGGGCCTGAGACAAATCCAGGTCAGGGCCAGGGAGCAGCAAAACGCTGGCTCTTCCTAGGACACAGCACGCCTGGGCACGCCTCACAGAGGGACGCAGGGACCTGCACACGCCAGCCAGCTCCCTGGGATCCAGGCCCAGGTTGACCCTGGCAGGAGGCCTGGTCACTCGTGGGGTCTCCTGGGCAGTGGCTGAGGAAACCCAGTGCGCGGGGCCACCCCCCTCAGCGGGACTGAACCAGAGATGGAGCTGCTCCAGGGCGGGGAGGGGTTCCCGAGGGCTCTGGGAGGAGGGCTCTGGGGTCCTTATGGTGAAAGAGACAAGGAGTCCATGGCGGAAAGCGCCACAAGACAAAAACCACGGCAGGGAGGCCCCCATGGGGCATGCACGTGCACACTCACACGCACTCACACACGCACACTGGCATGCGCTCACACACTCACGCTCATGTTCACACACAGTGCACACTCACACACGCACACTGGCATGCGCTCACACACATTCACGCTCGTGTTCACACATGTGCACACTCACACGCACTCACACACGCACACTGGCATGCGCTCACACACTCACGCTCATGTTCGCACACAGTGCACACTCACACGCACTCACACACGCACGCTGGCATGCGCTCACACACTCACGCTCGTGTTCACACACAGTGCACACTCACACACGCACACTGGCACGTGCTCACACACACGCTAGTGTTCACACACAGTGCACACTCACACACGCACACTGGCATGCGCTCACACACACTCACACTCGTGTTCACACACAGTGCACGTTCACATGTTCACATGCACACACGCACACACACTCACACACGCTCACTGGCACACTCACACTCACTGCCAGGTTTTGAATGTTTGTATCACCCCAAAATTCATATGTTAAAACCCTAACCGGGCCGGCCCGGTGGTGCACTGGAGAGTGCACCACTTGGGAGCGTGGCGGCCCTCCCGCCGAGGCTGAGTGCAGTGCAGGCGCGACACCGAGGGTTGCGATCCCGTTGCCGGTCAGTGAAAAAGACAAAAAGGAAAAAAAAATAAAACCCTAACCCCTGAGGTGATGGTATCCGGAGGTGGGGACTTGGGGAGGTGATGAGGTCACGATGGTGGAGCCTCATGACGGGTTTAGTGTCCTTGTGACAGGGGCCTCAGAGCACTGCCTGCCCCCTCCTCCCCGCAAGGACACAGCACAGAGGCGCCGTCTGTGAAGCAGGAAATGCATCCCCACCAGGCGCCGGTCGGCCTCGGTCTCGGACTCCCAGCCTCCATCCGGAATGGCAAGAACTAAAACCACCACTTTTAAGCCACCAGGCTGTAGTGTTGCCATCGCAGCCTGGATGAACTAGACGGCCACTCACACTCACACTCACGTGTGCACACGTGCGCATTCACACCCTCACACGCATGCACACACACACACACACACACACACTGTGATGCATACACTATGGACACACTTGCAATTCACTCGTGCACACATAAATGCTCACCTGTGCGTGCTCACACGTGCATACATGCATACATGCACACTCACACATGCACTCACCCTGCTCGCACTCAGCCCTCCATGTGCACGGGTGCCCCAGTGGTGACAGGCTGACCCGGGTTCAAGCCCCACATTTACCCGATGGGCTCCGTGACTGGGGACCCGCTCAGCCTCTCCCAGCCTCTGCTTTTCATCTGGGAAATGGGTGCAAACACCTAGCCCAAGGATCCGAGTGTGCTGCAAATGCTGTGCTGCAGCGAGCACAGAGTGTGGCCAGCAGGGGCCCCAGACTCAGGCCCGGGAGAGTTGGTGTCAGCCCGTGTCCAGCGCCATCATTAAATCTCAGAAGAATGTGGGCTGGACAGTAAACCACCAGCTGCCCAGGGTCAGCCCACCCCACCCTCCAGCGGCTTCTGTCTGCACTGCTGTGAGTGGCAAGTGGGGCAGTGGGCCACTAGCACTGATGGCAATCCTGCTCACCCTTCAAGGGCACCGCAAGACCCCCACGGGGACCCCTCTGGCTCTGTTGCAGGCTGACCACCCCCCCCCCTGCAGTGCTCAGCCCAGCTCACTCTGCAAATGCCCACTGCTGGGTGACTCTGAGCAGCCAGGACCCAAGGGACAAAGCCCGTTCCCATGGAGCTAACCCCAAGAGGGGAAGACGGTGAGACACATACACAAACCAATGAACAAGAAAACTCATCTGAGGGCTCTGTGGGAATGGGAACAGGTGACTGTGTCACAGTGGCTGGGTGGGGATGACCTGAGGGTGGGGCTCAGAGGTCTCCCAGGAGGGAACAACTGACCAACTGCTGAAGGACACAAGGACCCAGCTAAGCAGCCCCATGGGGAACAGTATTATTAGAGGGAACAGCCAGTGCAAAGCCCAGTGACAGGGCAGGGAGGCCTCTTCAGGGACCCAAAGGGCCAGGACAGCACAAAGAGGGGGCAGAAAGTGGTCTGAGGTGTAGGGGTGTGTCAGGTGGCCTTGATGACCAAGGGAAAGAGCTTCGTCCCAGTGTGCCAGGGAGCTCTAAAGGGCTTTGAGCAAAGAGCACCCAGCCTGGTGTGGTTTTCAAAGCCCACCTTGGCTACTGTGAGGAGAAGGGACACGGGGTCTCAGCAGAAGACTCGGAGGCTCCTGCAGCCGTCTGGGTGACACTGTGCACCTGGGCCGCTGGGGCAGGGGGCTGCTGGGCACAGAGACCCTCCCTCTACCCCACAGCGCCGGCTCACTGGACCTGTCCCAGCCTCTGAGCTGGAGACCCCAGCGCCTCCTGGTGGGTGGCGTGCAGGGAAGAGGAAACGAGCAGGGAGACAGCTCCTCAGACCTGGGTGCGGGGAGGGACACCTGGGGAGGGTCTCCGGGCTGGGGGCTGGGATCAGGGGGTCTTTCCTGGACACAGGAGGCTGAGAAGCCCATCAACACCCATGAGGCTGCAGGCAGGCAGCTGGACGCAGGCGTCTAGAGAGGTAAAAATAACCATGGAGTCATGAGCACACGGAGGCCTTTACAGCCAGGGCCGAGGGCTGGCCCGGGAGGGCAAACCTCCTGCGTGGTGGAGGAGCAGGAGCAGGCGGCAGACATGCTGGAGTGGCCAGGCGTGGAGGGCAGGCGGCGCGGAGACCCAGCGGGAGGAGGCGGGGGGTGCCCACCCACACTGAGCACCGCAGGAGCAGCTCTGGACTTAGCCTGGGAGGTCATGGTGACCTTGAGGCGGTGCCCTCAGCACAGCCGTGTAGCAGGAGCTTGAAGGGACCCGACAGGGTGCAGTGGCCAGGGGGCAGCCTGAGCAGCCGGGCGGGGTGGTGGCAGGGGGGCCACTGACCACGCTGGCCTGCCCGTGCCTCCTTGGCCTGCTCACAATCCAATCCAGGAAGGGGACACGTTTACGGCGTGCCACCTGCCTGACACAGGAGCATGTGGGAGCGGCCAGAGGTGCAGGGGCCCCACCCATGACACAGACACCCACCGGAGCAGACAAGGCTCAGCAGGCTGGGCCCAGGGCGAGGTGAGCGGGCAGGACAAGGACCAGCAGGAGAGCGTCCAACTGAGGACAAAGGTGTTCAGGGTCGGGAAGTGACACCCCCCTCCAGGTCACAAAGCTCATATGAGCTGCATTGCAATTTGAACCCAGGCGCTCGTATGCCCTGTCCTGGTGCAGGGGCTGTGGGAAGCTTGGCCCTCAGGGCCCAGCCCTATTCTGTGATGTTTCCATGGGGAGAGCAGAACTGGCCACCACCCACACCCTGTCCTCAGCCCAGCACCAAGATGTGACCCCATGCCTGTGGGGAAGGAAGCAGAGGCGCAGACAGTCCAAAGCCAGCAAGTGACAACTCAGGAAAGGACCCTCCTGGTCACCACCCCCCAAGACACTTGTCCTCCTGGAACATGCCCCACTTTAGCAGAGCTGCCAACTGCACAGGCTGCGGGTCCCAAGCACGGCATAGGTGGCACGGGCGGCTCTGGGCTCCTGGGACACGTGCTGCAAGGCTCATGTTCCTGTGCTTTTGCTGTGCCCACGTAGACAGGGAGCCTCCTGCAGGCAGGGCTCAGGGCACCTCACCAGGCAAGTGTCAACCCCACCAGGCTGCCTGTGAGGGGTGATGCCTCATTGGAGGACCCCTGCCCTCCAGGAACTCAGCAAAGGAACCAACAGCAGGGACCCAGGGGGAGACTGAGCAGATGCCCACGTGTCAGCTGTGAGAGCAGGTGACAACCTTCCAGCCAGCCATGGGGGGCAAGGTTCGGGCTAGGGGCAGGCAATCTGGGCCCCACCCCAACAGTCCAGTGTCTTTGGGCCAGACCCCTTAAATTTCTGGGCCTCAGCTTCCCTGCCTAAAATGATCCCAAAGTCCCTGCCAGCTCCAGAACTCAGGGTCCCTCCTGGTGACTTTTTTGGGTTGGACAAAGCCACCAGGAGCAGCCCACATGGGAAGCAGTACAGCAGCCCTTCTACCCCCGGAGCACGGCGTGCCGGGGGGCCGGCCCTGGCTGCCCCGTCACCGCCTCTGAGTGCCTGGCACTGGCAAACCTGCCACAGGAGTCAACAGCCTCCCCTCTCACCGTCCCGAGCCTTACCATGGTGGAGTGGGGAGGCGCCGGTGCTGAGACCAGGAGCCACCTTGCTCAGGTGACCAGTGGTGAGTCCCCAGGCAGGACTGGACCCAGACCACCCTCCTCTCCCAGGGGTCCATCCCAGGGGCTGAGACCCCGAGGGACACAGCCCCACTAGGAGCACCCTGAAGCCCACACTGAGACAGGGTCGGCAGGAAGAGGACCAGGCACCCACTGCCATGCTGGGCGCTGGGGCCACGGGGGACTTTTGGCCCTTTCTACTTTTCTGCTTTTCCATTTTCTTCGGTGAGCATTTGCGACCTGTCACACAGATCCGTCACTCCTGAATGTGCACTTTGGTAAAAAGAAGCTGTTTTCCTCTCCTTTGCTAAGGGAACTTTACCATAAGAAGAATAAATGGTCATGGTGAGGAAAAACGCAAATAGGAGTCAGAGCACAAATCAAAGAAGTGCCCCCTGCTGCCACCCACGCCGCCCGGTCCCTCTCAGTGGCCTCTCATGGGCTCTTCCCGGAAGGTGATCACGATTTTAAAAAAATAAGAACCATTGATTTGTTATCATAAGAAAGCTGGGTCGACCCTTCCTCTCTCCTCCACACCAGGATCAGCGGGGTCTGAGCCGGCAGCTCCTCCGGCAGGGACCTGCTCCCCCCTCCTGAGTCCCCACGCCTGAGTCCCCACGAAGGAGGCAGTCTTCAGCGCCACAGGGAGGGGACAGCTGGGCAAAGCTCCCCTGGGGGCTGTGGTGGGGGCCGCCATCAAGATTGGCTCGTGAAGGTCCAGGAGGGGATGGGAGGGGTGTCAGCCTCTGACCAGAGAGGAGAGGGCTGGCCTGGACGGGGCGGGGTGCGCTGGGAGGGGCAGGCCAGGAGGTCAGTCCTGTCCAGCCTTGTCATCTGCCAGGATTCAGCGAGAGAGCTGCTAAAGCAACCGTTGGGTGCCAGGACATTGAGATGGGAGTGCAGGGTACGCTTTGGCTGCAGGCTCAGAAGGGACATCAGCCCAGAAGGGGCTGGAGAACCTTCACCGCCCCCACATGACCTCCTGTCCCTGTCCCCGAGCCCAGCCCCGGAGCCCCTTGGCCCTCTGAGTGAGTGCCCTACCACTGGACCTGCTCTGTCACCTGCCCCCACACATGCAGTACACCTAACAGATGCTGGACAGCCACCAAGTCCACTTATGGACTCACACGTTCTCCAGCGTTGGGGACCACTGCAAACTCCCCCGTGGCGCCTGCCAGGCCCAGGGAGCCTCTGAGGTGGGCCCTGCCTCATAAGCTCTCTGTGACCTGGAGAGAAAACTCTCTGAGAGGGAAAGACCACAGCCCGGGGATGCTCTTGTGAGTGGGACGCCTCTCCTAGGTGCCTTGCTGGGTCCCTTGGCCTCATTGGAGGCTCTGGGCCATCCGTCCCACCAAGCAGCTGGCCCCTGCCTCCACCACTGCTGACCAGAGCCTCTTGCACTCCACGCCACCGCCTCCTGCTCCCTCTCGCCACCTCCCGCCCTCACACCCTGGCCCCCTGGTCTGGGCCTGAAGCAGGAGTGGAGAAATGGGCGGTGTGGAGCCAGGAGCCAGGCCCTTGCAGGGGAGGCTGAGGCCCGGCTGGAAGCCACTGTCCACAGCCAGGAGCAGGCGCCGTGTGCGGCCCCACAGCACACCCAGAGCCGCACCACACCGCAGAGGGGTCCCAGGACAGCGTCCCCACCCCAATCCCCTCCAGGCAGGTGACAGACACCCGGGTGACCTGGAAGCCACTCTGGCAGCCCATGTGCATGAGGCAGCCACGATCACTCCCATGCCCAACATCCCACACAGACCCCTGGGTGCCTGGCCGGCTCCAGGGCACCTGTCCCCTGAAACAGCTGCAGGGTGCAGGCGACAGCTTCCCAACTGTGCCCAAATCACTGGAGCCAAACCTCGGGGGCTCCTGTGGGCCTTCTCGAACCACACTGGGCTGCAGGCTGGGGGGTCTGAAGTGGGACTGGCCTCTCCTCCCGGAGGACAAGTGTCCCCAAACAACGCAGGTGTTGCTCCTGCCCAGCCCGGGCCAGTGCTCCGCTCCCTGCGCGGCCCAGCCCTGCCCTACCTGGGAAGGTGGGAAGGGGCCTCCTGGGCTTGGCACTAGCGGCCAGCACGGTGGGGTCGCCGGGTCCGGGGCTCCCGCTCTGAGCACCCGCACAACTCAGTGACCCTCTGGGGCGCCCCCGGCTGCTTATGGGGAGGCCCGGCTTTGTCTCGCCCCCTGGGCCCGGCCCGCAGCCGCCTCTGGGCCTCCTGGGAAGGGCCCTCGGCCAGGGGCGGTCTGCGGGGCTGGGGTCCGGGGTCCCCTCCGGCTGTGGCGGGCGGGCTGGCTCCGGGCACCCTCCCCCCGCGGCCCGCTCACCTGCCACCGGCGACGGCTTGCGCAG
>NW_007726114.1:128128-138355 GCF_000696425.1 Galeopterus variegatus | reverse complement strand
CGGCGCGGGGGCGGGGCGCGGCCTGGCGGTCCCCGGTCCCCCGTGGTGGCACCGCGCCGGGCCGCCCACCCACCCCAGCAGCACGCGCTGCTCTCCGTGAAGCAGAGAAGGGACCCCCCCCCCGAAGAGGGGCGCCCCAGCTTTACAGTGTGTCTCCACCAACCTGGCTCCAGCCCTGGCACCTGCCCCTCCTGCCACCCCAGGGGTGTCACCGGACAGCCCTGACAACAGACTGGCCAGGCAGCCCTCCCGCCCCCAACAACCACTCCCCAGGCAGGGGGTGGGGCAGAGGACCACCACGGGGACTGCTCTGGGTACCTGCCCCTTCACCCAGTTGTGTTCCCTTTAAGCTGCGAGCCCCTCCTGGCAGTGTGAACCCCAGTGCAGGTGGCTCCCGGGTGAGGGGCGGGACCAGCACTCACTGTGCCACCTCGGCACCACAGGTCACCGGGTCTGGTCTCCCTTCCACCTCCAGCCGAGAGCTGGCTCCTGCCAGCCTGGCACAGATGGGCACACAGGAGCTGGGCTGCTTTGTAAAGAGCCCACCGCAGCCCCCTTCCCAGCCGGGTGATCTCACTGGGTTTCTGGATTGTGTCTTCTTGACCCTGTAGCTCCAGCACAGCCACCTCCAAGGTCTGGCCTGAGCCTTAGATGCCAACCCAGTTCCTCTGGAGCCCACGTGCTTTGGGATCCTGGCAGGTCTACACCCTGGGCATCAACCCCCATCTGCAGGATGGCCTCCAGAGGTTCACAGAGATAAGGGGACAGCCATGAAGGTGGAGGCAGTTTGAACCCAGCAAAATAAGCACCCTGGACAAGCCGTGAAGCTCTGTCCACACACCCCACCAAGGGACCCTTGCTCAAGGGGCTTATGGTCCTAGTGGGGAGAAGAGGTGAGGGTCGGTGTCTTATTAATGGGGCATGAGTATGGGTCTCCATTTCCTCCCTGGAGACCCCTCAGGCTGGGCTCTGTCTGCCTCGTACAGAGGAGACAAGTCAGGCTCAGAGCAGCAAGCGTGAGATCTTGCAGCCAGGACTGACCCATGTCTCAGAGGCATCGGGAGCCCTGGGCGACGCCCCCCCAGCCCTGGGGATCTGAGAAAACAGGTCTCAGGGGGGCCACAGGGCTGATTCTGGTGCCGCGGTGATGTTTTGCTGGGGCCTAACGCAAGGAGGGGACACCAGGCCCAGGAAGCAGCTCTGTGTGCTCCCCTCCATCCCCCATCACTTGTGCACCAGCCACCAGCCGTCTCCTGAACAGCTGCCTGGCCACAGAGCACCATTCATGCTCCCCACACATCTGAGGCCCCCCCAGGGGCTGGCCGGGATAGCCGGTGTGGAGTCGGGTGGCAGTTGGGGGCTGTAGCCGTGGACACATCCGCCGCCCCGGGCGCCTGGCCCTCGCTCATGCCTGCAGGGAGAGGCCGTGCTCTGCTGCGTTCCCAAGCGCTGGCCCTGACCCAGGCTCCTGCCACGCCTGGCAGCTGCACCTGCGCCTGCACCAGCTCCGGAAAATGCAGGCTGCGTGGGGACAGACAGCCCCCTCCCATTCCGTGTGGCCTGCCAGGGCTGCTGAAAGGCAGGGACAGCCTCCTGCCAGGAGGCAGGGGTGACCCAGCTCCTACTCCAGACTGGCCAAGAATTCTGTGACCCTGGGTTGGCTCCTGCCTCTCTCCGTCCCTCAGTTTCCCCAGCTGTTGCAGCCAGGGCTGCTGGTCGCAAGTGGTAAACTGACTGAGGCAGTGAAGGGAAGCAAGACGGAGGTGACTGGAAGGACATCAGGCACCAGAAGAAGCCGGGGTGCGGGTGCTGGAGAGCCAGCGGCCCTTGGAGGTGGGCAGCGAGAAAGCACCATCACCTCCTGAGACAGGACGGCACCCCAACTCAGCACCACTGCACACTGGACCCCACGGCCACAAGGCACGGCTGCCACCCGCAAAGCCCACGGTCACAGCCACCATGACCACACAGCCATTGCTGCTGCTGGACCTCAGGGCCAGGGGTACTACGATCCCTACTAGACTCTGGCTGCAGTCCGCTGCCTCCCGTCAGAGGCTCTGCCACCACAAGACCTGCCACCAGACACTGCACCGCCATTCACTGCCAAATGACCACTGAGCCATCATGTGACCTTTGTAATCTCCGCTGATGTTATTGTGATGAGCCCCCACGTGAGACAGTGTAGCTGAGGGTCTTTCAGAGTGATCACAGGTTTCACAAACTCACGGGGTTGGTGGGGATGGGGTGACCTGCCATGTCCTTCATCCCCAGGTGGCTCCGTGTGGCTGGCCACAGCAAGCACCTTGCCCTGTGCTCACCAAACCCCTTCCTGCTTTCACTTTCCCCAGCTTCCCCTCATTAGGTGAGGCACAGGAATGACATCGCTGGTAGAGTGGGGTGGGGATGACAACCACCACTTCCTTGCCCAGTGGCCACCTGCCAAACTCTTTTCACTCATCCCATGGTGAGATGGAGAGTGTTATGGGCTGATTTGTGTCCCCCCAAAATTCAAATGTTGAAACCCTTACCCCATTGTGACTGTATTTGGTGACTGGGCCTTTAAGAAGGATATTAAGGTGAAATGAGGTCATAAGGGTGGGCCCTAATCCGATAGGAACCGGTGACGGTGTCCTTATAAGATGACAACAGAGATCTCTCTCTCTCTCTCTCTCTCTCTCTCTCTCTCTCTCTCTCTCTCTCTCTCTCATGCACAGAGGACGACCCATGGAGGACATGGCAAGGAGGAAGAGAGCCTTCGCTGGAGCCAAGTTTGCCAGCACCTTGATTATGAACTTTCCAGCCTCCAGAACTGTGATACAATACATGTCTGCTTGCACCACCCAGTTTGTGGTATTCTGTTATGGCAGCCCAAGCAAATGAATATGGGGAGTGTGGTAGATTGTTTGAAAAACACAGCTGCAAATGTTCCCCTCCCTAGACCCATACCCCTTAAAATGTGGCCATGCGCCCCTCCCACTCAGAGGTGGAGTCTGCTTCTCCACCCCTTGACTCTGGCTCTCTTTGATAGATGAAGTGCATGGAAATGCTCACACCCGCTCTTTCTTTGGAGCCCTTCCCCCACCATGTGAACAAGCCCAGCCAGCCTGCTGGGGATGACACACGTGTGACCTAGTCATTCTATGGCTCCAGCCAAGCCCCAGAAGCAGAACAGCCTAAGACCCACTCATGACTCCACATATGTGAGAGAGCCCGGAATAGCCCAGAAGAACCACCCAGCTGAGCCCAGCCCAGATTACCAACCTGTGGAATTGTGAGCTAAATAAATGACTGTTGTGTTATGTCACTGAGTTTTGAGGTCATTTGTGACACAGAAAAGTCACCAAAGGGGAGGGCACCTGCAAACACCCAGCCCGAGCAAGACTATGGGGTACACATGCAGCAATCAGAACAAAGAGAAGAACCATCCACACGTGTCACAGTGACACTGCAGCAGACTGAAGTCACAGACATCACAACCACCAGAGGAAAAAATATCTACAAAAGAGCAACAGTCAGATTGAGAACAGATTTCCCAGCAGTAGCGATGGAGGCCAGAAGACAGTGAATATCCTCCAAGTGCTGAAGAAAACAACTACTGATGTGTCTGAGATTAAATGAGAGGATGAGCCATATGGCAACGAACATGAAAAATTAGATACATTCATACAAGTGTGACTTTTTATAACGGGCTCAAGAAGAAATAAAATTCCTAACTAGTTCCACAACTAGTAAAGACACTGAATCAGTAGTTAAATATCATCCTGTAAAGAAAACGCCAGGCCAGGTAATTTTATAGATCCAATCTACCAAACTTCCAAAGAATAGACCATTCCAACCTTTGTATACAGAGTCTTCCAGTGAGTTTTGATGAAAGAAGGGATACTTCTGGACTAATTATACAAGGCATATAGCCTTGATAATAGGCATCCTAAGAATATAAGAAGGGAAACTTACAGGCCAATCTCATTCACAAACACAAATGGAAAATCCTAAACTAAATACAAGTAAATTTTTAAAAGGATAAAAAAAAATATGTCATGTAGAAGCCAGGGTCCCACGGGCTGGCACACATTTGGCAGGACAATGCAGGGGAGGCGTGGCCAAGACAACAGAGACCACGGTGCCAGCTCAGCAGCCCTCGTTGGGTGTAGAACAGGAGCAGATGCCACCTCCAGACCTGAAGGGCCAGGGCACGGGAGCAGCCACCGGAACCTCAGAGGGAGAAAGCCAGCCACATATTGAGAGGAACAGGGACTTTCAGCTGAGGGACGCAGCCAACCCAAGTGTACAAGTTGCCTGGAGCTGCTGTAACCAAGTACTACAGGCTTGGGGCTTAAACGACAGAAATTTACCATCTCACAGTTTTAGAGGCCAGAAGTGCAAAATCCAGGTGTGGGCAGGGTTGGTTCCCTCTGTGTGTGTCCGTGTCCAAGTTTCGCCATCTTATGAGGACACCAGTCATATTGGGTTAGGGCCCACCCTAATGATCTCGTTTTAACTCGATTACCTCCGTAAAGATTCTTCGTTCAAATACAATCACAGTGTGTGCTACTGGGGGTTAGGACTTCAACATAGGGATTTTAGGAGGTCAAAATTCAGCCCACACACTGAGGTGACCCCAGAAGGAGACTAAATAACCCAGCCTCACTATCTGCCCTCCCTGTGATCTCCCCCTGGGGCTCCCCAGTGGCCGACAAGAAACTGCAGGGCACAGAGCCCACCAATGCAGTCTACAGAGACCAGCTCTGAGGACAGCACAAGGCGAGAGGGGGCACCTGGAGGGGCAGGTGGAAGACACCAGCTCACATCCTGACTCAACACTGTTCACCCCAGGAATGCAAGGCTGGCTCAACACACAAAAGCTGCAAATGCAAGTCACTGCATTAAGATAGCCAAAGAGAAAATCCAAATGCTCATCCCAACAGATGCAGAGAAGTCATTTGGACACACTCCCCCCACCCGCGGGGGGAGCGTCAGGGAGTGCTCACAGCAGGTGTGGGTTATGGTGGGACTGAAGCTACATCGTTGTCTGAGCCCAGAAAGGCTGCAGGGGTCTCCACCCTCATGAGGAGGACCTGCTCCCCCTCTAGGATCCTGTTGCTGCCCTGGGCTTTGACCAACATGGTAGCAGGGGTGATGGTGGGGGCTTCAGCTGTGGTTTTGTCAGTGCGAGGGCTCTGAGGCCAGCATTTGGGGACGGGAGGGTCTGCCTCTCTTTCCTCTGCTCACAATTCTCACTTTTCGTGGGACAGTGACTGCCTAGCCCCAACAATGCCCCACAACTGGTGTGAGTCCATTGTGACAGCCCTGTTCCCTGCCCTCCCATACCCTCTGCAGCCAGGGGTGGCCACGTGACCCCATTCAGGCCAATGACAGCTAAATGCAAATCTGCTGGAGAGGGAGGTTCTGGGAAAACTTTTGCTGCCCTGATGAAAGGAGCAGATCTGCCCAGAAAATCAGTGCCAGCAAGCACTGGCCCTGGACTTCCCATGACACGAGGAAAGCCACCCTCTCTTGTTTAAGCTGCACGAGTCAGGTTTCTGAGCGCCGTCCTAACCGGGACAGGACAGGGGCCGAGGTGTCAGGCAAGGCCCACGTCCACCTGTGTCTACAAGCACCGATGGAGAGTGCGTGGTGGGGAGGCTGCTCCAGGAGAGCGGAACCACACGAGGCTTCCCGGACCAGAGGGGAGGCCATGTGGCTGGAGCACGGCTGGGGATGAGGGGTGGAGAAAAGCCACACAGAGATGTGGCGGGCTGCATGGCCAGGCGTGGCAGGGACACGGGGAAGCTCTCCCCTGTCGTGTGAAGAGCAGACTTTGGCAGGTGAGGCTGTGGCCGCCTGTGCTGGGCACCACCTGGCCTGTTTCCCGCCGCCACGGCACCTCTCTGCACCCCCCACCCCCATCACGCTCCCCAAGTAAGTGAAGTGTCCTGCCTGGCTGGTGGCCGGGGAAGCCAAATGACAGCCAGCGGGTATTCCCAGATGGCCCGCCCTCTTCAAGTTTCAATACTCCACACACTAGTCGGCACAGGCCCCTGTCTATGACCTGGTGGCCAGAACTTGGTTTCCACATCGTGCCCTGGGACAACCAGGGTGCCTGGACCCAAGCCGTGTTCCTGCCTGGGGACAGGCCTAGGAGGGCTGGGCTGACTGACGCTCTCCAGTCCCAGACTCCACGCCCGGCCGACTCCCGGGGCCGTGGTCCAGGCCCTCCCTGTGGGGTCGCAGGGGCTCACCTCCACGAGAAACTGCTGGCTCCAGCCCCTGCCCCACGGCCACGTCATCCGGGCCCTTCCCATGGGAGGGACATAGGCTGGGCAGGAGGCAGGGGACAGGCAGTGTGGCCAGGTTCTCGGAACTGTTTTTATTGTCGGTGAGGCAGGGAATGGGGAGAAGACGGGACACCCCGGGGGTCTCAGGAGGGAGCCGCAGGCCGCCTGGAAGGCCGTATCCGGTCATTGATCCAGTCCACATAGTTGGCCATGCGGGTGTAGACACCCGGCTTGTTGAGCCGTCCACAGCCGTCGCCCCAGCTGATGATGCCATACAGGTAGGCCACACCGTTCTTCTCGCAGGCCAGGGGCCCGCCCGAGTCCCCCTGCGGCAGACACCGGTCAGAGCCCCCACCAGCAGCCAGGGCCTGCCTCCGGGACACCCCGGAAACAGCTCCTCCATCCCCCCGGCCCCCAGTGTCCCTCACTCCAACCCCAAAAGTGCCCTGAGGAGTGGAAAGCCCAGAAGAGTCTCAGACATTCCCCCAGTGACACAGGACTCTGAGAGCCTGGAGACAAATGACGAGGGTATTTCTGAGTAAGGGAGCTGTCCCACTTTCCCCAGACTTCATTGCACAGGAAGTCATCTCATTTCCAGACTCCTCGGGGATCCCGGGCTGCTGGGGGAGCACAGGTCAGGGCATCCGACCCCATCGCTCCCCTTCCTAAAGCCCTGCCCCACTCCCTCTACCCTCGACAACCAGCAACGCGCCCCCATGTGCCCCTTTCCAGCCCTCCAGCACGCACCCCACGTGGACCAGGGGGCCACCCCGTGTTCCAGTACATGCCACCCCTACCACCTCAAATGGCTTCTTCGCCACCTGGCAAACTCCTATGCATCCCTCAGGGCAGGTGCAAAGACCCCCTCCTCCGTGAAGCCATCCCTGACTTCCCCTAGAGTGTGCCTGGTACCATGTGGTCCGGCGTCAAGCCCCACCCACCCTGCCACTTCTGAGCTGTGTGACAAGGCAGACAGGTTTGACCTCCCTGAGGCGCAAAGCAGCTGCTCCCGTCAGGGCCGACTTGCAGCCTGAGCGTGGTGAGGCCTGCGGAGCCCTTGGCGATCGCGAGCTGCTGGGATCGACCGTCCGACTGACGGGCTCACTGAGAACTCTGAGCAGGGTCTGGCCCTCGGTGTCACGTGGACAGCCCTGCCCCCTTGGCTGACAGTTGGGACCTGTTGGGGCTCTGTGTGGCCCCGGGCCCTTCTCTGAGACTCAGTCTCGCCATGTGCGTGAGGAGGGGGTTCCTCTCCCCTGCTGTGAGGAGCCCCTTCCAGCAGGGCCCCGGGCAGCCTGGCCTGGGAAGTGAGCGGCCGTCCTGGGGTGCTGGCCGCCCCAGCAGGCACGCCTTCTCTCGGGGGTGCTGGCTGGCCCTGCTGGGCCTGGGTCCCCTCTGGCTCCGAGCTCCTAGGGGTGTGCAGATCTGAGAGTCAGGATTCGACTGAGCCCCCCCGGCTTGGAGCCCGGCTCACCTGGCAGGCGTCGGATTTGCAGTCGAAGTAGCCGGCACAGAGCATGTTGGGGCTGATGTCGGCACCGTACACCTCGGGGCTGCTGCACTTGTGGTCAGCGACGAGGGGGACCAGCGCCTCCCGCAGGGAGCTGGAGTAGTCGCTCATGTCTGCGGGACACACGCTGTCAGGGGCGGGCGGGCTGGCTGTGGCCAGCCACGGCTCTCCCTGGGCAGGGCGCTGGGAGCTGCTCCCACCCTGACTCACTCTCGCCCATGTGGCCCCAGCCCGCAATCTGGCACTTGTGTCCGGCGGGGAAGGGGCTGCTGGGCTCGGGCAGGCAGATGGGCTGGACAAACTGGGAGCGGACGGCACAGCGGTCCCCCTTCTTCTTCAGCCGGATCAGGACTGGGCAGGAAGAGGCCATAGGTTACCCTGGGGTGTGGGGGCCACGATGGCCAGGATGGCCAGTGAGTCCCACGGGGCCCAGGTCCCTCCTCCAGCCAGGCCAAGGCCCCTGCAGACCCGACTAGCTCGCTCCCGCCCCTCCCGCCAGCCCCAGCTTGGCATGCGCAGGGCATGCCCCCCACCTGCTGCCCCGACACGCCCCCAGCTCACCAAGGTCATGGTCGCTGGGGTTGAACACCGAGTACAGGGGGTAGGGAATGTACTTCTCAATGCCAAATGTCTGGGTCACATCCGTTGTGCGGTTGAAGAAGTGCTGGCCCAGCACCACCGAGACGCTTTCCCTGGGGGGGCTGTGCAAGGGGGGCTGGTGGCAGCACAGACCTGGCCTTCCCCTTGGGCTACTGAGGTCAGCTCTCCCCCACCCCTGGCCTGGTCACTTGCTGGCCCGTGGCCCAGCATCATGAGCACAGCCCAGGAGGTCTGCAGTCATGGGGAGAGGCCTGAGCTGGTGCCTGGGTGTGGGCCTTCACAATAGCAGGAAGACAGAGTCAATGAGCGGGGCAGGGCTACAGCCATCCCAAGACCCTGGGCACAGGAGCTGAAGCCGCCCTAGCTCAGTGACAGCTCCACTGTTAAGCCCCAAGGGGCCTCACGCCAGGCCACGATGGGGTCTGCTCTTAGATTCGGCCTGAGTGGGTGGAGACCCGGCCCTGCCTGGAGGCCCCCACCCCAGCTATGTCTGCCCTGCAGGGTCCCCCAGATACAGTCCCTTACTCTCGCCCATAACAGAGCCTGGGTCTCCCTTGGTCAGCCCCTCTGTCAGATCTGGGCCTCAGTTTCCCCATCTGCCCTGTATGGAAGGTCACTCCTGCCCTGCCTCAACCCCCTGCCTTAGACTCCACCTCCAGGTCACTGTGAGAACTCAGCCCCTCGACCCTCTCAGGCCTCTGACCCATCTGGGAAATAGGCTTCCAGAGTGGGCGGCCTATACCTGGTGCCATGTCCCATCTTCCTTGGACCTTGGGCACAACTGCAACCCAAGTCCAGGGCCAGAGCCTGGGGGTCTCCTGGGTTTGACTTAGGCAGCCTCTGGGGTGGACATCCAATGTGCTGGGGACTTGAAACACGCAGGCCTCTCAGGGCCCCAGGGGGGCAGGTGCTCTGGTCTGAAAGAGCTGTCTGGGGGTGGGACAGGCTTCAGTGCCTGGTCCATTAGCTCCTGGGCACCCAGTTCTGCTGTTGGCCCCCTAAAGGAGCACGACCCTCTTCTGAGCCTGCACAGCCCTCCCCCACCAGCCTCTCCGCACATCTGCTCCCACAACCCCACCAGCTCTGCTTGGCCCAGATTCCAGCCCAGCCTTGGGGGAGGGCTTAGGACCGTGTGCTGAGGCAGGGCTGAGGCTGCCTGCTCTGGACCTTGGTGGGTGGGTACCTACCACCCAGGTTGGCCCCTTCCCAACTCCCCCCGGATGTGGGAGTGGATGCCGGCTCCCTCCTCCAGCCTCTTAGCCCCCATCTCATTTCACACTGGGGAGGATTTGCTGGCCCCCCCCCATTACAGGCCCCACCAGGAACCTGCAGCACATCTCACAGTGGTCAGTGCAGTGCAGGATCTGAGCCCACAGCCTCCCACCCTGGACACCGCCATCCCTGCAGTGACTGATGGGGGCGGAAGCCACACTCTCCTGCTGGCCAGACTCCTGCCTTCCCAACCTCTGATCGCTGGGGTGACACTGCCAGGCCTGTCCCCTCCCACCCGGCTCCAGTGGGAGCCCCTCCAGACAGGGCCTTGTCCCTTCCCTTGTCACAGTGGGAGGAGCTGGGAAGGAGTGGGCAGGCTTAGTGTCTCTGGGCTGCTCCTCCCAGGGTGAGAACGCAGGTGGGCCCCATGGGGTGCCGCCTGAGCTGGCTGGACCTCAGTTTCCCTGGCTGTGCGGAGACCCCTGGGGCTTGGGCCAGTTGTCACTCCATTCCCTGGTGCCCAGCCAGGGTGGGTGCCCGCTGGACCCCGGGCAGTTTGGGCGACAGGGACCCGCCGCCGGCCCTCCGCACCGCCGCCCCCCACCCCCCACTGCCCACCGCCCCTCCCCC
>NW_007726114.1:72988-128118 GCF_000696425.1 Galeopterus variegatus | reverse complement strand
CTCCCCTCTCCCCTCCCCCCCTTGCCATCTGGAGCTGAGGCTCTGGGAGGGGCGGGGCCTGCGCGGAGGGCAGAGCCACGCCCACCGCTCCCTCTGCGCACGCGCGCTCGAGTCCTCTGCAGGACCTGCCCCGGACCCTGGGCCCCTGTTCCCCGAACACGGCCGGGTCCGTGGAGCCTCCGTGCCCAGCATGGGGCTGAGTGCTGAGTCCCACCCGGGTCAAAGGGGGTGACTGGGGAGCCCTGGAATGGTGACGGGGACCGAGGACGGGGTTGCACGGGCAGGTGGGAAGTGGGGGTCGCGGCGACGCTCAGGTGGGGGTGCAGCAGGAGGGGCGCTCACCTGTGGGAGAAGCAGTGGGCCGCGGACAGCACCCAGCAGGTGTGCACCAGGCTGCCAGCGCAGAAGCTGTGCCCGATGTAGATGGCGGCCAGCCAGGGGTGGGAGCCGGGCAGCGAGGACGAGCCCCCGACGATGCGCGGCCGCAGGAAGGTCCTCTTCTTGTGCCTCTTGCCGCAGGTCTGGCGTCCGGCCGGGGTCGGCTCGGGCAGGGTCGCCAGGACTTCGGGGGCCAGGGGCTGGACTCTGGTGAGGGACTCTGGGAGCAAAGGTCACCGGTCACACCCCGCAGGGTTCACAGAGCCCGTCCCCTTGTGCACACCCTGTCCCACCGTAGTGGAGACGGCAGAGGGCCCTGGCTGGACCCCCGCTGGCCACCCTCCCCAGGGCCCCAGCGGTCCGCCCGCCTCCACCACCCCAGGTAGAGGGGGTCACGGACTCCGGCCCAACAGAGAGAACAGTCCCAACCACAAGGCTTTGTGAGAGCCACCGTGGCTCCCGGCAGCCAACCCGGGACGGTCAGAGGCCCCATGGGAGAGCCGTGGGCCTGACTCCAGGGCATCGGCTGGCATCCTGCACACATTGTCCACAACCCACCTACCCTCCCGTCTGGGGACCGTCCAGGTGTGCCCAGGGAAGCGGGCAGGTGCAGCCTGGGCAGGAGCCCCCTGAGCCTGCTGGCAACCTGCTCACTGCAGCAGCCATTTGGCCTGCTCTGATCCCTGGTGCCAGCCTGCCCTGGCCCCCGAGAGCCTCGGTTTCCCCATCTCTCAGATGGAGCAGTGGCCAGCCATGGGGTGGGATGGGAGGACAACGGGGAAACTGCTGTGACCCCTGTGGGGCGTGAGGCAGTACGGCCCCACCCCACTGCCACCACCGTGCCCCGCGCTGCGCACCGCAGGCGGCCAGGCGGCAGTACTCCCAGGAGAGCGCACTGTCCTTCACCACGTAGCACCAGGGCCTCTCGTCCTTGTCTGGGTTCCTGGAGTGAACAAGAGTCGGAGGGGGAGTCACACTGCCCCTTAGAGAGGTCACAGGATGGTGGCAGAAACGGGCCTTCGGGACACCCAGCAGGAGGTTCCTGATACCCAGGGCAGCGTTGCTTGTTCTGCAGACCCAGGCCCTGGCTAGCCATGGCCAGGCCTCCCTCCGGGCGGCCTCCCAGACAGAGGCTCTCAGGGCCCGTCTCAATGGGGTCCTGGGGAGCCAGGGAGGGCCTCTCCCCAGGACAGACCCTGCCTGTCCCGGATGAGGCAACCTGGAGTGGCCGCAGGTGCTGACCGGCAGTAGGCGTGGGGACCTAGGCCAAGCAGGGCCGCGGCGCCCACCGAGTCCACATGCAGCTCCTGGTAGAGCAGGTCGGAGTTCCAGGCCAGGCAGCTGAGGCCCGAGGCCGAGGTGCTGGCCACGCCACGGTACCCAGTGCCATTCCCCCAGAAGCAGCGCTCAGCAGGCACTGTGGGCACACCAACAGGCAGTGAGGCCGGGCCACAGCAGAGTCCACCCTGACCCTGTCCCCCAGGGCACCTGGCCAGGCGGCTGACCATTATGGCTCAGAAGGCCAAGTGACTCACCAATGTTGCAGAGCCGCCCCACGTAGCCCGGCGGGCAGGCACACACAGTGGTCCCGGTGGCCACGATTAGGTGGCAGGTGCCCCCGTTCAAGCACGGGCTGCTCAGGCAGGCTGGTGGAGGGCAGGGAGGCTCTACAGCAAGGCCAAGGCCTGGAGGAGCCCCATGAAGGTGGGGGCAGGGCCGATCCCTCCCAAGCGCCCTCATTGCTGGGTGGCCTCAGGCAAGGCCTTTCCACGCAGGTGAAGATGGAGACACTGTTTGGGGGTCTCAGTGACATGGCTGTCCCCCCCCAACCTCCCCCACCATGGTCCTGGCGTACCTGTGTGGCGGGTGTCTTTGCACTGGGCCTGGCCCCTCACACAGTCACACTGCTCCACGTGGCCCTGGCGCACATGGGCCCAGCGGTCACCCGCCTCCAGGTACTCGTAGCGGGTCTCGTCAAAGCACTTCTCTGGGGTCCGTACAGTGAGCGCCCCTCAGTCACCCGCTGCCCCAACACAGGTCCCCTCCTGCACTCAGGAAGCACTTTCCCACCCAGCTTTGGGCCAACCAACTGCTCTCCCATCTTCCCAGGACCTGCCTGTGCCTGTGGACCCCTGAGGACCCCAAGGCCCCCACTCACCTGTGCTACAGTCTTTGCCTGTGAAGGCCACGGGGCAGGTGCAGTGGTAGGATGCGGGGCCCTGGGTGTTGGAGCAGGAGCCCCCATTGAGGCAGGGGCCAGAGGCACAGGGATCGAGGGCAGCTGCGGACACACGAGGGGCCATGAAGGGCTGGGTGGGAGTCTTTGGGGTCCCTCCATGACCCCTCCCACTTGCTAAAGGCCTTCCTTGGGCCCTCCGCCTACAAACCACCCCCTCTGGGTTCTTCCAGGCGCAGGTCCCTGGGAGGGACTCAGGCCTTGCCTTCCTCCTGGGCAAGTGGCCCCTGGGCTGTGCACTCGGCGCCCTAGGAGCCTGACCCCTACCCACTGTCAGGCCGCACAGTCGTCTCTTGTGTGCCCTGGAACCCGAGTGCTCAGGGCTGCCAACACAGACCACCCCCACAGCCCTCACTCCCTCGGCCCCCTCGCCCGCCTTGTCCGCTGTCCAGGGCTCTCCTGTGTGGCCGCAGGGCCCAGCCTAACCACCAGGGGCCGCCTTCGCCCCAGCAATGGCCACAGCAGCCGTGCAGCCCCCAAGAGGGTAGGGTCCTGCCCAGGAGACGGTCCCTCCACTGCTGTCCCCGGGCTGATGGCTCCCCTGTCCCCACCCACCCCCATGGTTGCAGGGGGCTCAACCCTGCTCCACTCCGAGCGGGACCCTGCACAGTCAGCGCCGTCTCCTTGGGCCCCACCTCCACTCAGCACCTTGACCCCAGCCTGGGGTGCAGGCTGCCCCCACACCCACAACCCTGGCACCCACCTGGGCCCTGGGGAGGTGAGGCAGCCTCCATGCAGTAGCCCCAGGCCCTGTCCCGGTCATAGTTGTGAGTCGTGGCACACCTGGGGGGCGATGCCTGTGGTGACGCGGGGGTCCCAGCCCAGCCCCTGGCGCTCCCCCCACTCGCCCGCCAGGTCTGCTGGGCCCGCCCCACCCCCGCCGGGACCCACCACTTCTTGTGGGCGCTTCCCTCCGAAGTGCAGGCGTGCAGCATGCGGCCACCGTGGCGGAAGGGGAACCTGCAGGCCTGCCCGTCCTCGGTGAGCACTGCCGGGGGGCGGCGGTCAGGGGCTCCGCGGGGCGCCCCCCCCCCCAGCCCCTCCCCAGCGACACCCACACGGCTGCTCCCTCTTCCCAGAGCCCACCTGACCCACCTTGGTCCCCGGGGCCGCTGCTTGAGGGAGCTGCCCTGCGTGGGGACAGGAGCCCCCCACCTCGGGGTCCCACCGCCTCTGCCTCTGGAACACTTGGTGCTGGGGTGTCAGGGGTCACAGAGGTCACAGGGATCCTGGGGACCCCGGGGGTCGCCGTGGCATTAGGGTCTGAGGGCTCCGTGAGGTTCTGCGAGGAGCCAAGAGGGCCGTGAGGGGTCAGGCCCCCCAGGTGAGGAGGTGGAGCCCTGAGCCTCAGTTTCCACGTTGGGGGCCTCAGGTCTGGGAGCAGTGTCCAGGAGGACACTGGACACCCCAAGTCCTCACTGGACCTTGTCCCTGTCCCCCAGCCTGAGCCCACATGGTTAAACAGGGTTGGCTCAGGGTCATAGCCCAAACCAAGGCACCCCGGTCCCTATAGGGTCAAAGCATGGGGGTCAAGTCATGGGGGGCTGGGAGCAGCTGGGAGGCCCTCAGAGGCCCCCCCTCCCCCCACTTCAACAGAGGCCCAGGGAGAGGAGGCAGTCCCCACACCCAGGGACCCCAGACAAGGCTACACAGGGACCTACACCTCCCAGGTGGGGCCCAGCAGGCCAGATCACCCCCAGACCAGACCAGCACCCCCACCTCACCCCGAGAGCCAACTTTCACCACCAGAGCCACCCACACTGGGCCCTGGACCACTCCACACCCCTGCCCTGGGGGACGCTCCCTCTGGCCTCATCCCAGGGACCCAGCGTGGGCACAGAGCCCTCGTTCACACTGCACGGGGGTCAGTGCTCACCCTACCAGCCTGGGGATGGGCCTTGCAAGGCACCAGCAGCAGCAGCAGCAGGAGCAGAGACAGCCTGGGTAGGGGGCAGGGGCTGGGGACCCAGGCCCAGTGCCCCATGGCTCCTCCTGAGCTGGCGCGAGGGGCAGCAGGAGGCGGGAGCAGGGTGGCCAGGGCAGGTGGGGGTCAAGGCCACGTGGAAATGATTAACCCTGGCTGCCTGCATGCCGGGCCCACACTGGGCGGGCCTGGCCCCCTGGAGGAAGTCCCCGCGTCCTTCCGCTACCACACCTGCTGTCCCAGCTCATGCTGTCCCTGCCCAGGGAGCCCAGCTGTCCCACTCTGGCCTCAGCCTGCGCTGGTCCTAGATCGGATGACGTCCTTGGGTCTCAGCTTAGAAGCCTCTTCCAGGAAGTCTTCCAGGGTAACAGGGACAGGTCAGGGCTGGACTCCCAGGCCCAGCCTCTGGTCCCCGCCTGGCCACTACCTGTCGGTGAGCTGCCTTCACAAGAGCCACTGCAGGAACTAAACCCTTAAGTGGGTCTCTGCTTGGCAGACAGTGGCTCGTGGAACTGAGGTGGAGATAGCATTGCCCCCTCCACAGGTGGCTGCACGAGGGCTCCTGTGGGGGTCGTGCTGCCTCTTCTCAGTGGCTCCACAGCCAGAGAGGAGCTGCAGACAGCGAGCCCGGATGGGGACCTTCCATGGTCTGTCCTAACTCTGGGGTGCTTTTGGCATCCCATATTCCCTCCCTCTGCTCTCCTGGATGGGCTCGGACACCTCTTCCAGGGAGCCTTCCCAACCCTTAGGCTCCCCTATCGCAGCCAGGATGACCTGAGCTGTCACCCTCCTGGTCCGGGTCTGCCCTCCCCAGGGCAGCCTGAGTCCTGGGTCACACACTGTCTCTGGGTATCTCTCTCTGGGCCCCAGCACAGGCCTGGGCCAGGCATCTGGGGGCCTGGGATAGGGGCACCTCCCGTGGACAGAGCTGTAGGAGTCCCCTGCACCCTCTGGAATGCACGGCTTGGGGCTGCGGGCAGAGCTGCCTCAGGAGCCTCCTGTGATTTCTGAGCAGCTGCCAGTCTGCCCCCTGTCCCCGCTCACTCGGCTGCCCGCACAGGGGTGGCAGGGGGGCCGACCCTCCACTGTGGCCTGGGGGTCAGCTGGTGCCAAAGCCGCCTCACTGTGTACCCCAAGCCCACTCTCACTGGGCCCCCATTTCCCATCTGTGTAGAGAAGACAGAGTGGGCACTGAGTGAGCACCGACCTTGGCACAGCACGTGCTGGGACTATAGCAGGTGCAGGGGGACAGCGGGTGCTGGGGGGGGACGGCGGGTGCTGGGCCCGTCTTCAATTCTGATACCTCCCTGGGCCCCTGCCAGGGTGGCTCTCTCTGGGGTCCCCCCTCTGGTCTCGTCCAGAGCCGCCCCCGAGGCCATGCCGTGTGCTCTCAGATCTCCAGGATGCTGCTCCTGGACGCACCTGTCGTGACGGCCCCACCTCTAGGCATGGGTGCAGGGTGGGCTCCTCAGCGCAGCCTTGGGGGTTCCACTGAGGAAACCTGGCCGATGGCGCTGTCTCTGTCTGATTCAGGCCAACGTGACTGTGGACCCCCCGCCCTGGCCTGGCTGTGCTGCCACTTCCTTCCCGCCCTGGCCGTGGCCACCCTGGGACTTGTCACTGTGTCAGCAGACTCGCTCACGTGCAGGGCTTTTACACATGCCCGACACTCTTGCCCAGCCCCCTCTGCACTCAGGTTTCAGTTCGGATGGTCCCTCCCCAGAGCAGCCCTCCCAGAGCACCCCTCTAAATGAGGCCAAGGGCAGGGCCAGGGCACGGTGGCCAGAAGACCCTGTGTCCACCTGTAGGGAACGATGTGAGGTGGACAAGCGGAAGCTGACTTGGCAGGGCCCACTCCCTGCTGCCCTCGGGGTTGGCTGGAGCCCCACTCGGTCGCCTCCCTGTCCTCTGCCCATCTGAGGGTGGGAGGAGGGTTCTGACCCCCAGGCGCCCGGGAACCCAGCTCCCCTTCCTCACCGTCGCCTTGACCTCTCCACCAAGTGCCGCCTTCTCCTGGGCCCTCTCTCTAGCACCTGGAGGGATCTCCCGTGTGTGTTCATGGTGTCCCACAGGAACAGGGACTCCCCGAAGATGGGACCTGTCCCTGGCACCCAGCACGAGGCTGACACTTGGTGGGTCCTCAAAAACACTTTATTGAGGGCCGGCTCAGTGGCGCACTGGAGAAGTGCGCCACTTGAGAGCGCGGCGGCGCTCCCACCGAGGGTTCGGATCCCATGTGGAGACCGGTTCCCGCTCACTGGCTGAGCGCGGTGCAGGCGCAACACCGAGGGTTGCGATCCCATTGCCGGTACCCGGTATGGGCGCGACACCGAGGGTTGCGATCCCGTTACCGGTCAGTAAAAAAGAGACAAAAAGGAAAAAAAAAAAAAAAACACTTTATTGAGCAAAGGCCGAGTGCCGAGTGGCAGCCCAGGGCTGGGCCGGGAGCCCGGGGCCAACCGCAGGGCCTCAGGCCAGTCCCTCCAATTTGTCTGTCCCCCCACCCTCTCCTGGGGGTGTGGCAGCTGAGGTGGGCCCTCCAGGGCCCTGAAGGACACTTCCCTTGAGAGCAACGTGGGCTGCCCCAGGAGATCACGGGCCTTGACACGTGTCTGCAAGAGATAGCAGCTTGGACACGGGGTCAGGAGGGTGGCTTCAGACGAAGGTGGCATGGTGTGTGCTGGCCTTGGGCTTGGCAGGCTTGCCTGGAACAGGGCTCAGGCTGGGGAGGCCTGACAGGGGGGGCCCACCAGCCCTCAACCTGCTGGGGCCCAACCGTGCCCCCAGGACGCTGCCACGAGGCCCCAGCTCCAAGCCAGCGACGAGATCCACGTCGATGATGCTGCTGGCCAGGAGGCCTCGGCTGCCGCGGGCCCCACCTCCTGCCACAGGGAGAAGAGAGAGGCTGTCACCGTCTGCCCAGTGCTGGGCTTCGCTTCTGGGACCCCCCCCCCCGCTGGCCCTCACACGGCCCTTGGCTGGGGAGGGCTTTCTGAAATATCCCAAACCCACTCTGGAGGCAGCCAACCTCCAGCCTTGGAGCCTGGTCCTCAGACGGCCACCTCTGGCTAAGCAAGCCACCTGCATCTGGGGCTCTTCAGTGACAGCGTGGGCAGCATGGGGGGGGCCATGCCCTGAGTCATGAGAAGCTGGTCCAGGGGCCAAGTGGGGGCCCGGGGTGCTGGGTGGTGAGCCCTGACAGCCCCTGCCCTCGGGCCACTCATGTCAGGGTCACCGGGGCCGTGGTGCATCACTGTCACGCACACACACGGCCCTCCTCCAAGTATGCGCCAGGCCACCATCATGTACCACCCCCTCAGCACCGGGGCTCCCCGCCCAGCACCCACCAGGGGCGCTTGTCCTGTTCTCACTCCCAGCCTTTACACATGCTGTCCCCTCTGCCCACGACGCCCTTCCCAGCCTTGCTCCTGCCACCTCCTCCTCTTCCCAGGTGACATGTGGACACCCCTCCCCCACTGGACTGGGCTCCCAATAGCCCTGATGGAGCTGTGAGTGGGGAGGGGTTGGGTGTGTCCAGCACAGGGTTTATGATGCGGAAACAAGGACGTGGTGTCCCATCCAGGTCCCTCTGTCCCAGGTGGGGGCTGTGGTGGCAGAGGAAATGGAGGGAGAGGCAAGGGCTGGGGTCCCAGGCCCCTAGAGGGCTCCAGGACAATGCACTGGGACCCAGCCAGCCTCTGGAAAGCAGAGGGGGGGGGGGCCGTGTCCACAAGAACCACCCCCCTCCCCAGCACCCCACACCCCTCCTTCCCCCCACTGAGCTCAGGAACAGCCCCAGTCCCTCCTGGAGGGGCCATGGCACCACTCCCCTCAGGCCCAGGGGCCCAGGTTGAGTTGGGCTCGGGACACACACTGGGGTGGGGTGGCTCCAGGCTGGGCTGGACCCTCAGGACAAGGCCTCCCCGTGAGGACGAGCCGCCTCCACCCACAGACCTCAGTCCCGCACTCAGACGCCGCTGCTCCCCCTATCCTGGCCTCTTGGCCGTCGCCTGCCTGGGGCCATGTCCTCACCCTCACACACTCAGGGTGCCCCCAGGCTCGTGGTGTCAACAGCACCTCCAGCCATGCGCTCTCCACTCCACCCACGGTCCCCACCCCCCTTGCTGAGGCCCTTCCTCTGGGCTGCTCGGTGACATTGGCCCCACCTCTGACTCCAATCCCCACTCAACTCCTGGAGTTCCCAGATGCCCAAAAGTGCCCTGGAAGCTTCTAGATCCTTTGCCAGGGTGGAGTCTCCATGCCAGCACAGGGCCTCCGGCAGGTGCTCATGATTCTATCCGGGGTCCGCCTCAGCTGCCGCGGAGCCCCCTGACCACCCGGGGCCCAGGCAAGCCTTCTCCCCCATGGCTCTGTCTCCCATCTGTCACATGGAGGTGACAGCACTGACCAGAGGAGTGGGGACTAGGGGGAGATTTGTCACACATGCCATGGCCCTGAAGTCCCCCACCCCACCTCAGCCTCAAGCTTCAGAAGCTGCTTCCACAAGGCATCAAGGAGCAAGTCCCAGCCTGTGGGAGACGTGGGGCGACCCGCCGGGCACCCGGCCCACGCTGGCGGGCAGGCCGAGGTGGCAGGAGGAGGCGCTCAGCCCAGCCCCGTGACGTGTCGGCGCCAGGGCACCCGCCAGCACATGGCAAGGCCCAGAGGGGTGCTGCCGGGCCACAGCATGCTATCTGGGCACATCTGGCAGAGATGCCACCCAAGCTGTCACTGGGTCCACATAGAACGGCCGACACTAGAAGCTTCTCCCAGTTAGTCTTCTAGTCATGCAGCAAACATTCTGCTAGGGCCGCCTGGAGTCCGGCCCTGCCCCCACAGGGTGGCCAGGGGGCAGCTCCACCAGTCCCCTTCTTGTCACCAGGTCCCCATGGCTCCAAATGCCAGGCTGCAGGGCCAGGAGGTGATGAGGTGTGGGGAGAGGCAGGAGTTTGCCCCCGATCATGGGTCACCTTCGTGGGCATTGACCTGGAGCTTTCATTTGGTTCTGGGAGCCCCGCTGTCCCTGGCCAGCCCCTCTGTTCCCCGGGCAGCCCAGTGTCTCAGGATGGGGTGGGTCACCTGCTTCTGGGGAAGGGCCAAGGATGTGCACGTCATCCTTCCTGCCCGCCCAGCCCAGACTCGCTCTCCTGAGCACCGTGACTCAGTGGCATGGCCTGCGTGCCAGGGCCTGCCTGGCCTTTGAGGCTCCCTCAGCGCTCCCCAGGCAGGGCCTGTGCCCCGTGGAGCTCCCGCTGTCTCCGTAGGGCCCCGCCGCCTGGTCTTGCTCCTGGTGCCAGCTCACTCAGGCCCCAGAGCCCCAGACACAGGCTGCATGCACCAGGATCTCGGCTCCTGCCCCACGGTGACCAGTCCTACGCTGTCAGGCCCTCCTTGCTGGAGCCTCTACCAGGATCCAAACCATGCGAGCCCCTTGGCAGGAGCCTGCAACCCTCCCTCTGCCTGCGGCCAGCCCTCGCCACTGCCCTCGCCCCGTAGGACCCCTTCACTCACCCGCTACCGTTCCCAGCACCAGCCTCTGCCGTCTGCTCTGGGCTGGGCCTGGGCCAGCAGAGCTCAAGCCCCCCACCCCCTGCCCTGGACCTCAAGGCTCCACGTCCTGGGAAAGCCACTGTCGAGTCAGGGCCCTCGTCGTGGGGATGGCAGGAGGACTGAGCCCAGGGCCACACTGGCTGGGCAGGGCCGCGGGGAACAGGGCTGACCCCCTCCGTCATCTCCCCAGCTCCCCTCCGTGTCCAGCCCCACCTGCCTGCCCCTCGGCCCTTCCTGCCCCGAGGAGGACCCTCTCTGTCCTCCAAAGCTTGGCTTCCACCTCTGAGCCTTTCCCGAGGCCTGGTCCTGCCACCTCCCCTGCAAAGCCTCCCCAGTACCTCTCAAGCTCAAGGGCATGAGGAGATTGAGAAAACGCAGAGTGCAGGGCAGCGGAGGGGACACGGGCCAGCCAGGGACCCTGCCGTCTGCCACTGGCCTCCGGCCGCCCCAGGCCTCCCTACTGCAGCCTTCTCTGCAGGTATCCCCGAGGCCCGCGAGCACCTGCTGACGGGGAGCCCCCGACAAAGCTCTGGTTCCGGCTCTGACTCCCAAGGTCGCCCCCTCCACGCAGGTCCCCAGCCCGGGACCATGGTTGTCTGTGATGGGGTGGCGCCAGATTAAGGTTCCTCATTCAGCAAATATTTACCAGGTGTCGGGACTGTGGCAGCTCAAAAACATGCACACCCCGCAGGCACCCAGTGTGGTGCACGGGGAGCCAGGGACTCAAGAGGCTTGGGGCTGCGGAGGCCAGGGAGAGGGGATGCGGGGGGGCCACCAGCAGGCCTGGGCTTCCACTCTGAGATGGGCTGCAGGCGAGGTGGGCAGCTGAGGGTGGGCAGCTGAGGTCGGGCGTGTGGTGGGAGCAGCTGGAAGATAGAGTTGTCACAACCTGGGCTGGGGCCTGGAAGCAGGGCTTGGGCAGGTGCAGGGCCCCTGGCATCAGCAGGACATGGTGCTCACGGTGGAGGTCCACTTGGCTCTAGGACCCACTCTGGGGAGAAGGGGCTCGAGAGGCCCCAGGGGCTATGTCCCCGAGAAAGCCAGGATCCCCCGCCCCCCACATCATCAGAGGAGGGAGTCTGAGCTGCATTTGTGCCTGAGAAGGGCTGGGCTTTCTGCCCCCAGAAGGTGCCACCTGTAGGTGCCCACTGTCTCTCCTCATAGACTTGAGGGGCACTCGGGGCTGCACAAGACCTGCCGAGGAGGCCTCATCAGTGGGTGTTGTTCTGGCAGAGCTGGGGCCAGGCAGGGCTGTGTCCTCACCTGGGCCTCAGCAGGTGCTATGCCATGGAAGTGCCAGGATCCAGGCCAGCCCAGTGCAGACAGGCTCCTGGGACTCCTGCCACACGAGGGCAGTGGTCTGGCTCTCTTCACCCCCAGGAGGAGGGGCATGGCCCCTGAAACCACGTTCCAAGGCCACCCAGTGGGTGTGCATGGGGAGCTGGTGGGAGGCCCAGCTGTGGGCTCTGACTGGACGTGCCTTTTGGGGACCCTGGCAGCTGTGACACTGGGGCATGAGGCTTCTGGCTTGGGCGACCCCTGCCCCCCATCCAGTGAGCTGTCCCCATGGACCCCAGCCCTTAGACGGCTGTGTGAGGACCCTTCCCCGAGAGGTGCGTTCCTTGCCCAGGCTGGCAGCTCCAGAGCCTGCGTCCTCTTGGGGGCCTCCTGTGGGGCTACAGCTGTCGGCTGAGGAAGGCAGGGAGCTCAGCCTCTCCTTGGCCGGCACGCCGGCTCCGGTGGCAGTGCAGCTGGGCAGCCATGAGCCATGCATGGAGATGGTGAGGGCAGGCCAGGCGCTGGGCTGGAGAGGAGGGCCAGGGCAGCTGCCTTTCCGTCGTTAGGGGAGGAGGGCGGCTAGAGAGCCAGGCTGCAGGTGGCCGACCCTGTCTCAGCACTGGCTGTGGACCGCGCGCTCGCCACAAATTCAGTTCCACAAATCCATTTTCTTCACTAGGAGAAAGGTGTCCTTTAGGGCACAGTTACCACTCCCTCCCCATGTGTGGAAATCCACTTTTTGCAGGCCCAGGAGAGCCAGGCAATCTCTGCCCTGGCCTCTGTTGGAAACCACAGAGGTGAGGGTCAGGATGAGACAGGAAGTGCTATCAAAACAGCCAGAGGGTGCGTCTTGAGATCCAGGCCATTCAAGGAGCACTTTGCATTGGAAAGCTCGGTTCTGGGTCCACAGGTCCTTGGACAACCTCTCCTTGGTACAAACAAGGACGAAAAACAAGGCACTCCTGCTTCAGTCCAGGGCTTACAATGACGCTCCAGGCAGGGTTTCGCCACCGAGGATGGCCACCTGGCCTTTCCCACACATGTACGTCTGCACAGACACAGGCCACATGCACACCACCTCGGCGCCTGGACTCTCACAAGAGGCTCCAATGCTGCACTCATTTGACATCTCTGCTTAACGTGTCAGAAACACCGAGGCCCGGAAGGACATGCCTGGCTGCTTGGCAGCAGGTGGTCACTCAGGCTCTGAAGGACCAGACTCCCCAGCCCCGGTGGCTGACTCACAGGTGGGCTGCCCGGCCGTGGGAGCTGAAGTGGGAGGCAGGCGGTCGAGCGCAGCTCTCAGGGCCCCCCACTTTGGGGCATGCTGCTGGCCACCCCCATGCTGGCTGTGGCTGGGGGACAAGCCTGGCTGTACTCACACATTCTATTTCTCACCCTGGTCAGGGGGTCCACGGTGGCCACCGTGTCACTAAGAAATACGTCATGGCAACAGTCGGGATCTGTGAGAGTAACTGGATAAAATCTGAACTTCCAGACCAGAGAAGTGCGTGCTGGTGTTCAGTGCAGGCACACTGTGGCCAGGGGGTGTGGAAGACACCCGTCGGCCAAGGGACCACCATGCACAGGCAACCGAGACAGGCTTATGCAACATGGAATCTCCAATCTAGAGAATCCCTGCTGGAGCCTAACTATGGGTTTTCAGAAAGTGGGCTGCACAGAGGAATTTCCATTCTGAGGCCCTCCCAGCAGATTGGGGCTATCACCTCCAGGAGGACGGGGCAGGTCAATGGCACCTGCAGCTGTCCAGAGACGCCAGGGACACACACCTTTGGCCAAAGCCCCTACTACCTTCCCCCTGCCAGGACAGAGCCTGAGCACCAAGGGTTCAGGGTTCCCCTCTCCCTGGGGTTTGGGGAGCTGGTGGGGCCCTGGAACTGGTCCTGGCCAGTGGCAGTAAGGAGCAGCCTGCCAGGGTGCAGGGAGGACTTGCTTCCTACAAGGCTGATGCCACAGCAGAGGCCACTTGGCCAGGCCCTTTTTGGTGGGGAAACTGAGTCTCACATGTGTAAACCACACTAGTCCTCCCAGGGCAGCCGATGTGCCCCCCGACCTGACAGGCCACACATGTGATAGGCAGAGCCAGCACCAGCAGCCGAGAGCTGGCGGGGCCGGGGTGCAGGCTCACCAGCGAGCCCGGCCAGCTGACCTCGGCTTCAGCCAGGTCTTCTGTCCTGAGCACCCCGAGGAAGGAGAGCGCCCACTGGGCTGCCTCAGACGGAGGTGCACCCCCATCTCTGTCCCCAGGCGAGCCGGTGAGCCCTCTCCCAGTGGAACATCTGTGACTGCCCTGGTATGTAACTGTGTTTGGCGGGTGTATACAAGGTGCTCTAGGATTTTGTTGAGTGAATGATATATTTTTTAAAAGCCAGTATATTAACATAAACCCATTTAATTTCCTAAAGATGTGTATTATTTTCTCTAGATTAAAATACACCCATGAGTATAGTTTTCTAAAGCGGAAACAAATTTTTAAATGAAAAAGAAAAGAGTTTTAAACCAGTCAGTGATGAGATTTAGAGTTTATTACCCTTGGAAGAACAGACTTAAAACACAGGTGGAAAGTACACACAGGTATCTACAGAAAAGAGCAGAAAGGGAGGTTGAGGCCGCGGTGGGAGCCCGCACGGCCCGCGCATGCGTGCAGATGCTGCGGCACCTCACTGGGAAGGGCACAGGGAGCCCAGCCCAGCCCACGTGTGCCCTCCACAGTGCCCAGCAATGTACAGGAATATAGAATGTAGTGGAGCAATGCCATCCGTGCCCCGCAACCAGGTCCAAGCTACAGGCCCAACAAGACCTGATCTTGCAGCGGGACTCTGAGCAAAGAGGGGCGTTCTCGTCCCCCCAGTGGCAGATCACAACTGGGGCCCACATGCCGCTGGGTGAGCTCTGTGTGACACACACCAACAGGGTCCTGGAAACACCTTCCCCATGGCTGCTGCTGGGGAGACTCGCTTCAGTGTCTAACACCTGTGTCTCAAGGGAAGGTTACTGCCGCCAGGCCCCACTATCCACATTCACACACAGGAAATGTCACGCTGCACCTGAGAGCCACCTGAGACACATGCGCAGTCAGGGACAGCACTGAAGTGGCTTTCACGACATGGTCCTAACACCCTCCTGCAGCAGAACCCTGGCCTTCTGCTACAGGTCACAGAGCCTTTCTTGCTCCAAAAACTATTTTTTTTTAGTCTTGAGACTAAAACACAGAAGGTGCTAGCTATCCAGGTTTTCAGAACCTGCCAGGCCTTGCTCGGTGGCATTAGGAATGTGGGGGGCAGAGCTGCTCCCTCATCAGCCCTGTGAGAGCACACGGCGCCAGTGCACCTGCTCTGGGCCCTCAGTGACCCATCCTGGCAAAGCTGACCTTGGCTGCCACCCGAGCCCCTCCTTTCAGAAAAGGCAGAGGAAACCACAACACAGTACTGGGGAGGAGAATCCCATGGAAGTGCCTCGTTGAACGAGTGGTGGCCTGAGGCAGCTCAGATGAAGCTGCTCTTATCTATTAAAAACCACGTGGACCGCTGAGGGGCAGCAGAGCTGGATGGAGCCAAAGGTGTGAGGGTCAGAATTGGGAGGTACCTGGTCTCAGAGGTCCTGGTGTGTCCTGGGGGCTGGAGTGTGGCGGCAGCAGTGTGCTGTTGGGGCTGCTGATGTCCCCCTCCCCCACCAGGGTCAGGTCGGCCACATGCTCCTCCTCCACAGTCTGGACGCCCTCAGCCTCTGCTGCCCACGGCTGCCTCCTCCAGACCTGCGCGGCACCCTCCTGCGTGGAGGGGGCAGGGGGCGAGGGGGCGTGGAAGGGCCCACTGGGAGGTTCCTGCCCGGGCGGGGCCATCCCGGGAGGGCTGTGGGCTGAGCCAGGGCTGGTGGCCGAGCCAGGGCTGGTGGCCGAGCTGTCACTGCAGTCCTGGGCTGGCTCCCACATCTCACTCGTGGCGATTCTCCCCCTACCTCCCACGGCTGCAGCCGGGGTGGCGAGGGCGTGTTCTGTGGGACCAGGAGGCAAGCGAAGAAACTCCGGCAGCACCAGGTCTTCCTTCCTCAGCAGCCCACGCTGGTCGTCTGCTCTGTTGCTCTGAGCTTTGGAAATGAGCTCAAAAAACTCTAGTGGAAGAAAACCCACATCGATCATGTATTAGAGTCAAACGGATGCACACCACAGCAGAAAATTCTATCCGGAGAGCTCCCATCACAGGCTGTCCTACTCCCTTGCACTGACGGTGGCAGGCCAAGGAGGGGCGGCTTTACTCTATGCTGTCTTCAGCCACAGAACAACTGTTCTCAGGAGCCTGCAATAGCTGGCTACCTCCCTGAAAGTTAAAGCGTGTGAGGTACACACTGGGAAAAACGACGCCCTGGAGCCAGCACGGCGGGGCACCGACGGCATTCCAGGAGGGCGCTGGCCTGTGCTTTGGCCCGGTTTTTACTTTTAACACCCAGGGCCCTTTTATACTTGAGTCTGGCTCCCCTATTAGGACCAGGTCTGGGGCACGACAGGCCGGGAGTCCCAGCTGCACTGCCTCTTGGGGACGCCACCTCTCAGGCCTGTGTGAGAGGAGGCAGCGTAAGGCCTCGCTCCCACCTGAAGCGCCACACCTCTCGGGGAAGGACAGGGTCCCCTGGGGCTGCCGCCTGCCCAGCACCTGCTTCTTCCAGGACTCCTTCAGAATGCTTTTCTTACCCGTGCTGGGTTTTTTATCTAACTCAAGAAGATCATTTAAAGTAGATGTGCCTAAAACTGAGATTTCTGTAGTATTTAAATTATACTCTGAGTTTTAAAACAACTACAAGGAATCCAAAATCTCAGATTTTAATGATTCTCAGAAACACACAAGCTTCAAAGAAGGGGTGTGTTTCACATCTGCTCGGGGCCATCAAGGGCTGCAGGTGGCGTGTACTGTGGTTTTACTGTGAGGTGGACTCCACGGGGAGCTGGGCCAGGCCGGCAACTAGCCAGCACTGCCTGGACTAAAGTTCAGGTCACAGTGACAGCTGTTTGTTTGACTCTGCTGTCAAGGCTTCTCTTTGTTAGAAGCTTTTGGAAGAAAACGAAGTTTCACTAAAGGGCTCGCCTCTCCCTCTATCTCCTGGGCATGTCTTTCAGGCTGACCTTCGTCCGGGCCTTCCATGACCAACAAGGCCCCATGGCCCTCGCCTGGCCCCAGCTCTGCCTGAGGAGGACCCTCAGGCCTGCGGACTCTTCAACACTAACTGTGACTCCACCAAGCTGGGGACCCTGACTGACGACAGGCGGTGGGCCAGGAGAGGACAGGCTGAAGCTGCAGGACCTGAGGCACCTCAGCAGACAGGGCTGCTGTCTCGGGGGCTCCCTGACTCCCCAGGAGGCCCATTGCTCAGCCTGAAAACTGGGGGTTGCAGAGGTGATACCAGCAGCCCACAGACTGACCAGGGAGGAGCACGTTCTTGGCGTGACAGCAACTGAGGTCACCCGGATGTCATTAGGTCACAGTAGATTTTAATGATGGTGCTGGAAACTGACAGTGCATTTACTAAAAAGTGTGGAAGTTTTAAAAAGTACACATACCCTCTGCTTCGTCCAAATTAATTCTCTGATATTTTTTTTTCCCAATCTTTGCAATAGATTCTTCTCTCTTTGAAAGCCGGGGATCCCTAGCATTTTTTCCATTTTCTCCTCTTATTTTAATAGAATTAGACTTGCCTAGTGTTCTTTCCTCTCCCTGCATTGGAAGGAAAGTCAAAGTCTACTTTCGTTTCAACACAGGACAGTACACAATTCATCAGGTGTAGACAGACAGGCTCTATGAAACACAGATTGCACTGACATAGAATTCACATGCACTGCAGAAACGTCAACCACAACGATGAAGATTACAAACAAGAGCAGCATTCAAGGCACAACCGCCCCCACCACAGGAGGGAAGAAAGCCGAGAGCTGGCCGTTCACAGCTAGGTGGGGGCCGGACGCCAGAGGGACCTGAGGAGAAACCCCCAAAGGTACGTGGGGGCCCAGGGCCAGGGTGCCATGGCAGAGCAGGCGGCGCTGCACCGAGCGGAGCAGGGGGCCGAGCGGGCGAGGCGTGAGGGGATTACCGTGGCCGAGTGACTTCTGGAGCTAGAGCTTACAGCTGTGCTCTGCCTCACCGGTGCCCCTTTCTGTTTATCTGTGGATATCAAACACAGTGAGATGAGCTTTATCATCACGGTGCACCACAAATCCATCTGAGCGGGTGAGCAGAATCTGTTTCTTGTCTTGAGAGCAAAGCTGCAGAGAAGCCAAAAGGTGCTGCTACCCGACACTGACCCATGCCGGGTAATGGAGGCGCGGCCCCTGCCCAGTGCAGACCCAAGGCCCCTGCTCCCGCCGCTGCCCTTTGGGGCAGGACATGCCACTGTGTGACGGCGATGCTAGCTAGGCCCAGCGGTTTCTCCGAAAATTTGACTGGGGACTTTTGGAAGAGTGGTGTTGAAAGGCTCATGCCATATGCTAGTTGGCATGAATGTTTTTTAGGAAGCAGAGCAGTCTCACGTTTATTACATGTTTTCAAATCCGGCCTTTGCCCCCCGTCAGGGCCTCCGCAGCACTAACAGGCTAGGACCACCTCTCCACGACTAGAGGGTGGCAATCGTGCTGCACACCCTGGCCCTCCAAAAGGCTCGTGCACAAACAGCCACCGGGTGGAAGCTCAGCGGACCTGACCCTGCGGGCCGCCCTGCTTGGGCCGCACACGCTCAGCCTGCCTGGCTCCCAGCCTGGGGTGACAGCGTGGCCTTCCCTAGAGCTGAGGGAGGGTGGAAGGAGGGGTCTCCCCTCTGTGAGGAAGCGGGGATGGGAAGCGGGGACTGGAACCCCAAGGGCCACAGCAGTGCCTTCTGCCTGACCACCACGCTTTGTGCCATGTGCCTCGGAACCAGCCCTCAGAAACCATCTGGGCTGAAACCCTCCTGGGCCGAAGTGCCGAAAAGAACAAGGACCAGCACTGCCTGAAGTAGCTCCTTATGAAGGAGAAGGATCTTCTCCACCAGGTTAGCCACAGGTGAGTTTCCAGAAAGCTCTCTCCAGGGGACATACTTCCTACTGTCCCTGCACCTGGACAGTCTTCAGGGAGACACTGCTGCCAGCCCACAGTGGCAGCTAAAACAGGACCTATGCCCCCTGCTCTGAATAGCCCTTCCACACGGGTTCTGAAGCAAGTGCCCTGGAGCACAGCTCGGCGTGCACCAGCCCAGTGCAAGGCTCCAAGCTGTGCGGACCCCAGCTTCCCAGGGCAGGACTGTGGCAACCGAGGCCCGTGGGGGCAATAGCTCTGTAACCCACCAGACTCGCCACACGCAATGAGACACAAAACAGGTCCATTGACTTGAGTCCACAGCCACAGCTCCTTCTGGGCGGAGCACAGTCAGCCGACCGTCTTCACCTCCTGTTTTGTGCCCAGAGGGAAGGGCACCAGATCAGGACACTGGACAAAGGACCAGCAGGCCCAGACTGGGCTGCCATGGGCCCTTGGGGTCCCTGTTTCCCTATTGTTGGGTGATGCGAAGGCCTCCCAAGAAGAGGGCACTTTCGAGCACTTTCTAGTTAAAATGCTCTGACACGTGGGCACATGAGAGCCTCCGGGCAATCCTGGAAGTGGCTGGGCCAGGGACCATCACCCCTTTTTACAGCTGAGCCAACACTATGGGAGGTCAAGGTCCTTATTCTGCCAGTCCTGGTTCCTCCTCCACACGGAGGGCTGGACTGGTCTTAGCCCCTAGACACCCAGTTTGAGAAACACTGCATTAAGGGTCAAACTCTGCCATGCAGGGGTGACCAGCCCCAGTGAGGCCCCAACCCCAGTGGAGGCCATTTGTCTGTCAGTTACAAGACAGCAGGTGGTCAATACCAGGCTGCAGGGCTCGGAGGCTGGAGGACCAGGGTGACATGCCAGTCACGCTCACCTTTTCCTCTGGAAGGGTCCTTCTCCTCCAAGATGACCCGCTGTCCATCCAGACTGGATATAGGGGCACCAAGGTCCAGGGGCTCCTTCTCTCCACTCTAGAGGCAGAGACAGTACACTGAATAATTTACCAAGATTGGCACTTTCTGGGACAGTTACGTGTGATCCAGCCACCGAGAGCAAGACTGTTCAGGGCTTGACAGAATCACACACCAGCAGGCCCTGGGGTCAGAGCTGTCCAGCCAATGCACGTGGGTCCCACACAAAGGGCCTGGGGCCTGGCCAGATTCCTGACGTGGAGGAATAGGCATTCCAGGCCTGTGGCATGCCGGCACCTAAAGATCTGCAAGGGCAGCTCTCTCTGCTTGCCTACTCTGTGCAGAATCAAAGACCCGGGGCAGAACAGCACTGGGTAAATACAGCACTGAAAACACCATAACCCTCAAATTTAATGTCAAATAGGTGTAAAAATACTCAGAGTAATTTAAGTTGGCATAAAGTTCTCAACGTTGCTCACGACTGGGATAATGGTTTACCTAAAAATCCTTCTGCTGACCCTCGAACGCTGTTAGGTGACTATTGAGAGCAAAATGTTATTTGTAAATAAGGAAGCAAGGAGAGAATTTTAGGAACAGGTGCAAGATCCAAACGAAGTATCGTTAGCTACAGAACCAGAGCTCCTGCTCTGGGGAAGCTCTCTTCTCCTTTGGTACACAATCTTGCTATTCATGGACCTCAATCACAGTTCAAAACAAGAAATGTGAACTTGTAGTTTAGCATTTTAAATTCCCTGTCAGTCAGGAGAACAGAAATGACCTCATGCCAGACCTGGCGTGACCACAGGCTCCTGCAGCAGGCAGGGCAGGGCCAGGCTGGGGCACGCTGGCAGCTGGGAGCCACAGTAGAGCCTGCTGAGCAGCAGGAGCACGGCTACCTGCTGGCTGAAGCCGTGGGCGACCCACTACCAGGGTCCGCATCACTCATGACATTCCTGGATGTTGGTGGGTCCACAAAACTCACTGAAGAGGGTTGCAGAAGAGTCCAAGAAAAAGCCAGCCCTCCCATACTGCAAGTCCCACAACAACCCCATGGGCACACGACCAGGACTAGCCCTTCTACAGAAAGGGACACTTAGGCAAGGAGGGGCGGAGCAATTGCTCAGGGTCTCAGTAGAGCAGGAGTAGAGGGCTCATCTGGAGGCCAGCCAGGCCTGTCCCCACCTGGCACTTTTCTGGACTCTAGGATGAACCCTGCTGGGAGGGGGCAGTCGGGGGGGACAGGAGGCTCCAGGCCCCTCAGAGCTGGTGCCATAAATAACTTAGTAGTCTCTTGTTCACCTCAAAGCCCTCGGACGTTCTGACATCGGTCTCAGAGGAAATTAAAACCCTAAAAATACCTGAAGCCCAAGCTCCAGTGACGTTGATAAGGAACGGAGGAGAACGCAAGGCCAGAGCTGCCCTGAAACCCGGGCCCCAGGCTGAGCACAGAGCACAGCACGGGTCGCTTGCCAGGCCACAAATGCCCTCCGGGGACAGGCATAGAGAAAGGACAGGAGACCACCCAGCCCACGCCCTCTGACCTTCTGCCTCAAACACACTTTTCTTCCGAACCTTCATTCACATAGTAATGGAGGGCACCGGTCAAACATGCCAGATTTAATTTGTAAATCCCTGAGTGCCGATGAGAATTAGGAAATTTACCAGAGATAATGCACCTTAGCCATCAGCACAGCGCGGGCAGGTGTGTACTGAGGGGCCACGGCACAGCACGGGAAGGGTATACTTAAGGGTCACAGCACAGCACGGGGAGGTGTGTACTGAGGGGTCAGGGCACAGCACGGGAAGGCGTATACTTAAGGGTCACAGCACAGCACGGGGAGGTGTGTACTGAGGGGTCAGGGCACAGCACGGGAAGGCGTATACTTAAGGGTCACAGCACAGCACAGGCAGGTGTGTGCTGAGGGGCCACGGAACAGCACGGGCAGGCGTGTACTGAGGGGTCACAGCATGGGCAGGTGTGTACTGAGGGGTCAGGGCACAGCACGGGAAGGCGTATACTTAAGGGTCACAGCACAGCACGGGGAGGTGTGTACTGAGGGGTCAGGGCACAGCACGGGAAGGCGTATACTTAAGGGTCACAGCTCAGCACGGGCAGGCGTGTACTGAGGGGTCACAGCATGGGCAGGGTTGTACTGAGGGGTAGGGCACAGCACGGGCAGGCGTGTACTGAGGGGTCATGGCACGGGCAGGGTTGTACTGAGGGGTCAGGGCACAGCACGGGAAGGGGTATACTTAAGGGTCACAGCACAGCATGGGCAGGCGTGTACTGAGGGGTCATGGCACGGGCAGGTGTGTACTGAGGGGTCATGGCACGGGCAGGTGTGTACTGAGGGGCCACGGCACAGCACGGGAAGGCGTGTACTTAAGGGTCACAGCACAGCACAGGCAGGCGTGTACTGAGGGATCATGGCACGGGCAGGGTTGTACTGAGGGGTCAGGGCACAGCACGGGAAGGGGTATACTTAAGGGTCACAGCACAGCACGGGCAGGCGTGTACTGAGGGGTCATGGCACGGGCAGGGTTGTACTGAGGGGTCAGGGCACAGCACAGGAAGGCGTATACTTAAGGGTCACAGCAGAGCACGGGCAGGCGTGTGCTGAGGGGCCACGGCACAGCACGGGCAGGCGTGTACTGAGGGGCCATGGCACAGCACGGGCAGGCGTGTACTGAGGGGTCACAGCACCGAGCAGGCAGGCGTGCAGTTAGATAGCCATCAGCTCTGTGTTGTCTGATCAGAGTTGCAAATGGGGGGGACAGTTCAGAGTTTGTTTGTTTCTCCTTTTGTTTTTTCTGGAGAAAAACCATGTCACATGTTAATCCTTTTTCAAATGACCAGGTACAACTGAAGAGTGATCACTTCCCCTCAAGAGAAGGAGAAGACGGAACCCAAAGGCCACGTCCTCTGACCTAGGGAGGAACACAGGGCGAGGGTGAGCCCCAGCTCATTCCTGGAGAACACGGAGGCCACCAAGAGGAGCCGCCTGTGACAGGCTGCTTCCTGGTGCAGTGACACTCACCAGCCGCACCAGCAGGCTGCTCAGGTCCAGGCCATACTTGGCCACCACAGGCCGCAGCACCTCCGTCACAGGCTTGGTGGGCTTGGCCTTGAGTCCCACTGACCGGTTAATAGGAACGAGGTCCAGCCTGGGGGGCATGAAAACATTGACCACACACACATGGCTCTTTGGTAGGAGACTTGTCCCAAGGGCAGACTGCAGCCCCACACTGCACACGGTGCTTCGCGCCTGCTGTGCCGCGCCGTTTGGCCCAGCCTCTGGTCGCTCAGCACCTTTCTCCTGTGAGCAGATGATGGTCTGCAGGGATGTTCCCATATGCACGGCTGGGCTGAGCCACGACGTGGACCTCGTCCTTCACAGGCAGGAAGAGCCCTGCAGGGCGGCCCGACCCCCCACATGGGGTGCCCAGCACCTGCCTCCCTCCCTGCTGTGGGACAGGAAGGAAGAGTGCCCCTCTAGCTCATGGGCTCGCGGGAGCTGCCGCATGTCTGCCATCCCCCAGCCCCAGTGTCCTGTTGCCAAGCTCCTGACAGGGGTGTTGGGACGCCTGCCACCTACTCTGTAAGGGAGAGAACAGCAGGGCTGCCGGGAGCAGAGTGCAGAGGCTCTGGGAGGCTCTTGGAAACCTTACACAAATGGAGACTGCATTTTTCTCTTACCGAAACAAAGCACGCTTTTCTAGGCGCAGATCCCTTGACTCCAAGATGCTGCTGTCCTGATGCAGCACGAGAGGCTTCGGAACAAAAAGACTGGAATTAAAGCAGGAACAAGCAAGCACCCTCGGAGTGCAGAGCAATGTGCAGGGTGCGCAGAGCCATGAGGAACAGAAGAGACAGCTGTGGCTCTCTCAACACCAGCCTGGTGTTAGCATGCAAACTGCTGCCAACAGCACAGGTGTGACTAGAGGGCCCGCCCCCAACACAGTGCTCACGTGGGGAGCACAGGACGGCGTGCTGAGGCCAACAATGCCGTGGGGAGCAGCCTCAGACAGGGGCCCAGAGACCTGTGTGAGCCCGTACCTTGTCCCCGCCCACCAGGAAGAGGTCCACAGCAGCCCCATTGATGCCGTGTCGCTCGCAGAGTCCCGACAGGATCTCCTTGATGGAGAAGCCCGGCTTGACGGCCACCACACAGGACGTCCCATCCGGGAGATGGATGCAGCAGTGCTTTGCAGTCTTGTCCCTGTCAGGCACCAAGGTTCTGCAGGCCTCCGGCTGGGGAGCAGGGAGGTAAGCAGCTGTGCAGCAGCAGCATTATGGGGGTGCCAGGCCCTCCTGGAGAAGATCCGGCCAGCCCTAGCTACACGAACTCAGGAAAACCCACACCCCTCTCACCACCCCCATGTAGCCCCTCACGTGCTCGACCTCAGGGTCTGTCTACACAGTACTATTAGCACGAACAGTCCACCCCATCATTTTCTGTTACCACGGGAACAGCGATCACCTCTCTTGTAACTGCGGGCGCTGTTCAATCTCTTAATCTAAGCACAGCTACCGTCCTGCTCGGATGGCCCTTCACATGCTGTCTGCATGGTCACACCCTGGCCTCTCCAACCAGAAGCAGTCAGCTACTCAGCGAGGAGGAGCCGCCTGAACATAGTACGTGGTCCTCCTGAGTCTCGGGGCTACACTATCACGTCCTGGTGGAAGCAGCTCCCACATGTGATTTCTAACTGAGACTCCTTCACCATCATTTCACGACCACTGTCTCTTCCTGATGGTCTGCAAGTCTCACACCCAAGCATCATTTCAGAGAACTAGTCTGCAGGGTGGTGGACTAACGACAAGAGTGGCCTGACTACTTCCTTCCCTGTGTCCACGGTCTCCCCCTTAAGGAGGTGGTGTCCATCCCAGACCTGGGGCCTTGCTGGCAGGGTGAGGTAGGAGGGTTCCTACTGGCTCCTGGGGCCTGGTCCCAGGAGGCCGCATGCTCTGCTGGCCCTCTTGGTCCCTGAGACCAGAGTGGGAGCAGGACCAGCCACCTGCTGGGTGACAACATGTGGTCCAGCCAGCCTCACCGCCCCCATCAACAGCTGGCAAAGGGCCAGACACGGAAGTGAGGGGACCCGGGACAGCCAGGATGGGCAGGACACCAGTGACCCACAGACACCAGTGCAGCAGTATTTGTTGGTTTAAGCCACAGAGTTGCGGGGGTGGGGAGGGCATTTTAGCCAGCAACAGCTAACTGGTACATGGTGAATCCTTACAGCTTTAAGTGCTGTTTGGTGGAAGTGAAGAAGAAATAACATTCTACGTTAATTGCTGCTGGACAGTTTCACATAACTAAGATGTGGGCAGCCGATACAGTCTTCCATGATCCATATCAGACCACAGTCAACACACGAGCAGGCCCTCCCCCAGCCTGCCTGGAAATGGGGGCCAGAACCAGCAGTCAGCCAGCAATGGCAGGGTGTCGGGGAGACGGGGCGAGGCAGGACACAGGGCTCATGCCCTGGCTCCCAGCTGGGCTGGGGGTCGGGGGAGCAGCAGATGCACAAATGCGAGATCGCTGGATCAGGGGGTGCTCACATGGCACGGCAAAGACGGCACTGGATTTGGAGCGTTTGGTTTGCTCTTAGGGCGAGTTCAAAAAATGCTCACTAAATTAAAACAAAGGGATTAAGAAATAAATCCGGAGATATTTCCAGTACTCAAGGAGCACACCTCTCCCATATGTGAAATACTTTCTCATGCTGTCTCAGCAACCCTGGGCTGGGGTACGACGAGGCTGGGGCCCTTGCTGTCCCGGGCCTCGTACCCCATGTTTACAAAGTGAATTTTGGGCTTTGTAAACATGGGTTTCTCATAAGAGACAGGTTGGTTCTTCCCTGTGACCTCTGGGACCAGGGAAGGGGGGCTACTCACCAGGTCTAGGCTCCCTGCAGAGGACACGGAGCCCTGGGACTCCCGGCGGCACAGGCCTCCGTTGGCGTGAAGGGAGTCTTGATGGGAAACACAGGAACTCAGGTGAATTGGAAGCAGCAGCTTCAATTTTCCTCACTTAGTACAGAAATCCCATCTGTGTGGCCACAACTCCTCGCCCCCACCCCTTTTAGGCTGAACAGACAGACATGAAGGACAGAAGACAGACATCCAAAAGCCCTTGCCAGGCACCACCCGCCTCACCGAGATGGAGCTGCGTCTTCCTAAGCGCAAATGCCAAGGTCAGGGTTAGCCGGCCCTGCCCACCGCTGAGCAGCTCCTCTCCACTCGGTCACCGCCACAGCCCAGCTCCTAAGCTGTCCCGACAGACAGCGCCAGCGTGCTCTCACGACACAGCATCGACAGACAGCGCCAGTGTGCTCTCACGACACAGCATCGACAGACACAGGCCCCAGGCCAGCCTGCCCCTCCCTCATTCAATCCAGAATTTTTATCTCAAGATGCAGTTTCTGGGCCTAAACGAAAACCGTCCCTCTGTGGACAGCAGCAGCGCTCTGGGCCAGTGGCTGCTCTTTGTCGATGACTAATTCACATCTTTTTCCTCTGAAGTGCAAATATGAACCAACAACCAACTGTAAGTTGTTGCTCGTACTAACCATAACCTTAAACTAATCTAAAAATCCAAAAACTCTGACACAGAAAGGGCTTTTTAAAACACAGGCCCTACTCCCCAACCGTGCTGCTGTGTACGGGCTCTGGGGTTGTCATAGCAGTGGGGCATGGCCCACCTTCTCAAAGGGGGAGATTCCTAGACCCCATCTGAGGCCGAACACCTGAATTCTGGAGAGTACCCTACAATCAGGACTCGAAAGCCCTGTCCAGATGTCTCTCTAAAGATCTGCCAGGCATGGGGACCTGCTCGCATGGACAGACTCTAGAGCAGACACTCACCTCAGCTCCCAGGCACTTGGGAGCCCGGCCCCATCTCATGGCACAGAGTCCATCCCCCAGGTGGCCTCGCTTTTCACTAAGGTGAGTTCTACAACTGCCTGCTGCCTTCACTTTGAAAAGATCGCCTCACAGCACAACCAGGAGTATAGGCCACTGTCGCGCTATGGCTAATGTCAGAATCCTGCCGGTGTTGCCAGTTGTCGGGCTCTTCTACCTGCCCGTAATCCTGCCAACTGAGCCAATTGTCGAGCTAGGGCTGGGTCTGGAGCTCACAGACCCCTCAAGCCCATTCACAGACTGGGTCACAAACTCTTTACATGTCAGGCTGGGTCACCAGATCCCTCACATGCAGGTCTGTGAGCTAGGTACCCGGCAAACAGGACCTCGGAAGCCATAGGTTGGAAAGCATGGCTGCTTGTGGCGGTGGCCGCCCAAGGCAGTAATCAGCCAAGGTGGTGGCACTGTGCAGGTGCACTAACTCCACCCACGTACACACCAATTGTTTACTGAACCACCCCCAACTGGACCTGAGGTGAGGGACCTGACTAAACTATCCTATTTTCCCAGCAGCTATCCATGCCAGGCCCACCTTTAAGAACTATAGTATTTAAGAATTATACCTTTTTAAATGCTTGATATGTAAGCTATGGTGTTACATTTTTTAAAAAATGTAAAGGGCACATGTGCATGTACAAGTATCTAGAAAAACATCTAGGGGGAAAAACAAGATGCCATCTAGGTGGACAACTGATAGAACATTTGTATTTTCTTCTTTTTACTTGATTCCAAATTTTCTACCAAAAGCACTTGTCACTTTATAGCAAGCAGCAAGCAGGAGAGGAACATGGATGCTCAGCCCACCACTGCGGGGCCGGGCCTCGGGTGCTGGCTGGAATGCACAGCATGTTCTCTGGGAGACTCAAGCTGTCCTGCTCCACCCTGGCTCACTGGCTCCAAGGGCCAGGCTCCCAGACTTTGTGGCATTTCCTATGCACTCAGGGAACCTCCTCGAGCCGCGTCTCAATGCACGGCCTGCCCACAACCCACTCCCCTGCCACCCAGGACAGCGGCCTGTGACGGAACAGGCTGACCCCACACACCGTTTGGATGGTCGCCGTGTTCCTTCTTCTTCTGGGACCTCCCCGTGCTCCTATTCCTTGACCAAGAGAAAAATGCTCCTTTTCGTTTCTTCTCGCTGTCCTCATCCCCCAGTTCTTCGTTCAGGGACCTTCCTGATTTCGATTTTCCACTTAACTGTCATCAAATGGAAACCTTTGTTAAAACAATTTATTTTACTGTTACATTAAATGTAAATGGAGACTGAACACTGAGCTGTTAACCCGAGTCCTCTGTGGAATGAAAGCGACCCCCCAACAGGTTGAAGGGGCAGCCCTGACAAGGCTACCGAACCACACCAGAGCCTCCACCCTGCGGGCCTTGCATGGGACAGCTGGGATGTCCATGTCCCTGGCACGTCTTCCACCCACTGCTGGGGAAGGAACAGACTGACACGGGCGCGTGCTCTCATTTCCCACAGAGTGGCTTCCATCTGATGGAACGTGGCGCAGCAGTGGCCGAGGCAGGTCTCAGCAGAAGGGTACCTTTTTTGGCGTGGACACGTTGGAGTGGTCTGAGCTGATGCTGTGCTTGGAGGCCGGGCTGCTGGGGACCTGCTGCGGGTCGGGGAGAGCCCGGCCCTCCACTTCCGCCAGGATGCACTCTTGGTACAGCTGGGATTTCAGGAAGCGAGTGTAGCTATCAAACTTCATCAGATTGAAAATCTGGGGAGCAAACGCAACACGACATAGTTACAGAAGCAACTGAAGTGTGCAGCTCTGAAGGCACACGTTTTGTGGAGACCTACAGCATGAACTGGCCTCTTCTACGAGGACACCATTTCAGCCCCTCCTCCACCCACGGGCCCCTAGAGCAGTCTCGCGTTGTCTTCCAGGGTCTCTTCTGCCTGCTTACTGTTCCTCATGACGAGCCAGCCTTGCCCCCACCACTCTTACGGTTCGCAGGCTCCGACAGCGTTCATAAGGGCAGGAAGGGTGATGTGCGGTCCTGGGACCTCTATTGTGTTGTACACAAATGAAACCGAGAGCGACTGGAACTCTCGTGCAAGCAAGGCCTTGAAAATACTCTCCACCAATTTTTTTTTTTTTTGTATGATAAAAGAATATTAAGTAAAAACAATATAATAAAATATTTTATAGGTTGGTCAGTTAATAACAACAATAATAGTAATATATTTTTTCTAAAAAAGATTTTATGGTATTTGTGGTATTTGTCACCTTTTTAAATTTCTTTTTTTTTTTTCCTTTTGTCTTTTTCCGTGTCCGGCAACGGATCGCAACCCTCAGTGTCGCCCCCGTACCGGCCCGGGACCGGCAACCGGATCGCAACCCTCGGTGCTGCTCCCGCGCCTCGCTCAGCCAGTGAGCGGGAACCGGTCTGTATGTGGGATCCGAACCCTCGGCGGGAGCGCCGCCGCACTTCCCAAGCGGCGCACTACAGCAGTGCGCCACCGGGCCGGCCCCTCTCCACCAATTTTATTAAGACATTATTCGTATGGCTTAGCAACAGAATAGTTTATGAAGAGGCCCGCGGAACATGTGCTCTCAATAGGATTAAATCTAGCATACGTTGTTCATCACAGTGATGTCCTAAGATTAAAGGAAGTTACATCACCACTGCTATGGATTGAATCATGTCCCCCACACTGTCATGTATTAAAAAATGAATCCCTACTGTGACAGCATTAAGACAGTGTGTGGAAAGTCCTTCTACAGACACTGAAAGGTGGGGCCTGGAAGAGGTGACTGGATTGACTGTGAGAACCGTGCTGTAGTGGATGGATTGATCCATTTATGGTTTAATGGTGGTCATGTGTGTGATTCTGATGGCTTTAAAAGGAGAGCACATAAGAAGCTCGCTCTCTCTAGCTCCACCATCTGCCACATGACACCCTGCATTGCTGTAGAGTCACCATCACCAAGGCCCTCACCAGATGTGTTCCCTGGACTTTGGACTTCCCAGCCTCTGAAACTGTAAGCAATAAATATTGTTTCTCTACAAATTACCCAGTCTGGGTATTTATGTTATAAGAAACAGAAATGGACTATTACAGTCCCCCATGAGTATGTGACTTTGCACAAATCCATATGTATATATACATGTAAAAGTGTAAACAGCCAGGCCATCTGTAGACAGTATACAGTTGGTCAGGACCTCTTAGATCACGGCTCTCCTGAAATCCTCAAACTCCATCTGTGTCCCACTGAGCCAGAGCCCAGTGGGGCAAGATGGGCTCATGCCCCTCTGCAGCTCTCCTGCACAATGGGTCCCACATCCCGAGCCCTAGCTGGGATTCCCCAAAAGAAGGTGAGGCACACAGAGTTACCTGGAGCTGCTGTTCCTTGAACATGTCAGGGTGAGGGGCGTTGAGAATGTCATCGGCCAGCTGAGCCTGGCTGTCGATGTTGACTGGGGTGGTGGCTTTGCTGCACAGAAATTTACTGAAAATCTCCCGGGCCCTGTAGGAAAGCTGACAGGTAAAAACGTCAGAGCAGGCATGTGGCCTGCAAGCTTCCTCCACACATGCGCTCCTACTTGTTGCATGGCTGTGTTCCCAAGACCAACAGCTCCAGGCACTGGAGACATATTTTCATGGGCCCCAATAAATATTTCTTTCTTGAAGGGCCAGTCCATGGCTCACTCGGGAGAGTGCGGTGCTGGTAACACCAAGGCCACGGGTTCGGATCCTATATAGGAATGGCCAGTTCACTCACTGGGTGAGCGTGGTGCTGACAACACCAAGTCAAGGGTTAAGATCCCCTTACCGGTCATCTTTAAAAAAAAAAAAAAAATTTCTTACTTGAATAAATAAATCAAAGCACAAGCCAGGGTGAAATATCACTGACTCAGCCCCTTCACAAATGTTTTAAGTGGATACTTTAGGTGTTCGGAAGACCCGGGCGCTGCTACCCCAGGAGAGGCACCTGCACATGTGCAGCACTTGTGCATGGTGGTTCACACGCTTGCTCTTAGTAAAGTGGGGCACAAGAAAGCGAAACCTCTGAGCCTAAAGAGCAGATGGGGAAGGCCTCCAGGGTGGGGGTGACCATTCATCTATCCGTGGCCTGGAACCGAGGACCACAGTCCACCTTAGAAAAGAGCAGCTGGGGACCAGGACCAGCCGGGATTCCACGTGTGGCATGGAGGAGGAGCTGCAAAAATTGATTCTAGGGAGACTCTTCTGCTTGGACTTTCTTTTAAGTTCCCCTTTAAGCACACGTTCCTTCCTCTTAATTTCAACATACTGGGTAGCAACACGTCTGCTGATGAATGTTCTGTGGCTAAAGGCATTTACATAGACTATGTTTAGGCAAAATTAAATATCATATATATTTTAAAATGTATTCTGAAAAAGAAATGACTTTTCCCAAATCATGTAAAAATATTTTTACATCAACTTTTCAGACTGTACAAGATGTTAACCACATGCTAAACTAACCGATAATGAAACCATCCTGCTCTTTAACAACCTACACTTCCAAGGCATGAAGAAATTTACCTCTTTTTTGTCATGTGCAGGAACATGATTAAAATATTCACAGGCCTGCCAGAATAAAATGTTTTCTTCACTGAATTCCTTCCTTAGAAAATCCTAGGAAAAACACCATCAATTAACATTGATACAAGGATCAAGAAAAAATAACTTGGTAGTGACTCTGTGTGGCCTGTCCTCTACTTGAGCTCTGATTATTTCTTCATGCCTACTTTTTTCTCGTTTTTACCTTCTGCAGAAACCACAAGGTTACAAGCACCTCTGGATGATTTACCCAAGGGCCTTAAAAGATAAGCTTGAAAGCTGCCCAACACTTTAAGGCCGCTGCTCCGCATTCACAGTTGTCTTCTTAAGAACTAAACATCTTTTTTCAACAGCGGGACTTGGCAGCAAGCACCTGGCTTCTGAGCACTTACAGGAAGCTCCAGTGCTTCTTGTTTTGGAGAGTTCTCAGGCAGACAGCAGGGAGAGCCCCAAGGTCTCTCCCCAGTGGGCTGTGGAGTGCAGGGTGGGGCAGGAAGGTAGGGCTGAGAAGGTGCCCTCCTCCCCCAGGCCCAAGGATTCAGAGCAGGTGCAAGAGGACGAGAGGCCCGCAATGGTTGGCTGAGCCCAGGGGGGCTTGCGGAGCACCACCGCTTGAGGGTGAGCAACGCACCCTGCTCAAGCAGCCTCAGCAACAAGTGCAGACCGCCACCCCCCAGCTGGCCTTGAGGCTCTTTCCCACTCACAGAGAAGTAGCGGACTCCGAGGGGGTCCTGCAGCAGGCGCTCGAAGGACACGGCCCAGCTGGCGACCCTCCGCTCACGCAGGCGCCGGCAGCTCTGCACACTGGGGAGGCTGGCATTGCTGCTCAGGCTGTTGTTGCTCACGCAGTCCTTCAGGTCAGCGCCGGTCAACTCTGCAGGACCAGCACAGAGCGCACCTGCACCCCTGCCCTCCACTCCCACCCAGCTGGCACCCTGTCCGCCCGATGGGAGGCCCCCGGGGCACCCATGCCAAGTTGTTCTCTACAACCTGCTCAGTCAGCACAGGCACCACACGCCTGCAACCTGCTCAGCATGCAGGGGACACAGGGACAGAGCTGTGAGCATGCCAAGCACGGCCTTGTATAGCTCCATACACTCACGCCCACATGCTCATGCATGCACATGCTCTCACACACACTGTTACTCAGGCAGAGACAGGCTGTGGCCACGGAGAAGAACAGGAGAAGCAAGTGGCCTTGAATAGAAGTGCACACACAGGCAGCAAGCACAAAGGACCACGGCTCCAGTGCACGCAGTGCTGGTGGCAGGGCAGGCCGAGCCCTGTGAGCAGAGGCTGCAGACAAGGCACCCTCCTCAACACGGAGCGAGACGTGCACTTTCTGCGTGTGGCTACTTCTCAATACAAAGTGTTCGGGTGCAGTATCCACTTTTGAGGACTGAATCACACGTGTGAGCTCGACAGCTCATTTGTAGGTGATCCCAATGTGCAATTACATCATGACACGTACCCCAGAAGGCTTGCTCCTGAGTTATCTACAAAATGGCACTAAACAGCCATTGATTCCACTATCTTCTAAGTAAGTTCTCAAAGAGAAGGGGAAGTACCCAGGACACCCCTTGTCTCCATGCTGTGAGCAGCACAGTGGGTGTCCCTGTCCCCCAAAGGGCAGCCTAGCCACCGAAGCCTGAGAGGCCGGGACACAGCCAGAGCTACAGTTTGAAGAGCCGTCCTACATGCTGCCACAGTGAGCCACAGCACATCCCACATGGGCACCAGTCACAGATGAGGCAGGACAGGAGCCGCCACTAACTCTGTGCCGTCAGGAGGCTCTGGGCTTTGGGTTTGGTCTGCTACTGCACTCTCTGTGGCAAAGCTGACTAATACAGTCACCTGACAAAATGTTTTCAGCAGCCTAATGAAAAATCATCTCAAATCTTCCTGTTTTGCCCCTCATCTGTTCCGAGCACTAAATGGCCTTGACTCATGGCACAGTGCACAGGACAAGCCATCTGGGCTGGCCATGCTGCAAAGTCAGGGTCATAGGACTAATCTCAGTGGACTAGTTAACTGGCTCCAGCTCTGGGCCAACCATTAAAATGTGTCTTATTAGCTACAAAGGACCAGTGGTGGGAGGAGACTGATCAGGGGGTCAGTGAAGCACATCAATCCCTCTAGGGACAGAGGTGATGCTAAATCTTCCAGAATAAGCCCAGGCCATAGACACTCACTGAGAGCAGCGGGCAGAGGCTGGCCGACATCCTCCATGCCTGCAACCCAGGCCGGAGCCCGAAGGGCTTCCAAGGAGGTCCCAGTGCTGACACCACTCATCCAGAGAAGAGTGGACCTCCCAGAGAGAAGAGAAGACCTCCAGGAGAGAAGAGCAGACTTCCACAGGCCATGAGAAAACTTTTGCACCATGTGGCAACCAGAGGCCGCACTCAGCAGGAATCACTCAAAGCTCAAAAAACATTTAGATTAAAAAAGAAAGGAAAAAGTCAAAGAGCAATCAAACAATTTAAAGTACTATAGAAAAAATTAAAATAAGACTCAAAGGAAGTGATACAACAGAACCAGGAAAGCACAACTTTCCTTTTCCTTTTGGATCCACCGTACGGTACTTGCTCTTTCTGAGATAAAGCACTGGCGCAGCGTTGGCCACCAGCTCTCGCTGAGGCCCAGGGGAGGCTGCGGGGGCAGGGGGATGTCACACAGGAGCTGGCTGAACTCGCCACTAGCAAGCACAGGGCACACGGCCACTGTCAGGGAGCCACTCGGAGCCAGAATGAGAGGCTATGAAGCTTCCACTGAACTCAGCAATTCTGCCATGTGACGGAACCATCTGGAAATGCCTAGCTGAAAGAATCACAACATACAAGACTTCCCCATGTGGAAAGTGCCCCATTTCACAAGTGTGCAGGTGGAAACACACTCTCACATGTGTTCGCTTGCTCGATCCTGCTCCTGCTGGCTCTGGGGCTGGGTTCCAGGGAGGGGCAGCTCTTTATGTGTGACATGTGTCCAGTAACTGAGCACTTAGGGGCAGAACATCACAGATATTAATTCCCCTAAATTAACATATAATCCCTATATGCTTTCCAACAGACGTTCTGTTAGGACTGGACTAGCTGAGTGTGAAAGTCCACGTGGAAGAGCAAACACGAAATAACAGAAAAACAAAACACAGAGAGCACCAAGGCAGGGCCAGTTCGACCCGACATCCCAGCATGTGACAACCCACAGTCCTCACGGTGGGATGGCAGAGCTGTGCAGAAACAGACCCCAAAATGTTTACTTCATGATTAAGAGAGTAGGGGGCAGGGGAAGATTACATCTAAAAAATAATCAAGTTGGACCCCTCCTTTCCAACACATACTGAAATAAATCACACTTGGATCAAAGATTTAAATGTAAAAAATGAAATTGGAGAAATGCTGGAAGAAAATGCAGGATAATGTCTCGAGGTATCTGAGTGCGAAAAGCTTCAGGAAGACACAAGCCGAGAGCCAGAAGTACAACATGGATACGGCAGGCAGCACAGAGATTTAAATCTATTAAAAGCACCACATGCCAAGTCCAAAGACAAGGAACTGGGGAGAGTACACCTAACGCTTCACACAGACCAAGGGCTGGTCTTCTTTCTACGTAAGAGCACTACACATCGGTGTAAAAGCAGTCAGTAACGCAAGCAGAGGCTGTGAGCCGTCAGCGAGGAGGAGGCCTGGATGGAGAAGAATGTTCAGCCTCCCCTACAGTCAGCTAAAGCGAATTTAAGCTAGGGGCCGGCCGTTTAGCCCGATGGTTAGAGCACGGTGTTGTAACACCAAGGTCAAGGGTCTGGACCCCCGTACTGGCCAGCCGCCAGGAAAAAAAAAGCTGCAAACTGTCCTGTTGCATCTAAGTGGCTGAGATCACGTCCCTGACAGGCGGCAACAGTTATTCCACCTGACTCCTGCCCATAGGAAACCCACACAGGACTAGAGGCCAGCTGGCGTCCAGGCTCTGCTGGGCTCCTTGAGTGCCAGGCTGGGGGGAGGTGACTGGAACAAAAAAGCAAGGGCGGTGGGGGGACAGAATTCACACACTTTCTGGGTGTGGCCTCCGGGGACTCCGGTTTCCCCAAGTGAGGGTAACGGTATCTCCAACCTTCCTGCACTTTATGTTGATAACTGAAGGTGATGCTTACAAAACAAAAGAATGTTTTTCAAATGCCCTATAAAATATGAGCACTACAACACTGCTGCTGCAGCCTCTTCTCAGGATGAGCTGACGTTAGCCAAGTGCAGGGAGCAGGGAAGTGCCTTCTGCAACAGGACGAGCACACGCAAGGGGCCTGTGGCAGCAGATGCACAGCACACAGCTAGCCAACACACAGGAGAGCTGCAGGGCCACAGGCACCCGAGCAGTGTGGCTTTTACCCCTGGGGCAGTGACGAGCACAGGAAAGGTGAGAAGGGCCTTGAGTTCCCCACAGGACCCTCTGGCTGCCACTGGGGACCCAGCTGAGGGGTGCAGGGGCCTGGGTGTGTGGGCAGGGCAGGTGGCACGGGGGCTGACCCACTGCAAGGTATAGACAGCACAGCTGCCCCTACCCAGTGTGCTGAGGTTTGTCGTTTCTCAAGTAAAAGGTGTCTGGATTCCAACAACATTAGTACAGATGGTCCCCAACTTACAATGGTTCAGCTTACAACTTCTTGACTTGCGCTGCGTTTATCAGGACACGAGCCCACCATAAGTCGAGGCGGCTCCGTACAGTGATGTGAACCCCCTGCCTCCCTTGCTGCCAGGGCACGCGGGCTGTGGGGAGGAGAGCAGGGCTTCCCCACTGTGCAGCTGCAAATTCACCAGGCCGGCCTCCCGCCCCACAGCCCCGCTCAACTACGGGCCAGCTGTGCATAGGGCTGTGCTCGCTGCTCCCCCAGCGCTGGCTGCAGGAGGTGCCATGCATTTGTAGAATAAATGAATGAATGCCGACTGAACATAAATTTCAAGTGAAAGATGATCCGTATGTTGACTAAACTCATTTTTATAAGGTTTGCCAAAAACTAAATATTTTATAAGACTCAAAAATCAACAACTGACACTTTAAAGGTCTAATCAAAAAAGAAACTTTAATCTTTTAAAGAAAGCAAATGACTGACCGGCCCGGCGCATTAGGCTCTTGTGACCACCAAGTGTCCTCACGCTGGCCTCTGAGTGTATTCTTAGGTGCATGTCAGCTCTGCCCTGGCTCTTGCAGACATGGACGTTGTGTACAGACAGATCACACCAGTACCCGAGCAGGCGCAGCCTCCAGTGCTGAGGAGAACTGCAGAGAGCAGACACAGGGAGGGGCCGGAGGGGCGCAGGGGCTGCGTGCCCACCAGACCCTCTCTTGGGTCTAGCCCAGGCTCAGGGACCCGCTCAGGTGGGACCCTCAGGAAATGAAGAGACAAGTCACTCTGGCTGCAAATAAACCACATCCATGGAAGGGCTGGGGCCTGCTCTTGCCTGACAGCACACCAGCACTGCCGGGGTGAGCACAGCACCCTCACACAACCCCATCTATCTCCTTCAGACGACGATGCAAGGACCAGATGACTCCCCAGTAACTCCTTCCTGACAGACCACAACCAGGATGTGGGTCTTGACTCAAGCACTAGGGACTTAGAGTGAAGGACGAGGACACAGGAGGTGAAGGAGACAGTAAAAAGATGCTCTGGGTGACTGTCTGCCTGAGGATGGGGAGGAGCATCATGACCAGGCCCCCCAGCTCCCCAAGGGCACAGGCGGAACATGCAGGCGCACATGCCTTCCTATCTGATTCCAGCCATTTCCCTTATGACAGTCAAATCTCTAGGAACACACACGTTCTTCAAAGTGGGAAAATTAGAGACAGTCGTTAGCTACATAAAAAATGTCAATACAGAATTCCTTTAAATCATAAGATCTCCTGATGACTTTTTATGATTCTATTTGGATAAAATATGTGCACATGACTTGCAGAATACAGAAGAGCGAGAGAGGCTGGGGCAGGGGACGCTCATGTGGGTCACAAAATCTTAGCAGTCTTCCTCTCAATTTGGTTCAGCACACACAGAAAGTCATCTCCTCTTTGACACCCATTTTCAATGATGAATTTCATGATTCACAACACCTCAGTGTGCTCTGGAACTATTCTTGTCTCAGGAAAACAGTGCACCTTTATGTAAGCCTGACCTTGGACACAAAGCAGCATTGGCCTGCTTTGCAAAAGCCACAATTCCCACCTCAAACACAAGGCCAGACCATGAGGCAGTGAGACAAACACGCCAGTGTGCCTGTAAGTCATTGGCCTGCTTGGAATTATCTGCCTGATTCTCCAGTGTTACGTGTCTGCGGGAAACCCACACACTTGTATTCTAAGCCAGAGAAGAAAAGAAACCCATGAAACACACCCGACTTACATCACCACTATAGAAAACATTTCCTAGTTTCTGTTACTGTCATGGGGTCTTTCTTTTCAATTGACCAGTTTGAGACAAAGAAATACCTTCCTGGTGAGAAAGTTTTTTAAAGCCTGTTTCAGATTTGCTGAAAACTCGAAAAGCCACATTTATATTGGTTGATTAAACATGTAGACTACATATTACAAATTTTAAGAATACCTTAAAATTAAAAGTTTGCAATTAATTCTATAACACGTGGCCTTATTCCATTATTATCTCAACGGAATATCTCATCCAAGTCAGAATGTCAAACACTTTAAATACTGGAGTCACGACTCCCAGTCGGGGTGTGGAGCTGGTCACGGCACAGGCACCCCTGCAGGGTCCTCCCACTCTGCTGACCTGATGCCCCCCAGCAAACATACCTGAAGACCGCACAAGTCAGTCTGCCCCTGACAACCATGACAAGGAGCACGGACCGGAATGAGGGACTTTACCTGGGTAGAGCTGATAAGAGCCACTGTGATGCCATTTAACCAAATACTTCCAACCATTCACCGTAAACCACCCCTCTGAATCCATACCAGGGTCAGCCGGCACAGCCCAGGCAGCCCCGGGCAAAGGCTCGGGCCACACACCGGGACATTGTTCCTTAGCTCACGCTTCCCAGGAGGGCAAATTACTGCAGTTTCTCCAGTGATCCAGCACACAGCTTGACAAAGGCAGCTCTGCCCTGCCTGCTCTCATGGAGAGGAAGCCAACAAGACGCGCACACAGAGCCCTGCAGAAGATGCATGCATAATTCACAGCAAAGACCTGCAGCTGCTGTTGCCAGCAGAGGTGAATTATTCAGTCGGGCAGACTCGGGCACAGGCCGAAGATGAAGCCCGGGGCCTCCTGACATGCCACCCTCCTTTAGCAGCTGGTTCTTTGCTAAGCTAGCCTTGTGGAGGAAAAATAAGTACCGGTGACTTTTTATAACAATTATGAGCTTTTTAAACTCTTAGTTCCATACATGTCTAAATTAAAAGTTTTTAAATCCCATAAACACAAAACCTCTTTTTAAATGAGAAGGTGATCAATAAAAACTGCGTGGCATAAGGAACACATTTAGCTAGGTAAGAAGCAACTATACCAAATGGAACCATTTTTGAATCATAAGGAGCATTTTTATGTCAAAGCAAAACATGCCAAATCAATTGCAGACATATCTGGAGACCCCGTGGTGTTCCGGAGGCCAGTGTCATGCTGTAGGGCCTGGCCCTTTGTGGAGAGAGGACACCAAGTCCACCTCGCCCAGCCGCTGCTCTCCCTGCCCACAGACTGATCCCTGCACCCGTCTCTAGGGTTTTCAAGGGTTAGGAAATTTCCTACAAACACCACAGGTAAGGGCTCTGCAACTTTCTTCTGTAAAAGGCCAGGCAATAAATATTCTCAGTTTTCTGGGCCAATTACAGTCTCTGAAGCAATTTCAGAAGCAGTCTTAGCCAATTTGTAAAGGAATGGGCATGCCTGTATTCCAATAAAGCCTTATTTACCAAAATTGGCCAGGGGCTGGGTTTGACCCTGCAGCAGATTCTTGGATGGACACTGCTGCATAAACAATCACAACTTTGTGGTTCTATTAAAAAGGTATTAAACCAATTTCAACATTTCCCAAGGAAAAAAAATACATGAAAAGGGTTTAAAGATGAAGCTTAGCCTCAACTGGGCCTCCCCTGCCCTGAACGTACTTTCTGAGGCACAGGCAGACACCTCACAGAACCCATCCAGAGGCGGCAGGAGGCAGGCAGCATGGATCCTGAGCCCTGGTGCCACCAGCTGGGCCTGTGTCCTGCTCTGTTCCTCTCTGGCCATGTCCTCTGGGGCCTCAGTCCCTGCATCCGAGGCTCGCTGGGTGTTCATGGGACTGCTGTGAGGACAGTTTGAGTGAAGATGCCTAAGTCATGGGAGCCATCACTGGCCCAGCCAGCAGCGCCCAGTGAGGGGCCTGTTGGTTATGAGACCAGATGGGGGCAGGGTGCATGGTCAGTGACATGCGTGGGACAAACACCCTCATTTGCACTAAAATGGCCCTTTTCTTTGGTAATCGGCACCATCCTTTTGGGGGGCAATTTTTTATTTTGATATCATTTCAAACTCGCAGAAGAGTTATAAGTATAGTGAAAGGAACCTCAATCCCTTTACTTAGATCCACCAAGGGTCTGCACTCTGCTCTGCTTGCTGTGACCTTCTGTCTCCCCACCTTCCTCCTGCTCTCTCTGAACACTCACTCCCACACACACACGATTTTTCCCAAACAATTTGAGATTAATTTGGGGCCAGCATGCCTCTTTGCCCCTAAATATGTCAGTGTGTGTTTCCTAAGAACAAGGACATTCTCTTTTATAACCTTGTACAGTTATTAACATAGGAAATTTTAACACAGTCCCTATTTCAATTTCATTATTCATGTCCTTTACAGCTATTTTTCTTCCAATCCAGGATCGAACTCAGGATTACTTGGTTGTACTGTCTCTTCAGTATCCTTTAATCTGGGATGTTCTCAGCCTTTCTTTGTGTTTCTAGACTTTGAAGGAAGCCAGTTATTTTTTAAGACTGTCCCTCCATTTGGGTTTGTTTGACGTTTCTTTGTGATCTGGCAGGAACACCCCAGAAGTGACGCCGCATCCTCCAAGGATGTGCAGGATGTCAGTTTATGGCAACGTTGGTGACATCTGCTCTGACATCTGTTAGGACACCAGGTGTTCCACTGCAGAGTTTCTGTCCCTCTCGTCGCAGTGACATTTGTGGGGGAACTCCTCGAGACTTTGGAAACATCTGTTCCTCATCAAGCCTGTGCCCCTATTTCAGTGAGAACCACCAATGACATCCCAACGCCTCCACCCGCTGTTATGAGTTCACTGTCTACATCAGCGTGAACCCCACGGATCTTTGTTTTAGTCGATGGCATACGCTCCACAGGCTCCTTCAGGCTGGCACCAGGGTCCTTCTGACAAGTCCTCACCATGCGTGGAGCACAGCTTATCTTCTGGTGTGAAAGAAGATCCAGGCTCATCTTGTGCTTGCCCTGCTCCAGCCCAGGAACTATCCCCTGCTCCAAGAAGCCTGATTCCTTTTACTGAAGAGTGGTGACAGACACCGCGATCTGGACCTGAGGTTGCTCACTGCCACTGGACGGCCACTGCCTCCAGCCCTCCCCATGGATGGAGCTAGGAAATGTGGGTGCTCACGCATCTATTTCTACCTCTATACACCTACTGAAAACCGTGAGCTCATAGGTTCTCACCCGCTCCTCTCTGTGCATGGAGCTCTCTCCCAGCAGTGGGGTCTGGCTCCCAGGGCCCTGAGGTACTTGTTCATCTGCTCGATCCTAGCCTACACAGAAAGGAGTTTAAGAACTTACCAACCCATACCACTGCAAAAACCAACCTACCAACTGGAGTTCCGTATTTATCCACAGTTCTCTTCCAGATAAAATTCACAGAGTGAAATGCAGTCTTAAGTGCTCAGCTCACTGAGTTTTAAAATCATATCATCTACTACTTTGTGTGTGTGTGTGTGTGTGTGTGTGTGTGTGTGTGTGTGTGTGTGTCTGTGTCTGGCCAGTACTGGGATCGAACCCTGGACACTAGTGTTGTAACAACATGCTCTAACCAACTGAGACAACTGGCCAGACCCATCTACTTCTTAAAGCCTGCACTTTTCACCAAAGTGAACTTGTTCACCCTTCAAAACAGCCAGACCTTGTGAAGATCTGCCATAAGGTCACTCTCTATAATGGCAAACTTCAGTTCTGGGGGAAAACCCAGGTGGAGACTCAGGCCCTAGGATGATTCTTCTATCTTTGGGTGATGTGACGTGACAGATCACATGGCTTGAGCATCTTTGTGCCTGGGTTTTCTCATGGGGGAGAAACTAACATTTGCAAGGCTTGGGGCCAGAATACAAATGAAGGATCTCATAGCATATATCTAAATGTTGGAAAATTATAACAGAAGCTAACATTCTGTGAAATAAGATATATTCTATCTTCCTACCTTCGAGCAACCTGGAAGGCCAGGTTCGAATTTAGAATCCTGGAACTTGCTGAATTGGTGCTAGACGGAGAGGGCGTGGGAAGGGCTGCCTTGGCCCACAGCCCACCCCCAACCCCTGCGCTTTGCACCCAGCTCCATTCTCATAAGCTGCATGTCCAAATTCTGGAGCATCACCCCTACCCCCCACAGCCACCCTTTGGGCCTGAAAGTATCTACTTCACTCCCCAGTTATCGACTGGGGAATGCTCTTCAAATTTAAAGCAGTGAGGCCTTTAACTCCAAAGAAATCTTAGTGGTATCCTCTAGTGGGCTGGCTCGCTGGGAAGGATGAGGGCACAGGACAGGAAGAGGTAACACAGACCACAGGTTCCTTCTCTGCTCCAACCAGCACAGGCCTGAGGCAGGCCAGCCTGGCTCCTCATCTTAGCAAAAATCTGCCACTGATTACAGAGCCCTACTGATCATTACAATAAAATGTTTTTGGAAATCTACAGCACCTCCTGAGAACAGAGTTTAGACACCACTGATCCAATACCATCTGTCGATTTTATAGATAAACTTGCTGAGATCTAAAGACATTCCATGATCTGCCTGAGATCACATCAGTGACTGAGCTGGGCCCAGATTCGACTGTCTCCATGGTGAGGGTCCCAGTGCCCCTTATGTTCTTCCCATGCTCACGGTGAGTCTGGCCCCACAGCCAGACTTCACAGCCCTGCAGAGGAGGCACCATGCCTAACAACACTGGTTGAAGCCCCCAATGTACAGCAGACTTCTGGAGACTTCAGAGGGCCAGAAGAAATGTGGCCTCAACAGGAGAAATCTAAATCTGGGTCTTTCCTGGAGTCAGTACTAGAAAGTCAGATTTATAGCTGTTCTGGCAGAGCACAGCAAAAAAAACTTTCTACATCTGAAATGACACAAAGTCCTTTTTCAGAGTGAAATGCCAAGCAGATGGGGTAAAATGCTGGACGAGCCACGAGGCCACGTGAGTGGGCAGAACTGCAACCAAAAAGGGTCAGTGTGGGAAGTGTTCAGTGATGAGGGGAGACAAGTGAGTTCTGTCACTTGTCACACTGAATTTTTGGGATTCCAAGCTTAGAGCTGTCAACCATGACCATAAGTGGCTGCTAGACTAAAGGTCACATCTGATCACAGGGAGCCCCCAGGACTCACCAAAAAGGAACACAGGACATTTTTCAAAGGTCAGCCCTAACTGAATTCATTTATTATGCTAACTTGAACTGAAAAAAATTTACATTATTCATTTACTGGTCAATTCCTTTGTGGAACTGGTTTATCCATTTCAAGGAATAAAATATTTACACTTTATGAAGATATCCTTCTTCTATTCTTGTGCCAATGGCCACACATGAAGTTTAGACCCTCCAGCTGTGGCCTGGCTCCTTCCAGAGAACACTGCCCAGTGCAGAGGCCAAAGGGCCAAAATTCTAGGCTCATGAGGAAGACTCAAAAATGGTCCTAAGCCCTCTCCCAAAGCCAAGGTGGGACCACCGCCACCGGAAACTAAAGACACAGCCCTGAGCCCTGCGCTGGGATGAAGACAAGGGAAGGGCACCTTCCACCGCAGGACAGGAGCTGCAGGACCCGCCATTGGGGAAGGAAAAGGGAGCTGAGTGCACTAAATTGTAAAGGATTCATGGGGAAGGTGCCTCCTTCATTAAGGATGACATGCAGAGGCCACTCCTTTAAGTGGAAAAGAGGTAAAATGAGACAAAGACCTACTTTATATATTGGGTATAAACTGTGGAAATTTTTAGCTATGATAACTATATAGCCTGGTTTTCTGTGACGGTTATGATTTCACATAATTTTAATAGTAAAGATAATATGTTAGATGTTAAAGTAAACACAATGTAATATTTGTACCTTTTATATGACTTCTGACACAAAACAATCAAGTTTTAAAAGTGGTTTGCCATAACTGGGGTCCTGCGTTCCCTGGCCTGCTCCATGCCTGCTGCTGTGGGTCTGGTGTCCCCCAGGTGGAGGGGAGGAGTGGCACACTCACCCCAACGGGCTTGATCTCTCTCCCTCCCGCTTGCCATAGGGATCTGCAAAGCCTTGGCCTGTCAGTGGAGAAAGCAGGTGAGGTTACACGGAGGAAGCCAGCCATGCCCTCCATGTGCTCCCTAAAACTGAGGGGGGAGGTGATGGAGTTTGGATGTGTTGTCCCTGCAAAACTCATGTGGAAATTTGATCCCCAATGTGGCAGTGTTGGAAACTGATTAAGTCATGGGGACAGATCCCTCATGAATGGATTAATGCTCTCCCTGGGGGAGGGGGAATTAATGAATGAGATCTTGCTCTGTTAGTTCCCACTAGAGCTGATGGTTTAAAAGACCCTGCTTGTACCTGCTGGCTGCCTGACACTTTCCACCATGAATAGAAGCAGCCTGAGGCCCACGCCAGATGTAGCTGTCCCAGAATCATAAGACAAATAAACCTCTGTTCTTTATAAATTACCCAGTTTCAGGTATTTCTGTTATAGCAACACAAAATGGACTAATACAGGAGGCTTAAGAGAGTGAACTGCAAGTGGGGCCACCGCCTCACTCTCATTAACTCAGCAGATACTGGCTGAGTGTCACTCCACAGCAAGCCCTGTTCCAGCAGCTGGATTCTCCAGCCCAGCCTCGCCTGGGCCAAAATGTGGTGGCTCACTGTGTGGGTGCTGAGTCACACCCCCTGGATTCGAATCCCAGCTCCGCTCCTTCGTAGCTAGGCAAGATACTCCACCTTTCTGTAAAACTGTCGTAATAATAGTATACTAACTTTACAGGGCTTCTGCAAGGACCAAGTGGTAATAATAGTACACTGACTCCACAGGGATATTCTGAGAACTCCACTCCTTACTAAGTAACTTAATGTCACTTAGCCTTTTTATAAAACTGTGGTTGTAATTATTATAGGCTGACATCATAGGAATATTGTGACAAACACTATTAGGTACACAGTAGTCATTCAATAATACTAGTTGAATGAGTGGATCATTCATCCCAAATACAAGCTAATAAAATAGTACAGGTTGAAAGGCATATAACTTCAAATTATTTATATCTTGAAGTTTTAATGCACAATTCATAAAGTATTTTATCCTTTAAAAATTTAAACATAAATCTAAAATCCCTATTGATTATTACCTAAAATCCAGGTCCTATCCACCCCTGCCACAGATAACCCAACTTATTAATTTGGTGTTGATCCTTCCATACATTTTTACACTTTTACCAACATGTATATATACGCTCATAGAAACTGCATATTGTTTTAGAAAAGCCACAATTTTTATCTTACTGAACGCCATTAGTTCTAAAAGTTAGGTCTGGCCATATGATATGCTTTGAGTTTTATAGCTAAATGATAATATCATTTGCAAACAATGATTATTTGGTTTCTTCCTTTCCAAATTTTAAAATTTATTTTTCTTGTCTTACAGTGTTGGCCAGAATCTACAATACAATATTAAACAGTTGCTGAAATAGGGAATGCCCTTGTCTTCTTCCTGGTTCTAATAGGAATGCTTCTAATGTTTGACTATTAAGTACAGTCAATCCTTGAACAATGCAGGGGTTAGGAGCTGCAACTCCTACACAGTTGAAAATCTGTGTATAACTTTTGACTCCCCCAAAACTTAGCTACTACAATGTAGGTACACTGTACACTCCCCCCAGGTCACAGCCATGCCACACTGCACTCATGACATGCTAACCAAAAATTTTCCAATATAGTCACTGAAAAAAAAAAAAAATCCACAAATAAGTGGACCCATGCAGTTCAAATCTGTGTGGTCCCAGGGTTTTCTGTATAACTTAAAAACAGCAACAACAACAAAGACTGAATGAGCACTTAATTTTATCAGATGCTACTTTTGCCTCTCTTGTGATATTCATATGGTTTTACTCCTTTAATCTATTAATATAACACAAACTGCTTATTCCTGTAATATTCCTCTACTGAAAAGAAAGCTCTAGAAGGCGGGGACTTTGTTTTGTTCACCAATGTATCTCTGGGGCCTAGAACAGTTTTTTGAAGAAAGTGGGAACTCAAAAAAAAAAAACTGTTGAATGAACAGTGACTTGAATGGGAAGGTCCCTAATGTTGAACCATCCTTGCATTCCTTGCATAAACTACACTTCTTAAGGATGCATTTAAAAAAAAAAACCCTGGTAGATTTAATTTACTCATATTTCATTTAGGAATTTTCTATACTTGTCCGTAAGTGAAACTGGCCAATAATTTGTTTCTTGTACCATGTGTGTTCAATTTTAGTATCAAGGATATGCTAGTCTTGCAAAATGAGTTGAGTAGCTTCTCATCTTCTATACCCTGTGTGGTAGACAATATTAAGTTCAAAATATTTGCTGCCTCTCCCTGAGGGCAGATTATTCATGCGCTCTGCACTGATATCAGGATTGGCCGTGTGATCTACTGTTGTCAGTGAATGTGAGAGAGTATAACATGTGTCCCTTCAGAGGAGAAGCTGTGGGGCATCACCTGGTTCTGCCATGTTATCTTTTCCCTCTGTCACAAGGCCCGCAGTGTCCCATATAGGACCTGCTCCAATAGCCTGGCTCCTGGAGGAAAAACACTTTGAACAAAAACAAAGCCAAATAGCAGTGAGTATGTAATGTAATGTAAGTAAAAACTAGACTTTTGCTTTCTTTTGATGTTATTTTTTATTGCAGCATTACTTAACCTAAGCTGACTGATACACTCACCTACAAATTTGTTTGGGCATGGTGTCTTATGGGAGATCTCTGACTTACAAATCATTTTTACCTATGTTGATCTATCAAATCAAAGTTCCTACTTCTTCTCAGGCCACATTGGTAATTTCTATTTTCCCCAAAGTTGTCCAATTGATCTGGGTAATCTAATGTACATATTAATATAAAGTTATTCATAGAATTTTCATATAGCTTCACTTCTTATTCTCTAACTATAGTTATTTTATTCTTGATGTTATCTTTCTCTTTTCTCTCCTTTTCTTGATCAAACTTTCCAAAGACTTATCTTTTGGTTTTATTAATTATATACTATTTGTTTTACTTTCCATTTTAATTTCTGCTCTTCTTCTCATTTTTCCTTAAACCTAACTTGCATTTATTTTGTTCTAGTTTTTCCCCAACTTTCTTATATTAAAAACTTATTTCCTTTATTTTCAAACTTTTTGTCTAATATATACATTTAATGCTACAAAATTTTCTCTGAAAACTACTTTGGCTATATTCCACTGGTGTTGGTATATAAAACTATAGTTGCTAAACAGTTCTAAATTATATTAGAATTTCCACTTTAATTTGTTCCTTGACCCACGGGTTATTTCGAAGTATAGTTTTAAACTTTCAAATGTATGGATTATTTTTTGTTAACGTTTTGTGATTGACTTCTATTTAATTACACTGCTATCAGTATATATGATTTGTATGTTATAAAAAATTTTTTTTAATTTGTAGCAACTGCATTTGTGACATAGGATATGCCACAACTTAGGTAAATGTTCAATGTACCTTTGAAAAAAAGTATATTCTCTATTGGGTGTAAAGTTCTGTATATTATATATCTGTTATATTTAATTTGTTCATTTGGTCATTCAAATACTCTGTAATTTTACTTTTTTCATCAGCTTGTGATCTCTCGGTTTTTGAAAAAGGCATACAATAGTCTCCCCTGGGGTGCTTATAGCTCCATCTAATTCTGCTTCATAAATGTACACACTGTCCTCGTTGTTTTTACTGTTTTTCCACTTTGAATTACTTTGTCTGATATTATTACTTTACCAGTTTTCTTTTTTCTTAACGTTGCTTGTTATATCTTCTTTCATTTAATTATTTTCAGTCCTCCTGTGTTGCTTTGTTTTAAAATTGGATTTTTAACAATCTAAGCAGAAGGTTTTTCGCCTTGGATACTCTTTCTTGTCCATTGACCTTATAATCCTCTTCAGGACTTGTCCTGGGCTCTTTTCCCCACCCAGTCCCTCTAGTTAATTTCACTCACTTCCAGTGGTCAATTGTTTTGGAAACACAATTAAAGCAACAGTAGTGATACTAATAATGGCTATCATTTATATAGCTCCTTATTACCAGGTATTGATCTAAGTATTTCTCATATTCATTCATCTAATTCTCACAATAACTCTAAAAGAACTGTCTTATTATTATCTCCGTTTTGCAGACGAGGGAACTGAGCCCTACAGTTAGTTAGCAGCAGAATCAGGAGTTAAACCCATGTAGTCTGGCTCCAGAATCCAAGCTCTTACTTATTATACTTCCTATCACCTCCCAGATCAATTCTCCAGTCCTCTTCTGATTTCCCATGTATCTCGTGGGTTTGTGACTCATCTCTTCTGCATGATGTCCAATTACACAAGTTTACCAAGGCATTAAATTTCGGTAATATACTGTTGATCCCAGAATTTATACCTCCAAGCCCAACTACTTTTTCTACATTCCATACTCACTTATCCAACTGTCTGTTTTCATAACATCTCCACTTGGATTTTGAATAAGCATCTCAAAAATCACATGTCCCAGCAGAATTCTTAGTTATTGCCCCATTATCTGCTTCTCTCCACCCTAGTCTTTCCCAAATCTGCAAACACCATTATCATCCCCAGTTGCCCAAGCCAAAAATCCGAGGTCACTTTTGGGACCCCTCTCACTTCACTTAGGCTGCCCTCACCACAGACACACACTCATAACCGCTCTCTCTCAGCTGCTTGTTTCTGCTTGTTCTCAGTTTTTCCTGGTTCCTCCTATCTCCCCAAACTCATACCAGTGTTAACCTCAACTCACCTTTCAGGGCTCAGCTCGCTTGGCTGTCCTGAGCACTAGGCTGGATTAGGCCCTGTCACACACCAGAACTAGCATCACAGCTACTACAACGTGCCACAGTTACCCAGAAGCATGCATGGCCTTTCCACTGGCTTCTCTCCAATGTGACAGGTCCCCTTACTCTCAAGCCCTTGCAAAGTTTGGTATATTACAGCTTCTCCCTCACCTTCTTCTGAACAACAGAGTCTACTTGAGGGTGACACATTAGCCTGAATAATCTCAATTAATGCTGGTTTTAGATAATTACAGAGATCATTCATCTAAGAGAGACTTTTCTTGAAAGGCAAACAAACCAGATCTAGTATTTATTCCTGGGGAAATGGCCTCAAGACTTTGAGAGCAAAACAGTAAGTGGCTACATCACAAAGATCACAATTGTACAATTACAACAATCTTAAAAACCCAGTTGTCCTAATGTCAATGGCTATTTGTGGCTTGTGATAACATTTCTAGTGAAAGCATCATACATAGAGTCCAAAAGTGCTATATCTCAACCAGCTTAGACAGAAATGAAGATAACTCTGGAAAGCTTCCAGTGACTTAAACCTTAGCTTTAAAACATATAAGAAAATGCAAAGGCCAGGAATAACCAAGGCAATCTTAAAGACAAGCAAAATGAGGACTATACTTCCAGATATCCAAATGTACTACAACGTGACAGTAATGACAACATGACGTCCAATGGAACAGAATAGAGAGGCCAGAAACAGACCTGCAAATATATGACTACCCGATAAAGGTGGTGCTTCAAGTCAGTCTTTTCAATAAATGGAGCTGGTACAACTGGATACCACATGGAAAAAAATGAACTTTACCCCTACTTTACACCATACACAAAAAAAATCAATTGCAGGTGGATCAGAGATTTAAATGTGAAAGATAAAACAATAATGGTTTTACCTTCATGATCCTGGGAAGGGCAAAAAGCATTACCCTAAAGAGAAAATGATAGATGGGATTATATTAAGAACTTTTAGTCATCAAAATACATCACTAAGAGAATGAACAGGTAAGCTACAGAAGGGTTTACCTGCATACATAAATCCAACATAACTATGTAAATGCAAAATAAGCTACATACATAAATCCAACACAAAAATCATTTCCACAATATATATTTTTAATGTTCTGTAAATCAATAAGGAAAGGCAAATAAGCTAATAGAAGAATATGCAAAAGTCTTGAACAGACACTTCACAAAAGACAAGATTCAAATGGCCAAACACACATGAAAAGGTGCTCAACCCACTACCCATCAGGGGCTGCAAACCAAAGCTACAATCCATGCCCATAAACACATTTGCATGGCAAAAATGAAAACAGACAATACCAAGTGCTGAGAGGATGCGGAACACCTAGAATTCTCATACACTGCTGCTCAGCGCATACAATGTCAAACCGTTTTAGAAAACCAGCAGTATTCACTATAGCTGAATGTACACAAATCCTGTGGCCCAGCCTATCCCAGCAGAAATGGATACTGATGTCCACCAAAAGACCCATACAAGCATGTTATACGGCAGCGCCACATGTAGCAGCTGAAAGTCAAAACCAGCTCAGATGTCATCAACAAGACGGATGAACAGTGACGCATTTATGCAATGGAAACATACGTGGCAATGAGAGTACACAGCTGACACACTCACCAGGCACAAAGCTCACACACTTGATGTTAGGTCAAAGAGGCCAGACCCTAGAGTGTGCTCTGCACACATCTCTTTAAGTTCAAATACAGGCAAAACTCACCAGTGCGTCAGCAGTCAGGTTAGCGGTCCCCTTTGTGGGGTGGTGACTGAGGGTGCCCATGGGGCTTTGGGGGTGCCAGAAATGCTCTGTTTCTTGGTCAAGGTGCCAGTAACACAGGTGCATTCATTTTGTGAAAATACTCAAACAGTTCATTGACAGTGTGTGTACTTGTTGGTGTGTAGTTATTCTCCAATAAAAGTTTTTCATTACTTGAAGAAAACTTGCAATAAAAATGCATCTGCAGTGTTTGAACAAAATACCATCATGAAATATGAGAAAAGAAGGAAAGAATCGCCTTCCTAAGTTAGTATCATTTTATACAAAATGGAATTTTGCATAATGAAATAAAGTATTCTAATTAGACGTGTTGCCTGCATTCATTTCCAGATTTGTTGTCTACATTTTACATATTCAAATTGACTGAGATTGAGTTTTGGGGGCTTGTCATTGGAAGAAAATAAGGACTGTCCTGTGTCAAGCAGTGATGGCACCAGCGTGTCCAGGCGGACTGGGCACGTGGTAGGGCAGGGCGTGCACTTGTGCTTGCATCCTTACCCAGTGCCTGGGAAAGTGACCAACACAAAAAAGACCCACTGAATGAGCGGACAGTGAAACGCCTCGAAAGGGCAATCAGCTGAGGACGGAAGACCAAGTTCAGAGCAAAGCTGGCAGGAAGGGTCACCAGCACCCTGGGGACTGGGCAGAGGCTTAGTGTCTGCACCTTCTGCTTCCTGGCCACAGGCAGGACACACGCAGAGAGCCAGGCCAAGTGCAGCCTGGGATGGACACCTTCCTCCCACACTCTAACCGTCTCTCCATGGTATGCTCTCAAAGACAGATCACCCTGGACCAGTGCCTCGAGCTCAATCGATGTGAACTAACTCAAAAGATGCCTTTCTAAAGCTGGGAAAACAGTACCTTATGTCAGAATTCTCAGATTTGGGTATTCCTGGCATTTTGAAACATTCATGTGAAAGCTTTTCATCACCACAAAACCAGGACTAATGGGCCGGCCCGTGGCTCACTCGGTAGAGTGCGGTGCTGATAACACCAAGGCCATGGGTTCGGATCCCATATAGGGACGGCCGGTTCACTCACTGGGTGAGCGTGGTGCTGACAACACCAAGTCAAGGGTTAAGATCCCCTTACCGGTCATCTTTAAAAAAAAAAAAAAAAAATGACAAAACCAGGACTAAGGATGATCACAGATTTGCTGTTAGTGGTAGGAACACTCCAAGGAGGTTAGAGCTAACCGTGGTCACTTCTGTTCACCTCCCACTCATTCACCAAGACCCCAACCCCCTCCTGACATAACAAGTAAGTGCAGGCCTGGCAGCTCAAGTGCCCCCGGAGGAAGAGCCCCACAGACAAGAAGCCAACATGTAGACAGTGGCGACAAAGGTGACCTAAGTTACATGTTTGACAGTAGTGACAGACTTCGGCTACTCCTGAGTTCCTGTCCACGCTCCATCCAGGTCCCTGGGCTGCCAGGGGCCACACACAGAGCTCTTGCTTGAGCAAACAGTGGCATTAATACCAACACACCGTGCACTGGGTGAACGCATGGCCAGCGCCAGCTCCTGGGGACCAGAACCCTTGCCCTTCCTGACCTCGTGGTGCCTGACCTCTAACTGTGGACAGGCGCCCACAGCACCCAGCTGGCCGGGCTGCATAAGGACTGGATGAAGGAAACACGTGGAGCACTGGCCACATATGCCAGCAGTGGCATCCACAGTCTCTCTCAGGCTGAGGAATACACTAAATAATCTACAGTTGTTTCTCTGGTGTTCCTCCACAGGGTGCTGGATGGGCCACAAGCCCCTCCCAGGGAGGTCAGCCACCCACAGGTCCTCCGATTGGCAGGAGGGCAATAGTCGGGGCCCTACACTGTCTCCTGGCAAGAACCGGGGTGCTTCTGAGGACCTGAAAGGCTTGACATCCCCCAGCACCAGCATGACATGAGGCGACTGGGGGAGACCAGTCCCTGGTGCACTCAGGGCAGCGCCTCGTTACTTCCTTTCACCACTTCATCTGACGCCAGCTTTTCACAACAGAGTGCTCTGTAGAGACTGCCAGAATGCTGCAGGAGTAAGAAGGCAGCCAGAGTCACTGGTTCCAGAAGGAGGTGTTTGTTTATTCACTGACTGCTGACTCCCTCCCGCAACTGAGACCACGTAGGTACCAGATACTCCAGAGATGGGCTCAGAGGGCTGAGAGCCCGCTCTGTCCACATTGTTAAGACAACATTTATCCTGTAGGTTGTGGGAAGTCACTGAAGCTCTTATGCAAGGCACTGTCATGACCTGAGTTTTGTTCTGAGTTTTACAGACCATACCCCACAGCACAGTAAAAAAACATATCACGGAATTCTGTCTGGACTTCCCTTCCTGCATATAGTACTAGAAAACTAGACAAAATATATGAAGCAAGGGTTCTCGACCACTGGACCATAGTCACCACAAACTGTAATTCCTGTTGGAAATGAAATCAATGAAGTGAGCCTTCTGATGCCCCAGCTGTCTGCCAGGAGGCACTTTATGACCTGCAGCACAGGGAAGGGGCCACAAGTAGATGACGACTTGTCACTGAGCTAAAGAGCCAGGGATCAGAATGAGGGAAGGCCAGAGCCACTGGAATCTGCGGATGCAGAAGAGAGCTTGTGGTGAAAGAGCTCCAGAGACCTCCTGGGAGCGCCATGGGTCTGCTACTGAATTCTAAGTTGTGCAAACACAGGTGAACCCCATGACGCTGCAGAAGAACAGTCAGGAAGCTGCAGGCTCAGCAGCTGCCAGAGCTCACTCAGGGCTGGAAGGTTTTTGATTCTACCCAGCTTCTGCTGGATAGCCAGGCCTTCAAAGGAGTCCATACCTGTCAGGCTGTGTGTTAAGTAGCAGGGCTAAGCTAGGCCTAGAGTAAAAGCTAGGATGTGCTTTAGATTTGCTGTTAAAGAAAAAAAAAAAGCCTCAAAGGGATCAAGCCAACCCACAAGTAGCTAAACTGCCTATCAAAACAAACATCTAAATCTTTGAAGGAAGAAAACAGAATCCAGCACCTGGTCAAAGTCACCAGACAAACAAAGACACAGAAAATGTGACCCAGAACCAGGAGAAAGACCAGCCAATGAGTGGACCCAGAATGACAGAGATGAGGAAAGTGGCATACGAGGACTTTAAGAGGCTTATAAATATTACAGCACACTCAAGGATTTAAAGGAAAGCATGAAGACAATGAGGAAAGAGATGAAAAAGCAGGAGGAACTGCTGGAGATAAACACACAGTCTCTGAAATGAAGAGTTCACAGGACAGAATCAACAACATATTTAACACTGCAGAGGATCAAGATCGGTGAACATAAAGACAAAACAAAACTACGAAACATGAAGCACATACAGGAAAAAAAAAAAAAGGACTGAAAATGAGAGCGCTCAATAACTTGCAGGAAAAATCAAGTGGTTGAATGTACTTGTGATTAGTCCCCAAAACAGGAAATGAGGAAAAAACAGCTGAGCCTCAACAAACCCCAGAGAGCATGCACACAGACCCAGTTAATGCATGACTCATCATGATCAAATCGCTGAACACCAATGACAGAGAGAAATCTTAAGCTCTCTTCTAAGTGGTATGCCAAGAGGGGACACCTTCCTGCGGTTCTCTAGCTTGAAGGTTGGGGAGGGCTTTGCCTCAGTGGCACAAAGGCTACCCAGGCAGAGGCCTTGAGGAAACCCACTAAGCCCACCCCAACCTCAGGATCTGCTTCTAGACCTTGTCCTTGAATTATTTTGGCCACTCATACTTTTAACCCAATCTGTATAATGCTTTCGTTCAACAACTTTGTACATATTCTCCTGAGAGTGAATCTATTAGTTTTCAGACCATTTTGAAAGTTCTTAGGTAAAATGTTTCCTAAGTTTGAAACAATATAAATTATTTTAGTAAACTCTTTATTAAAGCATAGCACATAGAAAAGTGCACAAATCATAAGGGTACAGCTCCACAGATTTTCACAAGCAAACGCACGCATGTAATCAGCTCTCAGATGGAGAAGCAGAACGGTAGCAGCCCCCAAAAGCCCCCCACCAGGTAACCGCTCTCTGACTGTAACATCATGGATTACTAAACCAGTACCTACACTGTTTCTCATGCCTGAGGTTTCATAAGAGAGGTTTCTTTTTGTTTCATTTCCCCCGCCCCAAGAATCAAACTAATAAATACCCTTGGAATCTGAGGAGGAGAAGAAGTGGATGCAGGAGGGGTCCAAGGCAGACGTCCACTATCACTCTATGCTTCAGAATAAAGTTTTGAAGCAAATATGCCCAGATGTTAACATGTGCTAATTTGGGGAGGTAGGAATGTGGTTAGATTTATTACTTTTGAACTTCTGTTTGCTTAAAAAAAATTTCACAGTATAAATAATTACTAATAAAAACTCGCTCCAAAAATCTTGTAGAACTGGAAAGGAATAAGTAGTTGGAAGATATCTTGGCAGAAATCAAAAGTCTCCATGCTTCCAAAAAGGAAAATCTACAATCTGACTCACATTTACAAATACTAAAACATTATTCCATATCCTACAAAAATACACAATGTTATTCTTGGTATAATTTTTAGGTCCAAAAGCAAACTATAAAGAATGTCATACTTTAAACCAAAGTAAAGGGTTCTGGTTAAAACAAGAGTTCTCACACAGCACATTGCAAATTAACATCCTGTTTCTGCTATTTAGTAAACATTTTTGAAAAATGTGTGGTTAGCTAGACCCATACCTCTCACCATATACTAAAATCAACTCAAAGTGGATTAAAGATTTAAATATACACCCTGAAACAATAAAACTTATTAAAGAAAACATAGGAGAAACCCTTCAGCAAATAGGGCTGGACACAGACTTCATGAATACGACCCCAAAAGCACGGGCAACCAAAGGAAAAATAAACAAATGGGATTATATCAAACTAAAAAGCTTCTGCACAGCAAAAGAAACAATTAACAGAGCTAAAAGACAACCAACAGAGTGGGAGAAAATATTTGCAAAATATACATCCAACAAAGGATTAATATCCAGAATATACAAGGAACTCAAACAACTTTACAAGAAAAAAACAAGCAACCCAATTAAAAAATGGGCAAAAGAGCTAAATAGACATTTCTCAAAGGAAGATATACAAATGGCCAACAGACATATGAAAAAATGCTCAACATCACTCAGCATCTGGGAAATGCAAATCAAAACTACACTGAGATGCCATCTCACTCCAGTTAGGATGGCTAAAATCCAAAACACTCTGAAAGATAAATGCTGGCAAGGTTG
>NW_007726114.1:21462-72978 GCF_000696425.1 Galeopterus variegatus | reverse complement strand
CCATATGACCCAGCTATCCTACTGCTGGGAATATATCCAAAGGAATGGAAATCATCAAGTCGAAGGTATACCTGTTCCCCAATGTTCATTGCAGCACTCTTTACAATAGCCAAGAGTTGGAATCAGCCCAAATGTCCATCATCGGATGAGTGGATATGGAAAATGTGGTATATCTACACAATGGAATATTACTCAGCTATAAAAACGAATGAAATACTGCCATTTGCAACAACATGGATGGACCTTGAGAGAATAATATTGAGTGAAACGAGTCAGGCAGAGAAAAAGAAATACCACATGTTCTCACTCATTGGTGGGAGCTAAAAATAAACAAATTAATTCACCCACATACACACTCACAAAAAATCCGGGGGGGGGGGAAGATATAACAACTATACTTTTTTGAAGTTGTTACAACAAGCAAACGGAAAGGACATTCTTGGGTGGGAGGGGAGAGAGGGAGGAGGGAGGGAGGTGTCGGTGATGGGCCATAATAATCATATACATTGTATATTGACAAAATAAAATTTTAACGAAAAAAAAAATGTGTGATTAGGCTATACCGTTTTTCCGATGAGAAAAATGTGAATTTACCAAATAATTCTGTATAAATACCCATGGCATTACTCAATTTGTATTTATAGAATACAAATTCATTTGCCAAAAATATTAACAATTATAATACTTTATATTTTAAAGATGAATGCAGTTTAGTTTTCCCCAAATTAATCCAGCAACACTAGCAACCCTTCACCGTAGGGCAGCCGCTAGTAACAGCTCACCGAGGCTACACCCTCAGTGCCGCTGCCCAGCAATGACCCCCCCAGACAGGCTGAGGAGACCCTGTTCATCCTGCAGTAGAGATGAGCTCAGCCTGAGAGCCGTGGGCAGAACCAGGGCTCCACCCCATGCCAGCGTTCCCCGTGTGGGAGTAAAGCCCAGGGGAGAATCAGTCACGGCACACTGACGGTCTGTCACTTGCACAGTCAGGGATGGGTGTCACAGAGGAGGCCTTCTCAATATCAAACACTGGAACAGCAAGAGTCCCTTCTAGGAACCAAATTTAAGGTGAAATGCAAAGGCATGGAGAGTAGAGTTGGGGGCAGGTCCACAGAGAGCTGGGGGCTGGACTTCAGGTGGGAGGAGGATCCCATGCCTTAAAGTGGGAATTGGGGATTCTTCAGATCTGAGCTAGACCCAGGCCCACCACTGGTCACTAGCGTCCAGCCGGCTGATGCAGGGACAGAAACAGGGGAGAGATGGCCCGGCAGCCACTCGCAGGGAGCGCGGCTCAGCCCTAGCCAGCCCTGTTCAAGTTGTGGGAGCAGAGCCGCTGCTGAGCCCTGGAGAGCCCCGGCTGCGGCCTCGCTTCAGCCTGCTATTTCCCATTTCACTTCCTAATAAAGTCCCGTTTCAAACAGAACCAAACACACCCCGCAGGTGATGGCCACCCAAGGAAGCATGGGTAAGTGGAGAGGGACACGGGCCTTCCTTTCCCATCACGCTGCAGATGGCGGTGGGGCGGCAGGATTAAAACCAGCCACAAACTTTGCAAACGCAACCAAAGAAGAGGGCGCAATCTCACACCACAAGCCTCAAATAAGAAAAAGACAAAAGGGAAAAAGAAGCCAAGGTGAAAGAAAGGTTCTGACAGGGTCTGCGTCTGGACCACCCTGAGTCCCCGCACATAGGCCAGGGGAGAAAGGGGAGTCCGCAGTCCGGAGCGTCCCACGAGGCAGGATAGGTGGCCACGTTGGGGCTCTGGCCAAGTGGTTGGGGTTCAACCAGACACTTCTGCATTTGTGTGCTTCATAAGGGGATCCCACTAAGTGTTTACTTGTTTTTTGAGAGGGCGTCACTACTCGACAGAAAAAACTTGGAAGGCCACTCTCCTGACCCGTTTTACACTAGGCTCTGGCTGGTGTCTGTTGGGCATCCCAAATGCCACAACTCTCCTTGGACAGATCGTTGTGTGACAGCATGTTGGAGATGGGGGTGACTGTGCCCAGTGGCTCTGAGCAAGTGCCAACCAGATTGCAGCTGCTGCTTGGGGAAGTGATAAAGGGGCAGGCACTAGGCGATGGGAGCGGGAGAGACGGCCACAGGGACGGGGAGGCCCAGGAACCTGGAGGAACAGATGGACGTGCTGCCTGCATGGACAGAGTGGGGCTGGGCAGTCAAGGCATCCAGCCTGAGGAGGACAAAGGGAGGGGGAGACTCGGGACCAGAGTCTGGAGGGGAAAGCCAGGAGTGAGGCTGGCCAGTGTGGAGCACATGCGAAGCAACCAAAGTGCGGGTGCCACGGGGACGCGCCACCATCCCCCAGAGCCAAGCCACACTCATCCACTGACTGTCCTCCTGTCACAGACTGACAGGTGCTAAGGACATGGATGTAACTCCTCAACTGAAGTTCTCAACTTCAAAAAACGTACCCAGCAATGGCAGGAAACATCCCCTTTTGAGGATGTCGAGGTGGGTGGGAGGGAAAACCTGGCAGAGCTGCTTGGCACAGAGCAATCAACAACAGACCCAAATCAGAGAATACGCACTCATCGCCAGAAAACTGCGCCCTGCAAACACGCAGAACCAGAGAACTGAAGGCTCTTTCTTGCACTAACAGTCAGAAGGTCTTACTCTTGCACATTTCCCCTTTGCAGGTCGACATCACACTGCTTTTGAACGCTGTTGGTACTCTGTTTGAACGTGTGTTTCAATAATTTCCCACAAGGAAGATCATTACACATCAAGATTCTCTGTAATGCTAGAATGTTCTTCCTCCTCTCGAGCCAGAATCTGCTCCCTGCCCCTAACCCTGGGGCCCTGGTTTGTCCTCTACAGGTACCAAGCACTAATCCTTCTTTCATCGGGTGATCTGAGGCCACTGGTGGGCAGCCATGATAGGTCCTTTCCTTCTGAGAAAGTGAAAAAACACACTTCAGGTTGACAAAGATTGCAAAAATAGCTTTGTCCAATTTCCTTAAAGCCACAAAACCGTACGGTGAGGACATATACAACAAACGTATAATACATGACGCGGGAGCAGTTAAGTGAGTCCATGTTACCTCACTGGAATGGTTAAATAAACATGAAGTACTTCCGAAAGGATGATTCATTAATCACCAAAACCAGACTGGACGGCTAGGTAGAGACAGCCCCCAATGTGTGAGCGGGTTGCTTTCCAAAGCTGGTTCCTCAGTCCCCGTGTGGAACTCAGAGTGCATTCTTCCCACGGAAACTGTGCTGCCAGAGTCCCCAGGCCCCCCTTGGTGAGTGTGAACCTGCTACTGACCACGGGCTATAAAAACATTGCTGTGTGGAAACGCATTCCAAGTTTCCAGCAAGACCCTCTCAACAAGCTCCTGTCCACTGCTGTGGAGGCAGGGTGGGGTCTCATTTCTGCCTGAGGCAGGAGTCCCAGGGGAAGGGGGCGGCAAACGGGATGGGGCAGGGGGCTCCAGGAACTGAGAGTCCAGGTCTGGAGCTGGAACTCCCCCGTAAGATGGGGCTGGGGGTCACAGGCGAGGTGGGGATTTGGAGGGCCAGGGCAGGGAGGGGTGCAGAGTGCAGTGAGCCCCGCAGCCAGGCCTGAGCCCTGGTCACTCCACCTGGTGTCTACATGATTGGGATCGATTTCTCCTTGCTCTGCCTCAGTGCCCTACCTGCAACAATGGCAGAATATAACACAGACCTTCCAGAATTAACACACTAACTAAACAAGAGAACTTGCTGCTTTTACTCTTATAGTCAGAAAAGAAACTGAAGATGGAAAAATAATAAGACATGAAACGTTACCGAATAAAACACAAATAAGCCACCTGGTGCAGTTCCTGACAGGCAGGATGTGCTCATGAAACACTATCTCCTCCCTGCTTCCCTCCTCTGCCTTAGCGGGACTCCACACAGAAGGGGAGGGCCTGTCCCTAGTGGCCCCAGGGTCTGCACTGGAGAAGAGTGGGAAGGGCTGGGGTGGAAAGCCCCCAGAGACAGGGGAGTCACCGCCACCCAGCCAGCACCACTTCCTCAAAAAGGACACGCAGAGCTGGCGAGGGCTGGGAGCCAGGGACTTCCCACACTCGGAAAGTGTAGCTTTTTAAAAAATTATAAAATGGTCTACGTAATGAAGATCCCTGGGGTTCCTGCATTCACTGCTCACAGAAAAAAACTTTTAGAGGTGAATAAAGATTATTACATATGATTAAACTGAACATATTAAGTAAACCTCTCAAATTTATAAATTTCCTGCAGAGATCAATGTCTCCCACCAGAAAAGAGAAGTTAGAACACAGTGGAAAGGGTAAGCATGAACAGAATATTATAAAGACCATTCGCTTTTATCTTGGATTTGGTTACAGGGGCTATTTCTTTTCATAAAGGAAGTTCCTCCCACTCCCAGCCTAAGACTGATTAAATGACATGATTATGATTGTACACAATATAGGAAATATAATTCCTTTTATCCAAAGAAATGCATCCCAAACACAGAAGCTTTGGGGTCGTTCTGGTCGCAGCGTTAGGAAGCAGCGTGGTGTAACGCAGGATGTAACCCTTCCCGAGCTTCCCGTGGAGAGGCCCAGCCCAGCAGAGCGTGGCGGCCGGCACCTCCGCGTGCAAGGCCTTAATGCTCCACGTTCCGCCAGGTGAAAGCGGCCCTTTCTAAGGCCAAGGACTGAGGTCGGCAGGTGTGGGACAATAGAAAGTTTCCAGAAAACTGCACTTCGTGTCTCTTTAACTCACTATAAAAGAGGGCAGCCCTGGACCTCACTCCTGCCCCAGCCGAGCAGTCTCTGCGGCTATTATCTGGATCCAGACCATACCCAGCATGTAAATGAAAATGAAGCGCTGGTGCCCCTTAAGACACCGTATAACCCAACTCTCACAGACAGGGGAATAGGTTAAGGCTGTAGAAAACAACAACAAAACTTGGGATCATAAGGACTTTATGAGTATTACAAGAAATGAGGAATATTTGGAAAAAACTCTCCAAATCATTTTGGGGTTTAAAAAATATCATTGAACTAAAATGATAAGGATTATACCAGACAAACCTTAAGTGAAATAAGACATTTCTGACTATGTCCGTTTTGGATCAGTCCTGTTAAAAGAATTCCTGCACATAAAATGACTGAGAAGGCAGAAAGTTTTTGATTCCTCGTCATCCCACACGCTTGACTCATCTGCTACACTTTTCCTAAGAAAAGAAAAACTTAGCAACTGAGAGTCTCGCCCAAATTTCCAGAGTTGCTCAAATTCAGCAAGTGCTTTGAAATCTGAACTTGCTGGTTTAAAAGCTGGTTATACAACACAGGAATAGCAGAAACATGCTTTAACTTGTCACACACCACAGGATGTGCTGTGGCCCAAGCACACTGCCGCGCCTGGACACACAGACACTCTGTCACTCCGAAGTGTAGGTTCATAACATCTCTCTGCAACAAACAGCCTCCAAAGCACACGTTGCAGCCACCAGGGAGCTCCCCCCAAGTTATCTCCAACTAAAACCCTCCCACAAGTGGAGAGGAAAAGGCAAAGAAACATCTTTTTTGAGTGCATCAAATGGCAAATACATTTTCACAATCAAAAACTTCATTTAAAACATTAAAAATATACATCAGAAATTGTGACTTACCACCATCAGACACAGTTGCAGACTGAAAGAAAAGAGAGAGAGACATGAGTTAATTAAGCCTCATGACAAAAATCAGGAAGACGGACGGGACAAAATGGGAAGGCGCTTGGGAAGGCTCTTAGAGATGCCATCCAGGTGCAGGTGTCTGAGGACAGCCGGACGGGCAGTGAGGTAGGCGCCGTGGCCCCGATGCCCGGGCAAGCTCCACCCAGACTGGGTGACACCCACGAGGAAGTCATCGTCATTTTCATTTGAAAAGAACAAATCCCAGCATGTCTGACATCACAGTCTTAGTAACAGCCTCAATGAAAACAGCTTCATAAACTTCAGGATGAGCAGATGTCTCCCACTCTGCACGTGACACACCACATCCAGGAGGAGGCGAGCACGCACCAGGCCCAGAGAGGCCAGGTGACCCCGGATCTGGACTCCACACCTGCTCGCCCAGGTGGTGGAGGAGCGGCCACAAGAGACGGGTCAGGGAGAAGTTTCCAGGGGGAAGCCTGGAAGAGCACAAGAGGCTGAAGGAGATGAGGTGGCTGGTCTAAGGCACAGGGACAAGAACAGACAAGCCCTGCAGCAGAGACACAGGTGGTTCCGGAAGGCAGGCTGGTGTTAAGGAGGAGGCTGAGGAGCTTGCAGCTTTGCTGACATGGACAAGCAGAATAAGAAAAAGCCACAGGTAGTTCCTTAAGGGGAATGGCATGTTAGAAGTGTCTGGGAAAGACTATCTGGGGGGCACTTGAACCTGTCAGGGATGCCAGTTCCGAGGCAGTCAGTTGGGGATATGGTGATAGCCCCGGGACTGAGGCCAGGAGGGAGGGGAATCCAGAGAAGGAGCTGGGATGTGCAGGCATCCAGAGAGCGCAGGCCAGGGGGGTGGGGGAAGCTGAGGGGTTGGGGGGCAGGTGAGGGGCCAGGGGACCTACGCCTTTGCTCAGGCATGCTGGCCCCCACATAGGCCCCTGCTCTGAGAGCAAGTGTGTGGCAGACCTGAGAGACTGCACAGGTAAAAGCCCCACAAGCAGCTGTGCCAGACAAGCAGGTGACTGATGTCCACAGCACAGGACCATGATGTCGTAAGTAAGAACGAACCTTCTGCTTCTGGTTGGCTATGGGGAAGCCTCCCAGGGCTCGTACCCCAGGACCTGTCTCCCCAGGACCCCATCCTCACCAAGGCCTCCCAGGCCCGGGAAGGGCTCGCACTCATATCCTCTCTCTGTGCCATAGGCACAGGCTGCCAGGGGACAGCACCATAACCAGACAACCTGGTTCACGAAGCAGAGCTGTGCCTCTTCAGCGTGAGGCCACCACCAACGCCTCCTCCTAAATCCCAGGCCATCCCCCAAAATTGGAAGTCATTAGGGGTTAAGACCAAAATCCAAATAAGCAAGGCTGAGGGGGAGGTGACCAAGGAAAGGAGGAGCCAGGACTTCCAGCTAAAGCCCCCCTTGCCCACTGCCATGGAGGCACCATCCACCTTCCACCCCAAGGAGCGAAAAGGATACAGATGCAGTTCAAATTTTAAAACAAGCGACACATATAAACTGGTATCCTGTACTTCCAGTGTGACCATCCACCCCCCAGCGCCAGGGCCGCAAACCCTGGCCCCCGCCCGCCACGGAAGACAGTGACCCTCTGCATTCCAAGCAGACTTGGTGTTGTCATGGAGCCCCGCTTCAGCCCTCACCTGGCTGACTCACGACCTGCAGGACTCAGAGAGCCCACCTAAGTGACCATCCTTCTCCGCCCAGACAAACAGTAAGTTTCAAACCACCATGGGTCCTGAGCCCAGAAACATAAAAACCCAGTTTCAGAGTAGCCTGGCACCTTGACACATTTTCCGATAGTAAAAACGTGCACAGCTGTGCGTCCACTTTTCGCTCTCCTCTTGTCAGACGGGAAGTGAAAGAGCAGACGGCTAGCAAGCCAGCGCCTGGCCAGGAGACCGCGCCCGCAAGGCTCTGATTTTTATTGCAGAAGCTGAGGCGTGGGTCTCCTTCGCAGGCGCCACAATCACACCTTGGAAAGCTGCCTTTCTTTCCACACCCACAATAAATCATCTACGATCTTGTTAAAAAGCTAAATAAAAGCAAATTATTCCCTTGAGATTATGAGAGGTAAATCTGCAAGGCCATACACAAAATCAGATATACTGCCCGTAAAAAGGTCGGAAAAGTAAGTCACAAAATGCAAACTTCAGAAGTATGAAGGAGGGCTCACTTCACGGCCTGCTCACAATTGAAACTACAATCTCAGAGTGCGGCAGACAGAACAAAGTGCACCAGAAGGTCTCTACGACGCAGCATTTACACCCCAAACGAACTAAACTCAAGACCCGGAAGAGGGGGTGTCCCAGAAGCCAAAGAGAGAACTAAGGAGAAGGTGGCCGTTGAGTGCATGGTGCACCACGAGGCTGAAGAAGGTGGGGAGAGGGACAGAGCCATACCCATCTGGGGAGGGCGCAGCCGAGTGGCAAATGGGCAGGGCTGCTGGACAGAGGCTCTGGGAGGCCCTCCAGGGCAGTACTGCTGGATCCGGGTAAAGTCCCACAGCATGCTTTTCTTAAAGTAAACTTAATTTTTCAGTTTTAGACTTACAGAAAATATATATGGAAAAAAGACAACACAGAGTCAAACACGCTTTTTAACATACAGCTGCTCCATGATCGTAAGGGGAGTCCCTGAAAGAGACGAGAAGGGAAGGGAACCATGAGCAGCCAGCAAATGCCAAGGCTGCCAGGGCCAGGAACCCAGGCCGCCTCGGCCGCAGCGTGCCATCCCCAACCTGACACCCTCCAGTCCAGCCAAGGCCTCCAAGGGGATGGCGCCGTCCAGCCCCACCTCCAGGCAGCGGCTAACACAAATCCTTCCGGAAGAAAGTGCCCGAGGCCCTCAGGAGCTCCAAAAAGCGAGCCCACCCAAATATGAGCTCACCAGCAAAAATTCAAGGGAAACCACCCAAAGTAAGAGTCAGTGGAGACAACAAGTGACAGACTCTCAGACACAGGGAAGGTGTGATACGGAATGTCAGGTGACTGCCTATGAAATCATACAGCAGTAAAAGTTGGGAAAAAAGAGGAAGTAAGGTGGCGGATTTGAAAAATTACTGTATGGAATGTCTGGCAGTGAGAAACACAGATGTTGAAGACTCCACAGACGAGTGACACCGAGACTAGAGGGTGGAGAGAATTTGGAAATTGGAAGATAGAACCAAGAAACCCGCTGCTTGAGGCTCAGAGACAGGGCACAGAAAACAGCAGGGCAAACAGAGACGGCCTGGGCAGCACGTAGTCACACAGCCGCCTGGAAAGAGCTTGCCCCACAGGCCGTCCCGGGAACTTCTTGAGGACACCACCAGGAAGAGGCCCAGGACCCAGACTCTGAGTTAAGAGGCTCCCCAGGGGTTCCATCTGTGTCTCTATTGTCCAGCAATTTCCAAGAGGGACTCAAAGTCTCTGAGCCATTGCCTCAAGTGACTACGGCAGTCTCCCCTTGTCCACAGGGAGCACATTCCAAGACCCCCAGTGGATTCCTGAAATCACGGAGAGCACACGATCCCAAATATATGATGTTTTCCTATACATAAATACCTGTGATAAAGTTTAATTTATGAATTAGGCATAGTGAGAGATTAACAGCAACAACTAGAAAAAACAGAACAATTACAACAATATACTAGAATAAGATCTACGTGAATGTTTATCTCTGGAACACTTGCAGGCAGTACTTGATCCTGGTACCTGAAACTTAGGAGAGCACAACCTCGGATAAGGGATGGTCCTGCTGCCAGTTCAGGTAGCTGTTCCAAAAACGCACTCTCCTAACCCAAACTCTAAACAAAGCTGCAAGCATCTGGGGACCCACGGGCTGGTGGGCTCTGTGCTCTGAGGGTTCACCTGGGGGGCCAGTAAGGACTGGAAGGTCACAAACAACCCCCACCCAGCCCATTTCTTCTCAAGGCCCCTACATTCTGTATATAAATGCCTGATGAAAGGTGATTCCCACTGGAATTGCTCCTAACACATATTAACATGAAGCAGATCACGTGAAAACTCATCACGCAGCCCTTTTCACTCGTGGTTTTCCATCTTCTCTGCTCACCACTTTTTACCCTGACAACTGTTTATATTCCAACCAAACATTAACCGAGAAGTAAAGACCAACAGGAACATATTTTAACATTGCCTGGACATAAAAACCACCGTACTCCAAGTTTACATACTTACAGAGAAACAGGAGACAACGTTTCCTGACGAGATTACTTAATTCGCAAAGAAACAATTTATAATGACCATTAATAAAATTACTTTTGTTAATGTCTGACATCTATTTATAAGAACACACTCGAGGGTGACAGAGCCACACCTCCCTCGTCAGCTGCCAGCTCCTCGCCCTTTGACAAGGACACCACACAGCAGCTGAGGAGCCTCTCTCTGAGGGGCTTTGCTCTCGCAGGAGGTAAGAATTTTTTTTTAATTGAAGCATGATCGATTATATGTATTTGGGGGTACAACGTTGACTACCATCACCTGTGTACAACATGTGTTAATCCAATCAATATTATTTGCACGTTAACTACTACAAATCGTAATTATTCTCTATGCCCCTTACCTAATCTCTCCTCTCCCCCCTTTCTCTCCCCTGTCCAACCTCTAGTAACCATAGATTTCTTCTCTCCTTCTGAAAGATCAATGTGTTATTGTGGTCTTTTCTTTCTTTTTCTTTCCTTCTTTCTTAGCACCCACTTATGAGTGAGAACATGTGGTATTTCTCTTTCAGTGTCTGGCTTATTTCGCTTAACATAATTTTCTCCAAGCTCATCCATGTTCCTGCAAATGGCAGAATTTCATTCTTTTTTATGGTAGAGTAGTATTCCATTGTGTAGATATACCACAGTTTCTTTATCCAGTCATCCGTTGATGGACATTGATGTTGGTTCCATATTTTGGCTATTGTAAACAGAGCTGCCATGAACATGGGAGTGCAGGTATGCCTTCAACATGAAGATTTCCATTGCTTTGGGTATATACCCAGCAGTGGGATTTCCGGATCGTACGGTAGTTCTGTCTGTAGTTGTTTGAGGAGCCCCCATACTGTTTTCCATAACGGCTGCACTAATTTACAGTCCCACCAACAGTGTAGGTAGGAGGGTTCCCCCTTTCTCCACATCCTCACCAGCACTTGTTATTCTCAGTCTTTTTTTTTTTTTTTTTTTAAGATGACTGGTAAGGGGTTCTCAACCCTTGACCTGGTGTTGTCAGCACCACGCCCTCCCAAGTGAGCTAACCAGCCATCCCTATATAGGGATCCGAACCCGTGGCCTTGGTGTTATCAGCACCGCACTCTCCCAAGTGAGCCACAGGCAGGCCCTCTCGGTCTTTTTAATACTGGCCAGTCTAACTGGCATGAGATGATATCTCAATGTGATTTTGATTTGCATTTCCCGAATGATTAGTGATGTTGAACATTTTTTCAGGTACCTGTTGGCCATTTGTATATCTTCCTTTGAAAAACATCTATTCAATTCCTTTGCCCATTTTTTAATTGGAATATTTGGTTTTTTACTGTGAAGTTGTTTGAGTTCCTTATATATTCTGGATATTAATCCCTTGTCAGGTGTATAGTTTGCAAATATTTTCTCCCATTTTGTAGGTTTTCTTTTTCAACTCTGTTGTTTCCTTTGCTGTGCAGAAGCTTTGTAGTTTGATATAATCCCATTTGGCGTAAAAACAGACACTTGGACCAATGGAACAGAATAGAAAACCCAGAAACCAACCCACATACTTACAGCCAACTGATCTTTGACAAAGGCAACAAGAATCTACACTGGGGAAAAGACAGCCTCTTCAATAAATGGTGCCAGGAAAATTGGACTCCTATATGTAGAAAAATGAAACTAGACCTGAACCTCTTGCCATATACCAAAATCAACTCAAAATAGATTAAAGACTTGGGTATAAGACCGAAACCATGAAGTTACTAAAAGAAAACATAGGAGAAACAATTCAGAAAGTTGGACTGGGCAAAGACTTTATGAATAAGTCCTCAAAAGCACAAGTAACAAAAGGTGGTAAGAAGTAAAGCAAGTGAGGCACTGGGCACTGCTGCAGGCGCAGGTGCAGGCAGGGGCAGGACCAGAGCTAGAGGGAGGTGTGTGTACAGGGGGCAGGGGCAGGTGATGGTGGGGATGAGGCAACCTCCTGACCACAGGGGAGAGAATGGAAGAAGCAGGTAACTTCCAAATCATTTGTTTGCCTTGGGATTAATGACATGCCCTATTCTGACCAAGTTACCCTCAAAGCCTGGTTTGCATTTTTTCAAGCACATCCTTGCTGACAGAGAAGGAAGCAGTCCAAGATGGCAAAGATTCAGAAATCACCATAGATAATTCCCAAAGAACATCATTCACAAACAAGTAAGACTAACAGCAGTTCAACTTGACAATTTTTTTTTTTTAATGTGATTCCCATAACATACATCTCCTGTGATGGCTGCGGGAACCAAGAGATCATTCACACAATGGGTTGGCACATGCTGGTTCACGTCACTCTTCTATTAATTATCAGGACCACTTCTGGGCCATGACTGGACTTGCCTGTGTTCAGGAGCAACCTGAGGTGGCACCAGAATAACTGAAGGCCCTTCCCTTGGATGATGGGGTTATGAATTTTTTTTTTTTGATGAATAAAAATTGAATATATTTAAGGTGTACAATGTGATATTTTGATATACATATATGCTATAATATGATTAACACAATCCTATCAGTTTTCTTTGTGTGATGAAAATCTACTTAGAAAATTTCATCTGCACATTACAGTATTATTAACTATAGTCACCATGAGCCATTCATCCTTAAGTGAAACCACGCACCCTTCGACCACAGCCCCCCGTTTCCCCCACGACACAGCCAGCCTCTGGAACCACTCTTCTACTCCGTACTTCTCTAAATCTGACGTTTCCACATATAAGGGAGATCATGTCTTATTCGTCCTTTTGTGTCTGGCCTATTTCACTTAACATAATGTCCTCCAGATTCATCCATGTTGTTGCAAATGACAGGATTTCCTTCTTTTTTAAGGGAGAACCATATTCTCTTGTATATATAAATATACATATCACATTTTCTTTATCCATTCATCTGTCAACAGACACTTAGATTGTTCCCATATCTCGAGTATTGTAAATAATGCTTGAACAAACACAGGCGTGTAGCTATCTCGTAGAGATGCTGACTTCATTTCCTTTTGGATGTATACCCAGAAGCGGGATCACTAGATCACATGGCAGTTCCATATTTAATTCTTCAGGTAACCTCCATACCGTTTTCCATAATGGCTATCCTAATTTACACTCCCACCAACAGTGTGCAGGGCTCCCTTTTCTCCACATCCTCACCAACGCTTGTTATAATTTATCTTTTTGATAACAGCCATCCCAACAGGGGAAAGGGGACACCTCATCGTGGTTCTGACTGCATTTGTCTGATCATTGGCCATGTGGAGCACCTTTTCATAGACCTGCTGGCCATTTGTATGTCTTCTCTGAAAAATGTCTACTCGGCCATTTTTTAGTCGGGTTATTTGTTTTTTTCCTATTGAGTTATATGAGTGTCTTATATATTTTGGATATTAACCCCTTAGTGGATATATGGTTTGCAAGTATTTCTCACACCCACAGGCTGTCTCTCATTCTGCGGTCTCCTCTGCCACGCAGAAACTTCGTTTGATGCAATCCCATTGTATCTTTTCACTTTTGTTGCGTCCCAAAATGTCACCACCAGGACCAACATAATGGAGCTTTTCCACTATGTTTCCTTCTAGGAGATTTATGGTTTCCATCTCACAGTTCAGTCTTTAATCCATTTTGAGTTGATTTTTGTCTAAGGTATAAGATAAGGATCCAGTTTCTCAACGTGACTTTTAAAGTTAGGCATTGCCAACTTTCGTGGCATACTTGAACCACTATAACATTTTTTATAAATTAAAACGTAACATTTTCCTAACGTTTACTCTGAGGCCCAGTACTATTTGTATTAATAACTTGTTTTTGTTAGCCTATCTTGAATTCTTCCCAAATTTCCATATCTACTTGTTATACTTACCAAAAAAGGGCAGCCACAAAAACAAAGCCACCAGTGAAAAAAGGTCCCAGTCAGTGGCATTTTTCTGTACTTACAATTTAAACACATACCATAAGTAAACAGCTCTAAAAATTTCTATAACATGCCTCCAAGATTGGAATTTTACACTAAAGTAAATATACTTCTGTTTTCAAGAAACAAACTATTTTAGATAAGTAATTTAAGTTCAAACAATCTTCATTTCTTGGAGTCAGTCTCTTAAACTTGATAGTTCAGTGGAAATTGATTTGAATTTATCCTGGGCAAGAAAACTGTCTGAACCACATATCTTCCATGTATATTTTATTTTGAATTAATGTTTTTGAAAGATTTAAATAATTTTTATAGAGTGTTATATGATGAATCTAATCTTTGTCAGGGTTGACTGGGTGAGTAACATTAAACAAAAGGAATTATTACAAAAAATAATTTCCAAACTACATGGGCATACAATCATATACGGTAGCATAAACTTTTCATTTTGAGCCACTGACAAAGTTTCCTACCTTGGACATAGAAAATATTAAACAATAACATAATATTCCTAAATAAAAGACCGGAGGCCTGTAAGTTGCTCAAATGTATTAAACGTTCTGCATACTAAGTGAAGAAATACAAATAATTTAATTTTAAAAACCTTAAGAATTTAACAACCCAATCACATCTAATATATATTTACTTTAGCATTTAAAACTTTACCATTTATAAGACAGTTCCTTGCTGGACCCACTGTAGGGAGAGCAGGATCCATGCAGGGTACTGCAGACCCCTCAGGGGCAGGGCTTGGGGTGTCCAGGCCAAGGGCTGCACTGGTGGCGCACAGGACTCTACCACCCTTGCGACCTTCCAGGAGCTGACAACCTGCCTTGGATACCCATCTCCTTCGCCTGAGGCCAGGGGCACCTGCTCCTCACGCTCCTGAGCTCGGGCCTGCTCCCTGCTCTGCTAACACAGTCTTCAGACCCAGTCGTGACCAGCATTTGTTAAAAGATGAAAGTGGAACAGAACAAGAAAGAGAAAAATGAAATACATCCCAGGGTCTATGCTGTTCTTGGACTTGGCATCCACGCTGCGTGTCCAAGTGTGTGCATGTGTGTGCGTGTCACCAGGTGGGTGGTAGGTAGTCCAAGGGCCTGACTGGCCGCACCAAGGAGGAGCCTGATCCCTTTGTGCTCTGTCTGCATCTCCAGCCCTCCCGTGGAACACCCCTGTCTATGCCCCAACTCTCATCTGCAACCTCACTTAGGGCTTGCCCACCTGAGTTCAATCGCCTGAACACTTTCCCTGGCAAGCCTTCCTTGCTACCCTCTGCCCAGGCCTGGTCCCCGGGACAGGCCCGGCCATAGCCATGATGACTGTCCTCACAGAACAGCCACAGTTTCCCAGGCTTTGGGACACAGGAAGGGACCACTCCATGGACCCCAAATAGGCCTAAACCCCGGCCGATCCTGGCACCAGGACATGCGAGAGGGTTTCCAGCCCACAACCAGGAGGTGCCACCAGCTTTTTTTCTGCTCTTGCGCACACACACACGCACATGCAAATGCAGTTTCTTTTTTTTTTTTTTAATTTTAACAAACTAGCAGGTTCAACCAGAGACACTGGAGACAGGGCCTACGTGGAGGCAAAGCAGAGGTGCACTGTGTGTGCTAGGCCCACACTGTGGACTGTCAAGAATCTGTGATGCAAGAGACAGGGAAGACATGGAGTGCCAGCACCACAGGGCTGTTCCATGTGCCCAGGGACACACAGGACAGCTGGAGAGAGGGGTGCGGCTGGAGACCGGGGTGGGGTCAGAGCCTGCCTGGGATGGGCCAACCAACCCGGCAGGGATAATCTCCTACTGGTGGAGGTGAGTCTGTGGTTCTCTTCTTAAAATGTGCCCGGACGCGTGTGCGTGTCCCAGAGAGTTGACCTTCAGTAAACCAGAAGAAAACGAATCAGGGCGAAAACGACAAGGACAGCATCTTCCAAATAATTGAAAGGCTGACATTCGTCTCCTACCCTTGGTGAAGCCTAAGATAATTCACCGTAGAACCCTGATGCGGGGTGTGCAGCTAGCACACTGACAGCACTGAGTCTGTGTGGACACCTGACTCTGAAATGTCTGTCCACTTGTCACTGCCCTCCCTCTCCGACCCGGGTCGGGATCTCCGCACGGGTGTGGCCGCTCCGCTGTGCAGGACTGAGAGCGAGGAGACAGGACCCACCTCCCAGCTCCTACCTGGATGGGAAGGTGCCTGTAGTTCAAGGTCGCCAATCTCCCAATGATGTGAAAAAAGAAATACCAATAGTTTCCCTCAAACGTGCTGAGGTCTTTTTGTATGGCTTCCAAGAGTGAGAGTGTTACGATATGAGAAAACAGTCTGTGCCCCCAACGCATGAGCGAGATAAGCAGAGGGTCCCACCCCGTTTTGGGGGCGACAGGGTGGGGCAGCGGCGGAGGTGGGGAGCCCGTGGAGAGAGGCCTTGTGCCCCGCACACCCGGGATCGTACTGACCGGGGACGCTTGCCAGTGTGGGCTGAGAAAGAGAAACTCAGTCAAATGCAGAGAAACCCCGCGACAGCCACCCGGGGTCCCCCTGCGAGACTCAGACCCCCGCGCAGAAGGCTGGCCGTGCGTCTGGGCGGTGGCTCTCCCACGACGCGGACATGCCACGGAGCCCGCGCGGTCTCCAGAGGGTCCTCCCCTGGCGCTCCAGCGGCCGCGGCTCCCGACGCGTGTCCCGGCGCCCCAGATGAGCCCCGCGCGCAGAACCCACGCCGGGCGGCGGGACGCGGGCGGGCCGCAGCCGAGGGCACCTCCCGCGCAGCCCCGGGCCGCCGCGGGCGCTGGGCGGGCTCTATGAGAGCTTTTTCCCCTGGCCACGCGCACTTCTTTCAGGCTGCGTCCCTGACCACGACGCGGCGGCCGCGTCCGGTCCCCCCAGCGCGCCTCCGCGCGGCCCGGGAAGCACGGAGGGGCCTCCGCACACATGCAGGGGCTTTGCGGGCTTGTAAAGCGCAGCGGCAGGCAGGGCTGTTCCTGGACACGTGTGGCGTGCACGGGCCGCGACAGTCCATTTTAGGGGAAGCAGCAGCTGACGTCCTCCGCTCTCCAGCGCGCCCTCTCCCCACCACCCCCAGGGCGGGCCGCCCGCTGCCTGCTGCTCAGACGCCGCAGGTCATCACGCGCACGTGAGCCGCTTACTTGACCGATTAACCGTCTGCAAAAACTTCAAAAGGAACCCCAATTCTTTAGACAGGCAAGTACAAAGGCAGATTTCTGGTGTCATTTCTTTTCACTCAATAAAGAACAAATTTTTCTGAAACTTGCCGTAAGGTGCTGTTGAAATGAAAGTGCTGCCTATATACATGTGCAAACAGCCAAGTGACTAATCGGTGCATTAGGGACAGAGCTCGAAAACGCGTCCTTCCACGCGGGACCGGAGACGGCCCTTTCCGCGCACACAAAGCGGCGGCGCCGAGCAGCGACCACGCCCAGGAAAGACGCTGCTCCTCCCACCTCCGGAGGCCGCGCCAGTGCCCGCGGCGCTCCGGATGCCTCGGAAAGCTCGGGGAAGATGGAATTGAGAAGATAATGCACAGCTTTCCATAACTTCTTCTGGTACCCTCCTATTTCATAAGGCTAATTCTTGACCTATCCAGCCGACCTATTTCTGTTTTCTCCCTAAAAGGACGGATGCGTTTCATTTTCCTACATCGGACATCCGTGCCGGTCACTCCTGAACTAGCAGTTTCTACTTCAGTTCTCTACAGGAGATTTCAATTAGATATCGCAGAAAAACTATCAAGATTAAATAATTACCAGAAATTAATGAGTTTAAAACTGGTACCCAGTAATTAGTGACAATCTTCTGTACATAATTTAATTTTTAACTTTACATCAACGTGGCACAGCCACAAGAGGAAAATAAAAATTATTCTTTTTAATTAATCTCAAACCTTTTAAAAAAACATTTTACAGTAAGTTCAACTTTATAAGCTGATATAATAATCATTAAATACGATTATTACATATATATGTACCTGTAGAGAATCAACTCATCCCTTTAAAAAATGTAAGCTATAAGGTAGTAATTTAAAGAGTATGATAGATTTTAATATATTTAGTTGAAATTTAGTGTTTCAACAAAATTAATTCACTCACATCTTTAAAATCTATTAGAATTACTATGGTAAGGGAAAGAAAAACAAAACATTTGATGCTTTCTGTAGGGCTGACTTAAAACCTGGCAGCTTGGGCTCCCGAGTGGTTGAGGCTGGACCCTGGTGTGACTGACTCCGGACACCAACCCAGCTCTGGACGTCAGTGCTGTGGCCCAGCAGCCTCGGCACCTGCCTCTGCAGCACTCGCTTCAAGCTCCATGATGCAGACACAAAAGAAGCATTTTCAAAGTTTATACTAAAAGCATTTGGAAATTCCACAGCTAAAATTCACTAAACAGGCTGAAGATAAAGCGGTAACCAGGATGCCAAGTTTTCTTATAACAATTGTTTAAATGACAAGAAACAGCTGGAATAACTTACCTGCTGGTCATTACAAATGTGTGTTTCGTCTGATGACCCTTTCCCCAAATTCATCTTAAGACAAGAAAAGCTCCATACCACGCCAGGCACCCAGATCTAAAACATGCCATTTAACGCCGCAGCACGCCTGTATGTGTCAGAAAAGTTTAAAGACATTTCAGGTGACGTTCCATTTTGCTCCCTTTGTAGCCATAGCGACAGGACACTTCAGCAAGCTGTGGTTTGCCAGGGATTCAGACTCTATCTCGATTGTCTCTTACAAAGAAAAAAAGCCGTTACGTAAATCACGCTGTGAGATCATTTTTAAAGTATTTCCTCTACCAAATCAGAAGAATAAAACTTAGGCTGATAGGGGCAATTTCTCAGTCAGTACAACAGCTGCAGAGAATTTGTTTTTCTAGCAGCATGATGCAGATCACAACCTTAATTACAGTTACTGACGATTCTATTATAAGCCTCCATGTGTGCGAGCTTACTCGGTGCCAGCCACAGGATCTGGCTTATTCCTGAAAAACCCTCTTGGTGCCATCTGTATTCTATGCTCTGCTCTGCTTTTCACATCTGAACCAACCAGACAGTGAGTGAACCTTGATGGGTCCTTGCTTTAAAAAGGGAGAAGGAAAGGAAAAGAAAACCGTTTCTAGAACCTAGGCACCATTGCAAAATTCCCTATTAACTTTCTGGAGATTTAGGGGTAAACTGCTCACCCCAAAGTGTGTCCTCACTGCCAAAGCCTTACAGCATTGGACATCAAGGGTCTCCTCAGAAGCGGCTCTGGGAATGCTCAGGCTGGAGCCAACTGAGCAAGCTTCTTATCAGTGCAAGGGGCCAGTGGACTGGGACCATGGCCCTTGGGTCTGGGGTCAGGCCACCAGCTGGGAACGTGCTGAACCAGCCTTCTGCTTGTCCATGGGAGAAACATGAGCATTCCCAGCAAGAATATTCAGTGAACAGAATCCGCAGCACCAGGCACATGGCCGTGTCTCATGCAGAAATGTACGATGGTTGCCTGCAAAGGTGAAAGCTTACAGACCACAGACAGCATCAGCTCAAGCTTCCTTAGACAGCTTTTCTCAAGAGATCCGCACACATAAAGGTATGAAATGCGTGAGCAAGAGCTGGGAAGGGGGGACTTGCCTTCGCCACCTCACCAGCACCATGGAGGTGCCCACACCCCAGGCTGGGGATTAGTGTGCTGAGACTTGTGGGGGAGAGAGGCAGATGGGAGCAGCCCACACCAGCTGGGCTTGCTCTCTGCCAGACGCTGGTGTGGGGTGGGAATGGCCTAGGCTGCCGCAACTCTCCTGCATAGCTGCTGCTCCTCCACTCCTGTCGTCAGCTCTCCAAGTAGCTCGAGTCCAGGCTGGGCTACTGGAACCTGTGGTCAGTCCTCCAGCCTGGCCTAGCCTCAGAAGCCCTGTTCCTTGGCAAGGCCTCACCTGTTAAGTCCCATCACTCCACCCACTTCACCAAAGGGTCTAAATCAAGCTCAACAGTCAGGCAGTGTGACAGAGTATCTGGGGGGCCATTACTTCCACACCAGGTCCCCAGACACTCGGACAATGTCACCTTAGGCTAAACCTCATCTGTCAGATATATACTTTAGATCCGCAATGCCACAGCCCGCCCCCCCCCAAGAGTGGCCCATGGCTGAGACGTGGGACCTCGCTGAGAGCCATGGGTGGCGGCCCACGGCCAGGCCGAGCCCAGGATACTACAGCTAGTCCTCCCGTGAGCAATCTTCCCTTCCACTCCCCTGTTCCCCCTGTCCAATTTCACCCTCAACACACACACACGAGCACCTCGATGCACACACACTTTCAAAGAATACACGCCGAAGGGTTCTGGAAAGATAGCTGTCAGTTCTTGCAGCAGCAGCTGACCGGGACTTTGTGACTGGGCTGCTTCCCTCCCTGGCACCCCAGGGCCTGTACTAATTTACAGAGTTTTGAAGGAGATGATGGCCTCCAGGCCAGAGCAGAGGACATCAGAACCTGGCCCCACAGGCTTGCCAAACCTGGCAGCGGCCACCAGTGATGAGGAAGCTAAAGCGGCCGCAGGGCAGGCCTCACCCACGTGGATAGGGCGCACAGTGAGTGTGCGTGGCAGGACCTTTATCACTAAAGTACCAAACTTATTTTCATTTTAATCATTTCAGACAGAAATATCTGTCTCAGCATGTTCAATCAAGGACTGAAAAGGAAGAAACGTGATTTGACCTTGTCTATGTGGTTTATCGCTTTTGGCCCAAAAAGCATTCTAGGGCCTCTCAGGTCTGTTCATGGCCACTCTGTCACTTACACTTGGCCCTTCCAGGTTCTTCTGTCTTTTTTGAGGCTTTCTCCACTTCCTCTCTTGCAATGAGCCTGTCCTTTTCTGTAGCTGGCGAGTTCACCCACCCCCTCCCCTACCCTCTGTTGGGTGAGGAGCACCAGGCAGACTCCCGAGGGCCCGGGCACCACCGTGTCGTGTCGTTTCCTGGCTCCCCGAGGCACGTGCTCTGGGCAAGGAGAGGTCAGCATCTGCCAGGTTATCAAAGAGCTAGGAGCCATGGATAATGAGGCCTCAGGAGGCCTGAGCAGCAGCCTGCCTCTGCTCTGTTGCTCAGATGGATGTGTGTACTCCATGCCTGGTGGGGCTGGGTGCAGACCCTGGCCCGTGAAGCCCAACACAGCCCGTCACAAACACAGACCACCACCCAGTCTCGGCACGAGAGGGAGAACACTGCGAGGTGGCAGCAGCAGAACGTGATGCTGCCCAGGCATGGCCTGGACAACTGTACGGGGTGGAAAGCACTGCCTCAGCAGGGTGAGTCCTCATCCCCCCACTCAAGCCTGCCTTGGGTCCCAGAGCAAAGCAAAAGCCACCACAGGGCACGCAACAAGAGAGCCTGCAAGCCTGGAACCAGCTGCGGAGGCTGTGAGGTGTTATGGCCCTGGGAGCGCCCAGCACACTGTTGCCTGGGTGGATGACAGGAAGTACTTGCTGAGCACCTAGAGGGAGCAGAGAGGCGCTTTATTCCGGGTGCCCCTTGCCTCCTCAGCTGGGAAGCACTTGGGAATGAAGGGTTGGGGATGTGAGCAAAGTGTCCAGCCATAACAGTGGGGTGAAGAGGGGCATGGAGGACATTCCAATAAGAAGAGAGGCCAGCCGGGGCAGAAGTGACAGCCCACGTGATGTGTGTCCCAGGGCCAGGAGGAGGCCTGGCCATCTGGAAAGCTCCAGTGAAGGTGAAGAGACTACAGGTGGTACAGGGTCTCCAGGGCCTGCCCAGGAGCTCCTCGATTCTGGGCCTCCTCACAATCACCTGCCTCCCCAAGCGCCCCTCACTAGTTACTGCCTCCTCTCCCATACCAGCCTTTGACGGGAGGCACGTCCCCTTAATGCCTGGTCAGAACTCCCAAGTCTGCCACCTATTCTTGGGGCACGGCTGGGTCTGGGGGTAACGGGAACATGTGCCCTACTAAAGGCTTTGAGATAACAAAAGGTGGTGAGCACAGGAAGCAGCAGATGATGCGACAACCGGGGGCCTCAGGCGCAGGCTCCATCTCCCCCACCACGAGGGGGACAAGGCCTGGGGCAGGCCCCTGCTCACAGCTGTGTCAGACTTGCCCAGAGCTTGGCGAGTGGATGACAGGAGGCATGAATTGGAGGAGGGTCTCTGACCACTGGAGATGCTCGGAAACGCTGCTGTGGCTCCAGCTGCTCTGTGAAGGGCCAAGAGCACCTTTGGGGGCAATACCACACTCTCAACTCTGCTGTTGCAGTGGAAACAGCAGACAGCAGGTCCTCAGGGGCATGCCTGTGTTCCACAAAGCTTTATTTATGAGAACAGGAAGTGGGTCTGGCCGGGGGCCATGGATTGCATCCCTGACCCTGACTGTCCCTCTCTGCCTAGTCCCTGCCCCAGTCTCTCTCCTGGGCTCCAGCCCAGGCTCCCGCCTCCTGCAATGTCCTATCAGCAGTGGCCCCTCCTGGTCATGTGGAAGCATCATCACTTCCTCCCCAACTGCATTTCAAGGGCTCCAGCTCCGGGTAGTGGCCACCTGGACCCCAGCTGCTTCGTAGGAGCTCTGGGTGTCCCTCCTGCACTGCTCTCCTGGCTGGTCTGCAGACCCTGCCCAGCCTCTTGCTTCCAGAAGTGCCCTTCTACACACTAAGCCTCCTCCTGCAGGTGGACCTCGCCCCAGCATCCCCGTTAGGGCCCACAAAGTCAGGCGATGATAGGTAAGTAAAAAGACCCCAAGTCCTCCATGCTGAGCACAAGGACAGTCACTCTCCCTCAGCTCCCTCTTGTAAATCTAACCAAAGACCCATCAATCTTAGAATAAAATCCAAGGTCTCAGCCTGGCCCTCCCTCCCTGTATCCCTCAGACATGCCAGCTGTCTCCTGGGCAGTTGTACTTTGTCCCAAGACCACCATGTGGCTGGCTCCCTTTCAGCATCAAGGGCTGGTGTGAATGTCCCCTGCTAAGAAAGGCCAACCCTGCTGCTCCCCAACACCACTTGGCCTTATTTACCACCACCATCACCCTGCCTAGCATTTCCCTGTTGATTATTTGTTTATTCATCTCTCCCAAGTGGACAGCAAGTTCCCAGAGAGCAGGACCTCGCCTGGGTCAATCATGCCATACCAGGAATCGTGCGGGACAATGAAGGGCTGGAAGGACAACACCCATGGCCCCACCCCATGGAGCTCAGGGTGTCCTGGGAGGGGCGGCAGGACAGTGTGTGCCCAGGAGCCTGCCAGGGAAACGTCCCAGCTGCCTCCCTCACACTCTTTGTGGCCTTGGACAAACTGCTCAGCCTGGAGCCTTGCCTCCGTTGACCACTCCGCAAAACAGAAATAACAGTTCCTGCTGTGCAGGGTTTGTTGTGTCTGCAACAGTGGCAACTGGCTGTGGACTCCACAGACTTGCATCATGCTGTTGCAGCCATGTGACCTCAGACATTAACCACGGGCCCTCTGCATGGGCGTGTGTGGGTGCAGGAAGTGAGGAGACCCAGCGCTGCCCGGCCCACAGCATGGGCGGAGCCCAGCACCAGCATGCTCAAGTGGCTCAAAGTATTCACAACAGAACAAATAGCAGCAAAAAAGCAAGTCTTGATGTTTCGATATGAAATTAGGTAAAATGTCTGAAAAGCCCATTTTCCATCATTTCAACCACTATGAATCAGTACAGTCCGTGCTCCCGGAGCCAGGCTGTACGTTTCTCAGGAAGATACCTCTAGACAGAGAGAAGCAGCAGCCATGCCTGTGTTCTCTTCCTACCCAGCTGCTGGGGGCCAGGACTAACAGGTATGGTTTGCCTCAACCAGGATTTGAAAGAAAATTTACCCCACCCCCTTTCCCTTTACAATTCAGCTTTTATATTTCTGTTGTTTTAATGGCTTAGGGTCTTCGTGTAAAAAGATTCATATTATCTTGTAATTCTGTCTTTCCATGCACTTTTTGAAGTACTCTTGTACCTCTGCTGCCTTGAATCTTCCCTTTTTTTTGAAAACGGGACAGGTATGAATAAGAACTATTTGCAGCATTAATTAATGCCCAAGCTGTTGAGAATGTCGGCGTGTCCCAGCACACCCGGGGACAGCACCCAACCTCGCCCACGCTCCTAGAAGAGTGAGTCAGAGTCAGCCACCCCAGGCCAGTGCTACCACCACTGCCACAGCGGGGCAGCCCTTGGGTTCCCAGGTGGACTCGCCATCCCACTTGTCCCTAGCCGGCAAGCTGCCAGCCGGCCTCCGTAGGCTGCTGACCAGGAGTCAGTTCACTGCAATACAGGGGGCTCTGGGGAACTCTGAGAATTGAAACAGAATTCAAAAAAACAGAAACCATGAAGCCGGCCTTGACCTAGAATTATTCCTTTTTATTGTTAGTGCTCTTGAGAACAGCTGAAGCTTGCTGGTGAGGGCAAGAGCAAAGAGCAGGGAATAACAGTAATTGCTGGCCACACTTTCCATTTTCACGTGGTGCAACTCCGCAGGAGTACTCAGCCCCGCAGACACTGGATTTAGGACGGGGTAAGGAGAGGGAGAGAGCTGCTAGCCACACCTACCCTCTCCGCCCACTCCCATGTGCTCGGTAGCCTGAGGCCCCACGTGTTGGTTAGGGCAGCTAAGAAAAAACGCCCCCAACCTGGGCTCCCAGGAGGTGCTGCAGACCCACTCCTGCCTGTCTCAGGTGGGGCCTGGGGACCCCCCCCAACTTCCTCCACCTCAGTCACAGCATCCTGCCCACTCGCTGCACCACCATCTGAACAAGGGAGCATTTGTAGAGAAAGGTCTGCGAACAGAATCCCACGTGGACGAACCCAGCTCCACACACATGCAGCACGCTGCTCTGGGTTCCCGTGGGTCAAGAGCCCGCCGTGGGTGACAAGGGAGGGAGAACTCCTACATGCTGGCTCCTGTCGCCCAAGATTTACCTTCCCACACTGGTGGAGCACTGTTCCCTTTTAAGCCTCAGTCTTGAGCAAGGACACAGCATGGTCCCACCAGGGGTCTGGCCTATGAGAAGCATTTACAGGCATTCAGTTCGGGACCGCTGCACACGCGCCTTTCCTCTTCCGGCCCTCTGTGTACCGGGAAGGTATTTCACAAACACTTAAGACCATTGATTCACACCTCTTGTTCTGCACCTGACTTTAACACCTAGAGGGCAGAGAACTTCCCTCTGACTGCATCCTTCCTGGACAACCCTCTAGGGTCACTCTAGCCTCAATAACCTTCTGCCATGGTCATAACCAAAATAAAAACTCGCCTCTGAAATTCCCACGGTGGCTGACATTCACCTCCTGCCTCAAGAGCTCCTCCAACAAGTATTCCAACCGCAAGGCCCTTCTCTCCTTCCCACTATCTGCCACCAGCTCTCGTCCTCAATTTCCTTCCCAGGCAGCTCAGAGACCAGTCTACCCCGTCAGTCCCTCCCACGCACCCTCAGGCCCTCGGCCCTATCTTCCTCTCAGGATCCTTTGCAAAACCCAATCCTGGCCGTTTGCGCTGCTGGCTCCAGGCCTATGTTCCAGCAGCTCAACAAGGCTAGAAAAAATATACACAATCATCTGCTATTTTTTGTTATCAACTGTAACCCAAATTTAGAGAAGAGTACAAAACAGAAATATGTAGAAAGCTTAGTGATTTATCTCAAAGTGAGCCCATGTAGCCCCCATCCAGTTCAAATGAAGAACTTAGCAAGGTTCCAGCTTTTCTTTATGGTTCTACCACTGAAGCACACAACCTAAAAACCATGGTTTTCGACAGTTTTGCCTGTTTCAGATTTATATAAATGGAATCATACAGGTGCTTGCTTTCGTGTCTGCCTCCTTTCTGTGATATTTATATGTGTTGTGAAGATACCCACAGTCCGTTAACTTTCACAGCCATAGAGCATTCCACAGTGTAAATAAAGCACAATTTATTTATCCCTCCACTGCTGGTAGACAGTAAGATTGCCTCAGCTTAGGAATGTTATGAATAATGCCGTTTTGAAATCTTGTACATGTCTCTGATACACATCATGGATATTGCAGGAATGGAACTGCTGAATCACAGGCTCCTGTACCTTGAAATGTAACCGATGATGTCAAACACTCCCCCAGGAGCTCACAAGGGTTCTGGTGCTGCACACCCATGCCGGCATCCGACATTGTCAGCCTTTTTCTGTTTAGCTATTCTGGCGCTCAGACCTCTCCGTGGCTATAATTTGCACTTCCCCAATGACTAACATGTTAGAAAACTTCTCGTGCTGACTTGCCGTTGGGACAACACCTTTGGTAAAATGCCTACGCAAATCTCTGCCTTGCTTTCGGGCTGTCCGTCATTTTCTAACGGAGGCGTCGGCATTCTCAGGATGCGTGGGCCTGGTGGGTCATGCACATGGCAGGGGTCTTCTCCCGGTTCTCTCTAGGAATGGTGTTTTGATGAATGTGTGTTCCTGATATCATTTAATTGAAATCATCAGTCTGCCTTCATGGTTAGTGCTTTCTGTATCTGGTTTAACATGCCTCCCCACCCCAGCCTTATGAAGACATGTGTCTGTGGCCTCCTCCTTTCACCCTCATAGTCAAATCCCCACACAAGGAGAGCCAGGATTCCTTCTCTCTGTCTGTTTCCACGTAGACCTTTACTTGCTCCAGCCTCACTGAGAAGACCACACCCCGCGTGCTGCACACACAGCCCGTGCGTCTGCAGGTGCTGGACCAGCTTCCGTGCTCTCTCCCCTCCTCCACTGTCTGTCCACGTGCCGACATTTACATAGTCTTACAGTGCTCCAACTGTAGAATGAGTTTTGGAGGAAGTCCTCCTGCCTTACTCCTCTTCAAGAATCTCTTCATTAGATCTAACAGAAATATACAGAACACACTACCAATAACAGCAACATACACATTCTTCTTAAGTGTACGTGGGACATTTTCCAGAAGAGATCATATGTTGTTAGTCCACAAATTAATTCTCAATAGATTTAAAAGACAGATAACATAAAGAATATCTTCTCTGACCACAATGGGTCAGTGAAGAAATCACAAATGAAATTAGAAAATACCAGAGACAAGTGAAACTGTAAACACAACATACCAAAACTTCTGGGATTCAGCGAAAGCACTGCTGAGAAGGAAATTTACAGCGATAAATGTTTACATTAAGAAATAAGAAAGATCTCAAATCAACAACCTAATCTTCCAACTTAAGGAACTAGAAAAAGGACAAACTAAACCCAAAGGTAGCAGAGATCAATGACATAGAAAATAGAAAAACGAGAAAAATCAGTAAATCAGTGAAACCAAAAGTTATTTTTTTGAAAAGATCAACAGAATTGACAAACCTTTAGCTAGATAGACTATTTAAAAAAAGAGAGAGCGAGAGAGAGAGAGAGGACTCAAATTACCAAAACAGAAATTAAAATGGGGGCTGTACTACCAGTTCTACAGAAATAAAAAGCGTTTTCTTTCTTTCGGGCAGCTGGCCATACAGGGATCAAACCCTGGACCTTGGTGTTATCAGCACCACGCTATAACCAACTGAGTTAACCGGCCATCCCAGAAAAGATTATAAGAGAGTACCATGAACGATTGTAAACCAACAAACTGTACAACCTAGATGAAATGGACAAATTCCTAGAAACACAAAATCCACCAAGACTAAATCATGACGAAATAGAAAATCAGAACAGACCTATATCACTAGTAAAGAGACTAAATCGGTAATCAAACATCTTCCGACAATGACATCTCCTGGACCTGATGGCTTCACTGAATGCTACCACACATTTAAAGAAGAACTAATACCAATCCTTCTCAAACTCTTCCAAAAAATTGGAAAGGAGGGAATACTTCCAAACTTACTCTGTGAGACCAGCACTACCCTGATACCACAGGCAGACAAAGGCACTACATGAAAAGAAAACTACAGACCAATATCCCTTATAAACACTGATGCAAAAATGCTCAACAAAATACTATCAAATCAAATTCAGCAGCATCTTAAAAGGAGTATACACCATGACCAAGTGGGATTCACTCCTGGAATGCAAGAATGGTTCAACACATGAAAATCAATCAATGTAATCGCACCTCATTAATGGAATGAAGGGAAAAACCCACATGATTATCACAATTGATGCAGAAAAAGCATTTCACAAAATTCAGCACCATTTCATGACAAAAACACTCAACAAACTAGGAATAGGAGGAAACTACCTAAACATAGCAAAAGCTACATATGAAAAGATCATGGAAAATATCACATTCAATGGCAAATGACTCAAAGTTTTTCCTTTAAGATGAGGGACAAGACAAGGATGCCCACTCTCACCACTGCTATCCAACACAGCACTGGAGATCCTAGCCAGAGCAATTAGGCAAGAAATAGAAAGAAAAGGCATCCAAATTGGAAAGGAAGAAGTAAAACTATATCTGTTTACAAACAGTAAGATCTATGTGTAGAAAACCCTAAAGATTCCATAAAAACCTATTAGAGCTAATAAATAAATTCAGCAAAGTAGCAGAATACAAAGTCAACACACAAAAACAAGTTGCATTTCTATACACTAACAATGAACAATCTGAAAAGGAAATTACAAAAACAATTCCATTTACAATAGTATAAAAAAGAATAAAATAGTTTGGAATTGACCAAGGAGGCAAAAGACTTATATAGTATAAACTACAAAACATTGATGAAAGAAATTAAAGAAGACATAGGTAAATGGAAACACATCCCACATTCATGGATTGGAAGTCTTAATATTAAGATGTCAGTATTACCCAAAGCAATCTACAGATTTAATGCAACCCCATTAGAATCCCAATAACTTTAACATTGAACTGCAACAGGTTTTCCATGTCAAAGGAAGAAAGTGAGGTGTTCCTGAGGAACGCTGGTTGGGCAGCCAAAGAAGATATGGTTTAATTTACACAATTAAAAGAAATCAAGGATGGATAATCAGGAGGCCAAGGGTAGCCACCCTAATAAAGTCATGATCCTTTGACCAATTTGCAAACTTAAGCCATTTCTCAAACCTGGAAGCCACTGATTAGAGGAGAGGCCAGAAAACAATTAGGAAGGTCCTTATAACACCAAGGCAAGTGCCATCAATAGAAATTCCCTGGTCTTTCCCACAGGGACTATTGTCTACTTGGAAAATGGTATATTAGGGAAAGGGAAATGGCCAGACCTTTCTGGTTTTGTTGAACTCAGAGTCTGAATTGACATTGCTACTTGGGGATCAAAAGTGCCACCATGTCCTCCCTGTTAAAGAGGGGAAATACAGGAGCTAGGTTATGAACGGAGTCCTGGCCGCAGCCCAGCCCGCAGCAAATCCACGGCCCCACCCGTGGTCACTTCCCTGGTCCCAGCTGTACAAATGGAATGGATGCATTTGATGGCTGGCAGAACCCTTACATTGGCCCCTTGACCCAGGAGGCAAGAGATACTGAGGTGGGGAAGGCCAAGAAAACGACTCTGAAACTGTCTCCTTCCCCAGCCCCAACCAAGAGAGTTAATGAGAAACAATGTCACACCCAGGGGGCAGTGCAGGTTAGTGCCATCCTCAAAGACTTCAAAAAGTGAGAGAGTGGTGGCCCCTGTCATTCACACCAGTCTGGTCCTACAAAGCCCAGATGGAGGGGCCGGCCCGGTGGCGCACTGCTATAGTGCGCCACTTGGGAAGCGCGGTGGCGCTCCCGCCGAGGGTTCGGATCCCACATACAGACCGGCCGCTCACTGGCTGAGCGAGGGGCGGGAGCAACACCGAGGGTTGCGATCCCGTTGCTGGACACGAAAAAAGACAAAAAGGAAAAAAAAAAAAAAAAAAAAGCCCAGATGGATCACAGCAATAACCATGAGCTACCACAAACTTAACTAAGGAGAAATGCCAATCACCGCTGCTGTGCCAGATGCGGGGCCTTTGCCAGAGCAGAGTGACGTCCCCCAGCACGTGGCATGCACACACTGTCTGGGAATGTCTTCTTTTCCATCCTATCAGAAAGAATATGAAATGCACCTTGCATTCACACAGGTCTGGCAACAGTATGGGTTTACAGTCTCGCCCCAGGCCTACGTTAACCCTCCCATCCTCTGCCACAGCAGGATTAGAGAGGACCCATAGGATCTAGTTTACCTCAGAACATTGCAGTGGTTCATTACAGCTTTAGCAGCAGGCTCACTAATGAGACCAGATGAGCAAGAAGTGGCAAGTGCACGGGAGCCTTCGATGGCACAAGAACTCAGAGGGCAGGAGACAGACCCTACGGAGACTCAGGGGTCTGGCCATCAGTGAAGTTTTTAAGAAGAGGACATCCCTTCCAAGGAAAAGGACAAATTATTATAAATCACAATTCTTCATCACAGAGAGAAGCCAATTCTTGGTAGGCCTCTTTGGGTTCCAGAAGCAGACTGTCCCTCACTTGGGAATGCCACTCAGATCCCTACCCCAGGCATCGTGGAAGGCTGCCAGTACTGAGCAGGGTCAGGCAGGAAGAGGCAGGCAGGCCTGCTACTGGGGCTGTCCTACTTGGCAGACCCTGTAATACCAGAGACATCTGCAGTGGGAAAGATACCATAGAGTTGGTGGCAAGCCTCAGTAAGAGCTCACAGCCAAGAAGTTCAGGGTCTGGAGCAAGGCCAGGCCAAAGGCAGTGGGGAACTCACATCACCGGAAAAGCAGCCCCCATGGGCTGCTACTGTTACCTGGTGGGGACATTCAGTCACCAGACATGAACTTTCTGTCATGAGTGTGGGCTTGGTCCTGTTGCAGAGCAAACCTCACAGCAACCCACTGCAAGACAGAAGCTGCACATCTAGACCCATGTCAGTTACCACCAGGGCCCCCACACTACTCTGTCAGCTCACACCAAGGGCCACACAGGGATTCCTCATCGCCAGCTGAAAGAGGAGGAAATGAAGGAGATCGGACATAGGAGGGTCAGTTCAGTGTGACAGTGTGAGTCAGAAATGGACGCCCTGAAAGACAGCGGCCAGAGCCCGAGGCAGTGCCTGGTTGTCTACTCTGTGTGGAAAGAGAAGTGGCCCAAGGTAGCAATACACAAGGACTCACAGTCCAGGGCAAATGGCCTGGCTGGTGGGCCAAGGGCCCAGAAGGAGGCAGGTGGAAGATGAGGGACAGGAAGGCCTCACAAACAGGCAAGAGGCTGGACCCACAGGATGTGAGCAGGATGCGGAAGTGCCGGCCCCACATGCTCACACCCTCCAGGGACATCCCCGACAGAAGAGGCACCACGTAGCCAAGTTGTCAGGAGGACCAGGCACAGACCACCTGACCCAGAGGTGCAGGAACAGAGCAGCCATGCAGCCCCACAGCTTGGTGGGCTTGGGACCTGCCAGAGACACTGGCTGCTTGCCACACAGGCCTCTCCACAGGGCCACTCACAACCTGCCCACTGGCCCCCAGATTGAAGCTCCAGGTGGAGAGACGAGTCTCTTTACAGTCTTCTTATAACCTCATCTTGGAAGTGACATCCCATTATTGTGACATATTCCATCGGTAAGAACCAAGTCACTAGGTGCAGCCCACATCCAAGGGGAGGGGACCCCACAGGATGCGAAGACCAGGATGCGGGTCACAGGCATCTTCAGGCTGCCTAGCACACCTGCCCCAGAGTAAAAAAGAGAAGTTCAGTCGGGCAAGCTTTCCACAGGCTTCCCTTGGAACAGCCCTAACCAACGAGTAAGCGTTCGAGTTATCTGTAGCTTCCACATTTTGAAATCTTCAGGCAAAAAGTTAGGAAAGATCCCATCCCAAGTCTCTAATGTGCTGTTCTTAGAAAAATAAGAGGCTGTGTACATGACAGAAAGATCACATGCTGCGCAGCCCAACGTGGCCTAAAAAGTACTACTGAACCTTCTGCATCTCAGTTTTCTCGTCTGTAAAATTTCTCTTCTGAAAAAGCCTTGCTGGGCTCCTCGGACGACTGCAGATAGAAGACATAAAGTGCCAGCCTGCATTAAGTTGCTCACAGCTGATATGGCACAACCCCTGGCTGTTTATAGGCAGATGTCCCAGCAGGTGCCCGAGGTGAAGACAAGTCAAAGAGCAACAGAAGCTGAGCTGAACGGCACACACAGGGCTCCCTATCTCTTGGGGGCTCAGACCCCTGCAGAGACCTTCACCCCAGCTGCAGACTCACCCTACTTGGCAAAACCCTACACGGAGAGGGCCGTGGTGCAGCTTTCCAGCTGGGACCACTACTGCTGTGAAGGTCGCCCTGTCTGCAAGCAGGTAGCACAACACACACCTTCTGTCGCAGCAGCAACAGCATGGGCAGCAATCCCAACTGCTGCCTGGCCTGACGTGCCCTTGAGCTAGCTTGAGACCAAGCAGGCACAGTGTCCAATAGCTGATTCCTCTTCCCAGCCACCACATCCCTCGCCCTCCCCTGTGCCCTGCCACCTCTCTTCTCCTTGAAGAGTGCGAGGAGGGGCAGCTACTACAGAGGGGTGTTTGCCACACCCACAAACACATGCCGGGTAGCTCCTTCACATCCAGGAACATTCTTGCAGTCCACGCATGTGCTCACAGAGGCATGCACTGGAATGTTCCTGAAGTTCCCTCCAGAGTAGACTATTTCCAATTTTCCACTGAGTGTCTGTCAATAGCAGAATGGATTAAAAATTGTCATGTACCCATAATGGGATTCTATATAGCAAGTAAGATGATGGAATCGAATAGGCAGGACACAGAGGACTTTTAGGGCAGTGACTCTACTCTGTATGACACTATAGTGGTGGATGCAGTGTTGTACACTTGTGCAAACCTGTGGTCAGTGCAACACAGAGCAGGAGCCCTCACATAAACTATGGGCTTTAGTTACTCATAGTGTATCCATACCGGCCCATCTCTTGTAACAAATTATCATGCTAATGCAAGATGGTAATAACCGGTGCATTCTTATTGGTGGGACGAGGGGAGAGGGAGTATATGGGAACTCTCTGTACTTTCTGCCCAAGTTTTCTTAAACCTGAAACTGCTCTAAAAAATAAAATCTATTCATATTTTAAAAGGAATATAGATTTATCAAACAAAAAAAAGAGCACACAAAATGATACTCTGCGTCTGTGGCTCAAAACCATATCTGCAAAAAGGGACAAGATAGGACCTGCCTCAGTAGATCTTCTGAGGATTAAACAGGTTCATTTCTGAAAGTGTTTACGACAGCACCTGGTGCACCAAAGAGAGCGCTACACACCACGGTGGTCTACAGATGCATCAAGGGGCAGAGAAGGCACAGAACTGTGCGACGGAGCTGCCTGGGAAGGAGTGGTGACACTGCAGAGGGGAGGGGGGACTCGGGTGGAACCTGAAGGAGAGTCGGGCACATCTGTGGTTTCCATTTTTAAAACGTTGAAGAAGAAAAGAAGAAAAACTAAAATTAAATTACCTCCAGATCATCAAGGGAGCGGGTGATACTGAATCTCTTGGATCTTCCAAACGATCTCCGGGCAGAGGTGCGTTGAGAAGTGTGCACAAGTCCAATTCCCCGCCCAAATTTTGAGCCCTAAACACAAAGAAAAAAATGTATCCATTACCCTCTTGGGCAGAGATGCGTGGCTTTGCCCAACGCACTGCACGGGAGAGAGCCGAGGGGGCCGTGCACATCTGTCAGGCATATTTCACACAACAAAACAATGCAAAACTGAAGAAAAGAGTCATGCCAGGATCTTCACTTACTGGCTCTGCCAACCGTGCACTCCAGACAATGTCTCCGGCCTCGGTCTCCGTAATCACAACACAGGATGACTACAGCCTACCTTGAGAGGCTGTTACTAAGATCAAATAAAATAACATGTACAAATGTTTTGGAAAGCATGCGTGTACAGTAAGAGTAATCGTTATTAATATAAAGGCTGGTGTTCAGCAAGGTCATGCTGTTACATAATTTTATGAGCATTTTAGGAAATGAAAGAATGCCTAAACATGCAGCTGGTGTCTGAAGACCAAACCAACCCTGATGCATAAAATAACTGGCTATTAAAACACCCTGTGTTCTTCCTCCAGGAAATGACCAGAATTAATTCAATTCACCAAACATCTATTTTGTGCCTATCATTATGCCAGACACTTCCCCAAATACAATGTTGGTTCCGGCAAATAAATCATCTCATCTTAAAAATAAAAAGCATCACAGCTGGCAAGCTCTGATTTTCTGACTACTTGGAATCCTATGTGACCAGTTTGAGCATAAAGGAAGCTAATGTGTTTATCTAAAGGTTGCGTGGCTCTTTGACTTCCTCTGTGTCTCCACCTGACTAAGAATCCTGTGCATCTTGTCGAAGACCCTGCAGCGATTCTTCGTTGAATTCTAGGAGCTTTTAAACTTGGGCAGTCCCTGCCCACAACTGGGATTGTGAAGGAGTGACACCACCAGCCTTCCAGAGTCCACAGAGGCACTTGCGCTCACAGCCACCAGCCTACTCTCACACTACCCCCTCCAGCTCCAGCCCACCTCTTCCTTCCCAGCTCCCTGCTGTGTGGACGCCCCTCCCCGACTCCAAGTCTCCTCAGATCCACATCCCTCCAGGAACCTCCTCCAATTTCAAAATCCTCCCATGCTCATTCCTGGCCCTCTGCCAAGTGCCCCCCCCCACGCCTCCATCTTCCCAGCCTACTCCCTCTGGTGTCCCTGCCCCAACCCTCTTTACCAGGACTCCAGTCCACTGATGGCACCTGTCCTCACAGCCCCCTCAGCCAACCTAGGGCCACGCACAGATCATCATGAAACCCACCCTTGTATGCACTTGCAGCACCCGTCCCTCTCCCCATGCACGTGCCTGATAAAGCCTGACCCTTAAATTAAACTCTCCACCTCGTCTGCACCTTCACCCAAGCCATGTGTCTGGTGGACAAACAGCCAGGGGGCTCCTCCCACTTGACCATTCTGACACCAACCCCAGCAATGTGACTACCTTTCCCTCACTCACCCCAGATCACTTCAGCCTCTTCTCCACCAAGCCGCCACATCTCCAATGCCCCCTCCTCTCAGTTAATAACCTTTGATTATGTCATTAATAAATGGACATTACTGGGAGTTCCACGTGCTCGCACTGTTAGATCCACCCCGACCAGCATCTCCCCACCCAGCTGCACTGAGCCCAAGAGCGTCCCCTCACCTGCTCAGGACAGCATGCCATCTGCGGTCATTCCTAACAGCAAAGGACAACCATGCTCCTCATCACAAGTCCCTCCTGCCCTCTCCCTGCTCCTGTCAGGCCGGGGTAGGGTGCCCGGGGCATCCTGACCTGCTGGTCGTATCCTCTCCCCTCTTCCTGGCCCCACAGCTGCGCCCCTCACTCTCCTCTGCTGGAGCCTCGGCCTCTCCCCAGAATTGCCGGGGCGTGCAGCGGGGCCAAGAGCACAGTGGTTCGGCCCTGACGACTGTGAACACGCAGGCAGGTGACCACCATAGCCGATCGCTCAACGCCCCACACCGCCGTGTTCCCCACAAGCATCTCCTAGGCTCCACACTCGCCCCTGGAGGCTCCTGGTGAGGGGAATGAAGGCCCGGAGCCATGTATTTTGCTCACAGGAAGAACCTGGAGACCCTGGGGCCTCACTGGGGGCGCTGACCACCGCACAACAGTAGAGCCAGCTGCTGGGGAGACCAGGCCACGGTTCATCCGTGTTGTGGCATGTGTCCGAACTTCCTTCCTTTTCAGGGCTGAATACTATCCTACTGTACGGATATACCACTGTTTGCTTATCTACTCATCTACGGATGGACACGGGTTACTTCTACCTTCTGGGCATTGTGAATAATGCTGCTGTGAACACAGGTGTACAGATATCTGCTCAAGTCCCTGCTTTCCATTCTTTGGGTATATACCCAGAAGTGGAATTCCTGGATCATATCGTAATTCTACTTTTAATTTTGGGGGGAACCACCATCTGTCTTCCATAGCAGCTGCACCAACAGTACACAAGCGTTCCACTTTCTCCACGTCCTGGCCCACACTTGTTACTTTCTGGTTTTCTGGTTTTTGTTGTTTTTGTTTTTTATAGTAGCCATCCTAATGGTACGAGGGGTAAGTCATTCTAGTTGGTATTTGCATCTCCCTAATGACTAGGGATGTTGAGCACCTTTTCATGGGCTTGTTGTGCATTTGTATATTTTCCTTGTAGAAATGTCTACTTAAGTCCTTTGTCCATTTTTTAATTGAGTTGTTTGCTTTTTTGTTGTTGAGCTGGAGGAGTTCTTCATATATTCTAGATATTAATCTCTTATCAGATATATGGTTTGCAAATATTTTCTCCCATTCTGTGGGGTGACTTTTCAGTCTGTTGATTTGATCTAATACAACTTAAGTATATTTTTCTTGTGTTGTGCACACTGCTAGAACTAAAAATTCCTAGCCCAAACAGTCTACACACTAGAACAAAAGCACCAGCAGGGCAAGAACTGTGTCTGTCCTGGTCACCACTATACCCCCTCCCTCCCACAGGGCTTGGTACATCGTAAGTACTCAACAAATATTTCCCGAACAAATAAATTCTAAGCAAGAGACTATTTAGCTTAAAACAGGGACCAGATCATATGAAGGTTTTTCCAAAGAGCGATAATATAAAGAATTATGAGGAGTGAGATTTCCAGCTCACATATTTATTCTCCTGGCGTATTAGTAAAGGTCTAGTCAGACAACAAAAACCATGCCGTAGTTTTAAAGAGAGAAGTCAGTGCAGAGAAGCTCTACCCAGGTGCGAAAGGGCCGCAAAGGCAAGAAGAGACAAGGCTGTGGTGGAGGCAGCCATGCGGCCAGCAGCTTCCCCTCAGGCAGGGAGACCCAGAGAAGACGAGGGACCCCGAAACTCAGCACAGGGACCCAGACGTCAGACGGGGGTCCTGAGGGGCCACAGGGTTGGCTCAGTGAGTGAGGGGAACAGCAAATGGGACCCGGGGGCTGCAGGAGAAGGCGCAGGGCCAGCAGGGACTCACTGGTGCAGAATCAAGGCTCGAGCTAGAGGCAGCAGCTGCACCTCTGGTCAAATTCTGTTACAACAAAACCCCATATGCCGGGAAGATTTCTCAGCCCAAAATCAAAACAATTTTAGAGTCAAGAAAATCCCATTTCAAACATAAAAGTGGACAAACTTGTAGCAGTAGCTTATGGAGTCATGTGTAAGGAGCAGAAGAAAGGTTGCCTGGTCAGGGTGACTTACCATAGGGAGAAAGGAAAGACAAAAATGTACAAAGACTGGGTCTCCCATTCAAAAGAAGAAAAAGAAAAGGATGAATACATAAGAAAGGGATATTTGAGACAGTAAATTAAATTATTCAATGAATATCTAAGGGCCAAGCAAGCAGCTGGGACTAGAACTAGAAAGAGACAAAGCTTGTGACTTCCACACCAATAAAGGAGGGATGGCATTCCTTGGCCTGCAGATGCAACACTCCAATTTCTGCTTCCATTCATGTGGCGTTTTCACTGTGTCTCTTCACATCATCACTTATGAGGATACTAGTCACATTGGCTTAGGAGCCCACCCTACTCCAGTCATTTTAACTTTACTAATTACATCTGAAATAAGCTTATTTTCAAAATAAGGTCACATTTGGGGCCGGCCCGGTGGCGCACTGCTACAGTGCGCCGCTTGGGAGCGCAGCGGCGCTCCCGCAGAGGGTTCGGATCCCACATACAGACCGGTTCCCGCTCACTGGCTGAGCGAGGTGCGGGCACAACACCGAGGGTTGCGATCCCGTTGCCGGTCCCGGTCCGGTACGGGGGTGACACTGAGGGTTGCGATCCGTTGCCGGACACGAAAAAAGACAAAAAGGAAAAAAAAAAAAGGAGGGGAAATGGAGCAAGGAAACAAACCAAATAGCCTTGAAAACAAAACTGAACTCTCTTAGTCCGTTTGTGTTGCTATAACAGAATAACCGAGACCGGGTAATTTGTAAAGAACAGAGGTATATTTGGCTTACTATTCTGGGACAGCTGCATCTGGTGCGGGCCTCAGGCTGCTTCTACTCATGGTAGAAAGCGGCAGGCAGCCGACGAGCAAATCAAATGGCGAGAGAAAGCGAGAGGTGTGTGTGTATGGGGGGGACAGGGTATTTTAAACAACCAGCACTCACAGAACTAATAGAGGGAGAACTCACTCACTACCCCACCCCAGGGCAAGCACTAATCCATTTATGAGGGATCTGCCCCACGACCCAAACTGCTCCCAACATTGCCACATTGGGGATCAGATTTCCATGAGTTTTGGGGGTACAACACATCCAAACTCTATCATGAACTAAAAATGAAGCCAAGAAAGCAGGGAGGGAAAGCCTAGGAAAAACCAGGTTTACAGGAAGTAGAGACCAATACGTTGGAACCAAGAGTCAATATGCCAGTCATCCTAATGTATAAATGGACTAAATTTGCCAATTTATTTTGATCTTATTCTTAAACTGTCAAGAAAATCTCAAATTGGATTAGGAAAAAATCCAACTATCTACCACTTATAGTAATAATCCTAAAACACGGAGAAATGGAAAAGTTTAAATAAAAGGACAGAAAGGACTGACTCAGAGAAAGCTGGTTTAACTATATTAATAACAGACAAAACAGACTTTATCCATAGTAAGAATTTTTTAAATTAAAGATGTAATAAAATAGAAGAAGAAAGGAAGGAAGAAAAGAAAAAGAGGGAGACAAACTCTATTATTAATTTTATAATTTTATGAGACTAGAGGACTCTTGATACCAAAACCAGACAGAGACAATGAGAGAAGGGAAAATTATAAGACAGTCTCACACATAAACACAGACTCTAAAATTCTACAAAAATATTAGCAAATCACGCCCATCAATGTGTAAAAAGATAATCACGGTAAGTGAGGTTTACCTGGGGAACCCAAGCACAGCCAACACACAGAGCTCTGTCACTGTAACTTGCCAGGTTAGCATCAAAAAGAAGAAACCCACATGATCTTCTCAATGGATGTAAAATGACCAAAAAAGAAAAGCTAAAATTTAACACCTATTCATGATAAGAAATTAACAAATAGGAATAAAAAGGAAACTTCTTAGCCTTAACAGGGCAGCTCCATATAAAAAGCAACAAATAATTATACTTCTGTACATCTCAAGGGCTAGCATTTATAATTTTTAAAAGGTACCATTTATAATAGCAACAAAATTACACAAGGAATAAATCTAACTAAATAATTAATCTAATTAAAGATGTTTATGAAGGGAACTATAAAATTTTACTGAAAGAAAATAAAACCTAAACACATAGAAAAAGATAACCATCATCACGAATAGGAAATCTCAATATTCTAAAGAGGTCAATTCTCCCAAATCCACTGGCAGATGGAAATGAAACTGCCATAAAAATATCAACAGCATTTTGGGGAATTTATAAACTGATTGTAAAATCTTAGGAACTCTGGTTAATCAAAAGACACCAGCCCCGGACAGGGAAGGGACACATGCCATACCAATAATCAGCAAAGAGATAATAGCCAGTATATGCTTCCTACAAATCCATGAGAAAAAGATCATCCAAAAGAAACAGGGTGAAAAGCAAGCACTGCAACAAATCTCTATAATCAAGGGAATGCAAATTAAAACCGCAGTGAGATACCATTTTCAGCTACAAGGCTGGCAAAACAGCAACGCTGACGATCACACCAGGAGACGTCTACAAGAACATCCACAGTAGCAATCCTGGTAGTTTGGCCGTGCGCGTGTGTGTGTGTGGGGGGGGGGGGGGGGGGGGGTAGTGGTGTATCCACACACAGAACATGCATGGAGTTAGAATGAGTGAGCTGCAGCTATAGATGCACCGTGTGTGTGTGTGTGTGTGTGTGTGTACGTGTGTGTGTACACGTGTGCGTATGGGTAGTGGTGTGTCCACACACACAACATGCATGTTGTGAGAATGAGTGAGCTGCAGCCACAGATGCACCATGGACGAATCTTTGAGGCCATACTGAATGTCACCAGCCTCTTTTATTTTTTGGCGGCTGGCCGGCGGGGTCCCAGCCCTGGCCTTTGGTGCGGGCGCCATCGAGCCCCCCTCCTGCAGCCGGCCACGCCATTGCTGGGGCTCCAACTCTTGGCCCAGGAGCCCCGGAGCCCTCCAGCCGCTCCCGCACTGCCCCCGGCTCACGCCCTCCCACAGGCCCGCAGCGCTCGGCCAGGGACCACGTGTGCACAGGCCGGGGATCAGCGCTGCCTTGTCCCACAGGACGCCATAGTGGCGGTCTTTCCAGAACTCTCCAGACACCTTTTTACAATCTATTTCGAAACTTTTTCTCATTGTCCTGGAAAAACCGCACAGAAGTCTGTTTCTTGAACCCAAGACTCCTGGCTTAATATCTGATGAGCATGGAATCAGCTGCACCAGATAAATACAGCTTGTGGTTTCCAATGCTATGTCTCATTTACTTCGTCTTTATTAGAAGAATTAAAAGAAAAAATAATTTTAAGTTTTTTCTCCAAAGGAATTTCTTTAGTATGTAAAATGTTCACATTTTCATCATAAAAAATTGAAACAACACCAAGATACCTTCCTGGACCCTTCCCGGTTTTCCCTTACTGCTCCTGAGGCAACTGCTGCTATCAGTTTGGACTGTTTCCTTTGTATTTTTCTCTGTATTTACATATAAACATACGTACACTTTTAAATGTATAGGTTCAAGGGGTGTTGAAATTTTTTACACAAAAACGGGATCATATTAAACAAGTGCATTGTGACCTGCTTTTTCACCTAATATGCGTTGGGGAACTTTCTGCATCAGCCACACATTGATGCACCTCACGCGGCAGATTGCCCACTGATCCTGCAAGTGCCACTCTCCCATCTTACACAGTAACACAAACTCCCACCAGACACCTGGCTGCCCAGCTAAAGCCTGCATCCCCAGTCTCCCCTGCACCAGGTGCAGCCATGTGACTAAGTCTGTCCAAAGGGACGCGGGCAGAAATGACGTCTGCCACTGATGGATGTGACTACACCTCCCTTTTCTGGTTCCTGCTGGTTGCAGTGGGGAAGTGAGCAAGGGCAGCTGTCTTAAAGTTCAGGACGGAAGCCCCACATGGGGGTTGGTGACAACACACAGAAGGCAAAACAGAAGGTTCCTGATGAGGCAGAACCTCCATACTAGCCCTGGATGGCCTGCCCCAGCTGTCATGGGAGGGAGAACTATGCCTCCACCTTGCTTAGACCACTATTTTAAGTTTTGCTGTCACAATATTGAAACTAGTATTACTTTTAAATGAGTACATGTATTCGATAGTATGGAAATACCACGTTTCTATTTACTCCATTGTCAATAAGCATTTTTTATTCATTAAGTGCCTACCGACCATCAGGCGCTGTTCTATGATTGCAAACAATGCTGCAGTAAATATCCTGGATCATAACTCTGCCTCCCTAGGACAGATGTCTAAAGCAGAACTGCTGAGCAGAAGGAGGGAGGGAAGGAGCAGTGGCCTTCACTCCATCCCCTCCCTCTACCTGGGGCTTCCATGGAGAAGAAAGGCATCCCAACCAAACCTCCTTGTGAACTTGCTAATGAAAGACCTCCTGGCAAACACAATCGTGGTTATTTGCTAGTGGGAGAATCTATGGAATACTTTCAGCAGGATACACCTGGTGTTTCTGTGATTGCTCATTATAAATAAACTTGGAACCCTAGGAGTTATGGGTTATATGGCTCTCTGAAAAGTGTCACCTTAAATATACAGCTCTCAGAGTATAAAATGAGATGTTTTGTGGTCATCGGCTCCCTTCCATGTGAGTGATGTGAGCACATACGTAGCTCAGAGACCTCCCATGTGAAATGTGGGCCAAAGCACATCCTCAGGGAGCAACAGAGAACCAGGCAGTGGCACTGGCAGACGACTTCTCCCTGCTTCTCTCGTGCCTCCCAATTACATATATCCGGAAAATTGTTAGGAAACTTGATATTCAATAACATCTGTGATTCTTAGGAGTTTGATCTAACAATCTTATGTGTTCTCTTAAATTAAAAAAAAAAAAGGCAAAGGAACTCATTCTCTCACTCTCTACATGATTAAATGTGATAGACTAAAATTTTACATTCGTGGATTCAGTCATACAAAGAATTTAACTTTAAAATGTACCCTTATTTTATATAACCCAATTTGATTTTCTAACTGTATGGGTAAAACAAAACACAACTGTTTTTTTCTGTTGTCTTATTCAACAACAAAAAACACAGAAGACTGACTTCTGACTTCTGTAACCAAATGTGTGGGGATTTCTCCACGCTAGCAAGCAAGCCAGCAGTTCCACAGTGGACACCAGCTGGGTGTCCTCCAATTCCATTCCGACACTGTGGACCTCGATAGCATCAAATCCAACAGGGTGAGGGCTTAGTCCCCTAGACTGCCCCCCGCCTTTCAGAGGCCAGTTGTAAGTCAAGTCTCTGGAACTTCTGACCCACCAGCTATAAATCAGGGCTCCCACGAACCCTTTTCTGGGTTTGATTGGTTTGCTATAGCGGCTCACACAACTCAGGGAAACACATACATATGTTTACGAGTTTATTATAAAGGATATTACAGAGGATACAGATAAAGGGATGCAGAGTGCAAGGCATAGGGGAACGGTGCAGAGCTTCCAGGCCTCCCCAGGTGCACCACCCTCCAGGAACCTCCATGTGTTCAGCTATCCGGAAGCTCCCTAAACCCTGTGCTCTTGGTTTTTATGGAAGCTTCATTACGTAGGCATGAGTGAAGCATGGACAACTGTGTATAGATGTGGTTGGACAAAAAGGGTCTGATCTAACACTAACAAACTAGATGGGGAAACCCAGCAAGGCCTGTCTGTTCAGGTTCTTCTCAGCCAAGTTCTTTGCCAGTTCATAATAAGGATAACCCAGGTCCCAATAAGCTCCTCTCATTTACATCTAATTTCAGCAGGGCCGCCTGAGGACATGGAGGCCCAACCCCCACACCAGTGTGCAGAAGATGCTGGATGGGGAGTCAAGAGAGGTCATTCTTCAGCTCTGAGGTTTGATGCCTGCCCTGCTGGGTTTTGAGCTTCTTTGGGACCGGTTACCCCTTTCTTTTGGCATATTTCTCCACCGGGGCCTTCACACAGGTTAACTCGGAGACAGTGGCATGCTGGCTGGGCTGGTAGAAGCTGTCAGGACCACCTGCAATGGAGGAAATGACAAGACACACCATCGCTGGGGAAGTGACATTCTGTGTCCAGACTCCAGCTTGCACAGCCAAGTTGGAAAAGGCAACGGCCAAAGAACTCACCACTGAACTGGCTTAAATGTACACTGTTGAGTTTCCTGTACTTAAAAATAATAAAAATTCTCCTTAAAAAAAGAAAAAAGAAATGGGCATTCTCACACACACACTACTGATAGAAATATAAATTGGAAAACCTCTTTGATGGGCAATTTGGCAAAATTAAAAATGCACTTATGCTTTTAAAAACAGCCATTCCACATCTAGAATTTACCCCAAAGATATACTCACATATACACAAAGATATTAACTTTAAGATTTTTACTGCAGCAGTTTATAATGAAGTCTGGAAACAACCTGAAGCGCCCATCGAGTGGCGACAGATTAAATGAAAGGTGGCACAGATATGCAGAGTAACACGATGTGCCACCTAACGAATGAGGCAGAGCTGTGTGAACGGATGCACAGCCGCGTGCATGAGGAGGTGTCCTAGGAGACAGCAGGGAAGAGGGAAGAGGATGTGGGAGGTCGCCTGTCATGGCAAGTCCGCGGAGGAGACTGGGAGCCGTGGCTGCAGTGAGCTCAGGTATCAGGGGGAGGAGAGGCGGACACAGCACGCTCGGTTCACGCTTCCACGCGGTTTGTTTCTCTCATTTCTCAGAATCATACTCAACTTTAGGTATTTTTGCTGCACATAAGCAATAGAGAGCCAGGTGATGAGCCCGTGTGCACACCCACCCACAGGAACACAGGAGCGTAGGAACTGACCGAGTCTGCCTCCAGCCCGGCCCTGAGGACAGATGTAATTCTTTGGTATTCAAGTGCGCCCCATAATCTGTTCTCCCACTCTCCTGTTAATGGGTCTTACTTTTAGAAAGAAATGGTTTGGAGCCGACTCCCTCCTGGATGTCCATCCATCCGTCTGTGACCCGCAAGAGGCCCTCCGTGGCAGCGGTGTCACACGCTGCGGCCTCAGGACACCTGCACGCCCTTAAAAACCACTGAGCACCCTCAGAGCTTTTGTCTTTCTGGGTTTCATCTGTTGATATTTTCCACAGAAATCAAACTGAGAAATTTTTAGATATTTATTCATTCATTTCCAGACAACAACAATAAACCCTTTATAAGTTATCATAAATAACATTTTCATTTTAAAGTTTTCCAAAATCCACTATATGGAAAGTTTAAAAATTTGGATTTTGCTACTTAACCAGATATTTTAATTAATATTATTCTTAGAATATCTGTTTTTAAAGAAGCAGAATTAAATAGCCTGACCTCAAATTAAATATTTTTGATGATACAGACAGCATTTCAAGATCATAGACTTTCTCTCTCTCACGTCAATCCCTTTTGTTAGTCATAGACTTTAAAATTTATTTCCACTAGTATCAACTTCTGCTGGTTACAGACATTAAGCGAGAAGAAAAGGCAAAGTAAACAAAATGGAAAAGCATCTATTTGTGAACATTATTTAATTCATTTCAAGAAGTTCATGCACTTGGCTAAGTCAGAGAGGACTGAGCTCCCATCTCCTCATTCCTCCTCAAAGGAACAAGAACACTGAGGAGGATGAGTCGATTCAAGAACATTACTGGGTCCGTGTACGGGGAGTTAGACCTTCTGACATCAGCAGGTAGAGGTCAAAATGCTAAGCGGAGGGGCAGGTCCATTTCTGCACCCTCCCGCTGGGGAGTTATAATAAAGAGGCCTAGGCAGAGAGGCGCCCCCCTGAGCAGGGAGGAGTGGGAAAAATGGGCTTCCATGGGAGCAGCTGGTACAGGAAGTCAAAATGCACATTGAGCTTAGGGGGCGGGGGACTGAGGAGGCAGGACAAAAGCACTGGCAAAGGAGAGTAATGAAGAGATGCATCTAGTGACGGCTGGGACACAGAACCGATAGGACTTAGAGACCAACCCGTAACTAATGCAGCAATGTATTTCTTCTAGTGTTGGCCTTTTTGCATACAGAATTAAGAAAGCTCTCTGCCTCCTGGCCGATGCTGGCTGACCGGCCTGAGCTGTGCACAGTAAGGCATTTAGGCCACTGCTGCCACTGAGAAGAATTTAGTGACATGAGACTCAACCACTCCTCTCTCTGCAGCCCCTACTGTCTCCTCTTCCTCTCCCCGTCTCCAGGCACTTCCCGCGTTCCCCTGGCCTCTCCTCTGCTTTTCCTGACAAGCCTCTGGCCCCACACAAGCCAGCGCCCGGGTGATGGTCCCAATTGCTGTGGGACAGTCACTGCCGCCTGCTCAGCCAGCAAACCTGCCAGCAGGGACATCGGGACCCACCTCTTCATCTACCTCATGACCACTGCATGCTTGTGCCACTCCAGTTGGGGGGAGTGTGGGATAAGAATGAACTAATAACACAGAGAAACCCATTCAGCAAAGTAAAGGCAGCAGATAAACTTCGAGAGATTACAGCAGGAACTCAATGAAACACAAGTTGTTTCTATTCACTTCTGGAAAAACAGGTAGCCCCTCACATGACAACAGTGACCATGAGTCACATACGGGAGTCTCCCTGCAGGAGGTCTGTCTTTGTCTCAGCACTGACTTCCCATGGACTGTGGGCAAGTCACTTAAGACGCATAACCTTAGTTTCTTTGTCAGTAAAATGAAAATAAAGCCACCAGGCCTGATGATCTCACAGAATTGCTATCAAGGTAATAAAGCACTTTGTAACATGGCGAACATGGAACTATTATTTTCTAACGCTAGAGACATATCAACTCTACAAAAGTATTCCGTTCTTCTGTTTCGTTCCAGTGTATACAGTAACAGCCAATACCCTCATTTTCAATACATTTTTGATCAAAGTGAGAGACCATTAAAAAGAAGGCCAAGGTTTGGGTCACGATCCTGCTAAGCCTTTCTCAAGTCACTAACCCCTCGAGGATCAGTCACTGCACTTGTAAAATTATCTGTCTCCTGGGTATCCTGAGGTTCACAACTACCACTGTTAATCATCTAAAATAGCACAATGCTCTGCAGTGTGTAAATCATGTTCAACTTCAGTGAGAATGTATGTCAAAGTGCACTGTAATCTACAAAGACACACACACATACTATTTATTTCTATCAGTGAAATAGATCACTTATGCAACAGCAACAGATAAACACATTTCTGAATATGTATTCAAAGAGCTGATGAATTTCCCAATTTCAAATAACATTTTAGCCACTTTTCAGGGCCCTTCACCTCCGTGCCCCACCCAACAAGGACAGCCCACACCGTGGCCAGCTTGCTGTGTCCTGACCACACAACAGGGGGCTCTGCAGGAACAGAGGCGATACCACCAGGAGGGCAGGAGGGGTACTGCCCCAAGAATCCAGCCCCGGGTTCAGAACCGCCTTAGAAGACAAGACGGGGCGGGTGGCCACACCACTGCAGACCTCCCACTAGACGACCTGGTTAAGAATTAGGTTGAAAACCCACACAATTACAACCACGCAAAAAAAAAAATCTATGCTTAGAGACAACCAAATGTTGCCCGTGGTCACTTGGGGAGGAAAATTATGGAAGATCTGTCCTTTTCCCCATCTTTAAATTTTCTTTAATGTATTTCATGATGAAACAACACTAAGAATTGGGTAGGGGGTCCTGAGTGAAAACACCCATCCAGCACTCAGCCCTGCCCCGCAGCTTCTGCTCCATCCCTGACCCTGCCCTGACCAGCCGGTAGCCTTTGGAGGGTTTTCTCAGGATATTTTCAGCCATCGGGAATGAAAATGTGACCAAACACAGAAAAGGTATTCTAAAATCATAAACATCCTCTGAGAAGTTTCTATGAAACAAATGGAGCTAAGTGGCCAAGCTCCCCTCGCCAGTCACCAACACACACTACTCTGAACAGAGGCTCGCCTGGCCTCAAAGCCCCGTTACCTTCTGCTAAACCAAGTCCCTGTCAAGGGCTCCCTGGTTTTCTCATTCTTTCTCTCATTCTCCAAACTTAGCTCCTATGGGAAGGCACAGCCCCAAAGTGACGCTTCTGGGTCTGGGTCCCGGGGTGTGTGCTCAGTGGGGTCCACCATCAGCAGGCAGGCAAGGAGCCTGAGCCACTGGGCCCAGCTTGGACTTCAGCTGCATTTTCTCCCAGCAGGACTTTGTCCCTGAAGGAAGCGGCACAAGGATTTACGCTGTGGGCAAGCCCCCTTTCCTGAAGTGACCCAGTTCTCTGCACTTCAAGAATTTTCTCACCTCAAAAAGGACGTGTTGTCTCAGACACTGAGACAAAGACTGTGGGGTCAGAAACAAAATGGGCTTTGAAGGAGGAGGCCCTACTGCTGCAGTTGGGAGGAGTGGGCAGAGGGTAGAAGGCCTGACCTGGGCCATGAGAAGTCAACTGCCTTCTCATCACCACCTGTCCTGCCCAGACATTCTGCCCACACCAGCCAAGACAACTGCCAGAGCCAGGGCCAGCCCCGGGGCCAGCAGGGGGTGGGGGTGAGGCTTCCGGGCAAGACAGAGTCTGTGGCACAGAAGCAAAGCAGACAGAGGCCACAAGGTCAGCCAGAGGAAACTAGGACTGCAAATTTTGCAATTACCATGTCATTCCATCAGTAACTGGCTAAGGTATAAAGTCAGTGTATTTGTACTGCACTATTCCTAACAGCTTACCTTTTTGTCTTCTTTAGTCTTTCTAACATTTCGATGGGGACCAAAAACATTTTGCATTCCAAAAGCCTTCCTGGACCAGTCCCTTTTCTGGGTGCTCAGTGGGGGCTGCGCGAAGCTGCCCTCGACCCTGTAGCGGTCGGCAGGAATCTTGCTCATGGGAGGGGGCAGCGTGCCACAGTTGACGCTGGACCACCCATCGGTGGAATCTGTGTATGACTCCTGGTCGCTGGCGTGTCCGCACTGCCACTCCTGGAGCACGTGAACTGGGAGCCATCGCTGGTTGAAACCACAGCCCGCAGTGCCCCTCTTTGAAGGAGGGACTGAACTCCGCAAGGCAGCCGGAGCAACCTCCACCTGAGAGGCTGGTCCTAAGTGCTTGTTTATGTCACGGAACCTGTCAGTCTGGGGAGTGGCCTCCAATGGGGAGCTCCCCTCAGGGTCAGAGCAGAAGGCCCCGTTCCAGGGGGCGCCCCAGGGCTGTTGGCCCCTCCCGCCTGCACCCTCCCACCCAGTGCTGCTGCTGGGGCAGTGCCTGCTTGAGCTCCCACCCAGGTCGACCACGAGGACCCGGTTGCTCTTCTCCTCCTGGTTGAAATTTCCAATGCCACTATCACTGTTGCTGCTGGTGCTGTTGTTCTGGTGGACATCAGCATCCCCATCCAGAAAGGCACGGGCCCGCACCCCCTCAATCAGCTCGCCCATGTCTCGGTACAGGACCGAGATGAACTGAAGGACAGGGAGAGAGGATGCAGGGAATTCTAAACAGCCATTGGTGTCAGGATCGGCCGTGCACTCAAACCCAAATCGCCGAGCGATGCCCTGGTGGATCTTGTGGCTAAATAAGTCTGGATCCACCATAAACACGTGGCAGGAAGTCCGCAAGGCACCTTCCTCCTCCTGCACTACGCTCCCGTCGTCATTTGTCTGCATGGTCACCAGCCCAAAAAAGCGCCTGTCATCTGGGCACATAGCACTGAAGGCCAGCTTCTCGGCGGGGTACTCGGCCACAACGCCAGCTTTGTCAGCACACAGCTGCACCCGATCATGCGCGATCTTCATCGTCACCAGCGAATGGATCTTCTGTTCCGCCCGCAGGCGCCGCATGCAGCCGCGGATCGCTTGCAAACTGTCACACTCCAGGCTGCAGCTTGTGGAAGGAAGCTCAATAGAGCCCAAATAGCCCACAACCATGGCAACGTTTAAAATACTTGCATCCAACCCAAAATCCTCATGATTTTCTAGCCCAATACTGAAAACCGAATCATCATGAATAACTTTTGATATTTCCTTCTTAGAAACCACATTGGGATTTGGATCATTTATACTTTCATGTCCAACCTCAAATTGAGCAGCAGCTGACTCTGAAAGGGATCTCTGTTTCAATTTCAAGGGCTCTGAACTGCTTGTGCAAAGGCTAGGATTTTCAAAAATCATATTAAAAATTCCGCCAGACTGCATTTCCTCCACAACTCTCTCTGCTCTATTTATACCTAAAGCTTTGGAATCAAGTTTGGGCTTCAGCCAGCCTTTTCCTTCATACAATCCACCTTCTTCGTCACTGGAGCAGGACTCTAAGTGGCCGATGCCTTCCCCGATCACCATGTGCAGGACACCAGAGCATTTCCCGATTAATTTCACTACGTCTTCATGGGAAGCTTTCTTCACGTTGATTTCATTGACAGCAAATATCTGGTCTCCAGCACGGAGGCCAACAAAATCTGCAGGGCTCCCTCGCATGACGCAGCTCAGCACACATGGCGCCTGTCCGGTCAAAGTGAATCCATAGCCGGCTCGCCCGCGGGCCACCTCCACGCTCCGCAGGCGAGGGGGTGCTGGCCCATGAAGCGGCCGCCGCCCTGGCTCCCCCACTCTATACATTCTGCTGTGCTTCCAAGACCACGCACATATTTCCTTATTCCAGTGGATCCATATTTCAGGGAATACTTGATGCTACATGTTTTTTCTTAAAATAATGCCCTAAGGAAGAAAAATAAATAGCTCGTTACTAAAGATCCACATTTCTACTGTTTACTGGTAAGATTTAAACACCAAAAGATAATTCATAACAAAAAACCATCACAGAAAAAGAGTCTCTACTTACCACATAAATGTCAAAGTAAAGGAGAAGTAGAGTCTATATACGATAAATCTTAAAGTCAGGCTAAGAAACATCTTCTCAAAGTAGAAGACGTGTTGTGGGTTTGCTGTCTTGTTACAACACCGATTCCTATCAGACTAATCCACCTTGGAATTGACAATATGGACTCTAGCAACAGTGGCTTCCTGACACTGTTTCAACACTCTGTTCCGATGAAAAGAGACCTTTACTACTCAAATTATGGTCCACGGATTGGCAGCCTGTCAGAAATGTGGATCTCAGGCTCCACCGCAGGCCAAGTGCATCCACATCTGCATTTAACAGGATGTGCAGAGTCTGAGTGTGAAAAGCAGGGCCTGCTACAGCCTTCAGGTCCAAAGGCACCTGCAGATGACCTAGTCTAACCCCCCACCAGTCCCTGCTACAGAAAGTTCTCTTTAAGGAGAGGGGTCACCTTACCCTCTCGCAGCTCATTTATGTTGAACAAAGTACTGTGTGGGGAAACACATAGTCTGAAACAACCTTAAGCAATAACACTGCAGAGGTCAGAGACAAAAACACCACCAAAATAAAGCAAAGAAATGTAATACTGATTTAATTATCCCAGGGGTATTACTTTGTAATTAAAAGTATTGGTTGTCACTGAAAAGAAGTCTGTCAGGGACCCCCCAAATCACCCACAGGTTCGATGATCCCCTAGGAGGACACATAGGACTCAGCACATAGGCACATTCAGAGCTAAGACTTATGACAGTGACTGGATTCAAAGTAAAATCAGCACAGGGAAAAGGCACAGTAGCAAAGAACAGAGGAAACCAGACAGGAGCTTCCAGAATCTTCTCCCAGCAGAGTGGCAAGGGACATGCAAAATTCCTCCAGCATCTAGTTACAGCAATACCTGAGAAATGCTGCCAGCCAGGGAAGCCCATTAGATTCCCAGTGCCCAGGGCTTTCAGGTCACATGGGCACCCTCTGCCTGGCATGTACCAAGACTCCAGACCCCCAGAGGGAAGGCAGGTGTTCAGCACGAGCCATATGGCTTACACAGACAGGAAGACAGGGCCACGAGCCAAGGCAGGCCAGTGCCCCTAGAACTGCGGAAGTCAAGGAGAAGGACGCAGCCCTGCCAACACCTCAATGTTAGCCCTCTCACAGTGATACCAGCCATCTGACCTCCGAAACTGCAGGAGGGTAACCATGCCATGTTTTAAGTCACCTAGTTTGTGGTGACCTGTGTCAGCAGCCACAGGAAAGGAATACAAGGGGAAGTCACCTTACTGAGGGTGCAAGAAGAGAACACAGTGCACGCAAGAAATCATCTGTCTGAAACATGGGCAGAACCATATCTGGCTTGAGGTAGACACGACACATTGGAGGTGCTGCTGTGCGATGTTACCACACAAGCGTAGCCATCACTACAAACTCCTCCAGGACAGAGGTCAGCCAGACCCTGCCAGTCTCCTCCGCAACAGAAAACCTCTCAGCTTTCTTTCCCAACAGCAAGAGATGCTGCCTTGATGAAAGAAACAACCCACCCACATCAAGTCACAAAGCTTCCTGGAAGCACAGATGGGGTGCAACACAAAAACCACACTCACTGTGTCTCACTGTGGCCCACAGCTGCCACCATGCGACACCGTCACACCTGCACTCACTCACTCTTGAAACCGGGGTGGTCGAGAAGCAAGCACTCAGTGCACTGACACTGCCCTGCTCCTTTCCTGAGTTTAAACTTGATATAAAATTTGTCCTATTCTAGGGGCCGGCCCGGTGGCGCACTGCTACAGTGCGCCGCTTGGGAGCGCGGTGGCGCTCCCGCAGAGGGGTCGGATCCCACA
>NW_007726114.1:15697-21435 GCF_000696425.1 Galeopterus variegatus | reverse complement strand
TCCTCCAGGACAGAGGTCAGCCAGACCCTGCCAGTCTCCTCCGCAACAGAAAACCTCTCAGCTTTCTTTCCCAACAGCAAGAGATGCTGCCTTGATGAAAGAAACAACCCACCCACATCAAGTCACAAAGCTTCCTGGAAGCACAGATGGGGTGCAACACAAAAACCACACTCACTGTGTCTCACTGTGGCCCACAGCTGCCACCATGCGACACCGTCACACCTGCACTCACTCACTCTTGAAACCGGGGTGGTCGAGAAGCAAGCACTCAGTGCACTGACACTGCCCTGCTCCTTTCCTGAGTTTAAACTTGATATAAAATTTGTCCTATTCTAGGGGCCGGCCCGGTGGCGCACTGCTACAGTGCGCCGCTTGGGAGCGCGGTGGCGCTCCCGCAGAGGGTTCGGATCCCACATACAGACCGATTCCCGCTCACTGGCTGAGCGAGGTGCGGGCGCAGCACCGAGGTTTGCGATCCCGTTGCCGGTCCAGGTCCAGTACGGGTGCGACACTGAGGGTTGCGATCCGTTGCCGGACACGAAAAAAGACAAAAAGGAAAAAAAAAAAAATTTGTCCTATTCTGATGAATCCCTCCACTCATGCACTGAGTGAGCATTGACCCTGTGCCAGGTGGTCCTCCACATCCAAAGATGGGGGTGAGGTCTGTGCTAAGCATAGGGACGAAGACCAAAACAATAAAACACAGCACTGGTGGCACACAAAAATGTGCCATGAGGGAAAGAAGCAGAGCCCCCAAAGGCAGAGAGCCCCGACACACTGAGGAGGAGAGGGAAGTCCAGCAAGAGCAATCACGGTAACATGGCGGCTGCGCAGCTTCCTGAGGCCAGTGCTCCTCCAGGACCTGACACACATGACCAATGTCATCACAAATGTTACTCCAAGGTAGTACTATTATTATTCCTGTTTTGCAGATGAGGAAATGGAGACAGAGAAGTCAAGTGACTTGTCTAACATCACACAGCTAGTTACCAAAAGAGGGGGACTTGACCCTAGGCCATCTGCCTCCCGGCTTACCCACTTACATGGATTCTTAGAAGAAGGAGGAGGTTGATTAAGCAGAGAAGCACTGTCCTCAAACAGCAGGGCACTGTCCACCCCAACAGTCCCCCAAAGCTGGGGACACTCCATCAGCCTGGCCCCCGTCAGTGCAGAGAAAGCCTTGCCACCTTCTCCAACTGGGACACCCCCCTCCCAACAGACGCCTGCCCACCCACACCCTTCCCATAGCCATCGTGTCCCAACAGCTTCCTCCCAACCACCCCAGCAATGCCCATGGCTGCCAAACACCCACCAGGCACCATGTCTCCCCAACACCCACACCAAAAACACACACACCCCAGAAGACCCAACCATGCAGACCCACACTGACGTCCCTGTGTCTGGCCCCCAGCCCTCCTCAACCCACTCCAGAAGCCTGACATCAACCCCACAGGCCCACCCTCTAGAGCCCTCCTGGGTCCCTGGCCACTGACCTACACTGGACCTGCCCTCCCAGGACACAGCAGGACACAACACGAAAGGGAATGACCTGGCAGATCCGTGAATCACCAGGGCCACTTCCAGGACATTTTATTGCCACCAACAATCAATACCTTCTCTTCACTTTTATCCTTAAATGTGTAAATGTTTGCAATAAATAGCCCCCACCTTAAACCTCCAAGTCCCAGATCCTTTGCCACACAGACCCCATTGGCACACGCCCTCCTCACCCAGTCCCCTGCCCTCCAGGCACTGGCCAAGAAATTTTCCATGAGCACCCACCACATCGGGACACCACCCAGGAGCACCCACCACATCGGGAACTGACTGTGGGCTTTCTTGGCCCTGCGCCCAGCACAGCATTGTGCCGTGGGGCATCTGCCACAGGGCTCCTGGGGCCCCTCTGAAGTCACTCTCATCTGCCTCTGGTCCATTCACAGCGGCCCCAGACCTGCGAGGCCTCTAAGCCTCATCTGCACTCTCCCCGCCTGCACTAGGCTCGGGTCCTTCCTCCCACTTGAGAGAGAAGACGGACACCATGCGTGGCTCCCCTCCTCCGCAGCCTCCTCCTCTGCTGACCTATAAGCTGAGGTCCCCGAGCTCCCTCCTCTTCCCCGGGCAACCTCACCCACCCCAAGGCCCAGGCTCCCACGGGATCCTCTGCTGTGCAAACCTCTCCTGCAAGCTGGATAGGGCGCCTCAAACTCCAGAGCCACACAAACTCTCTTCCCCAAAGCTGCCCCACGATGATGGCCACCGTCTCCCCACCCACAGAGGAAGGCAGCCAGCCCCACTAGGGCGCCAAGAGAGACACTCCCAGCCCTGGGCAGGACATGCAGATTCCCAAAGATGCTGCCTAAAGAAAAGACGATCACAAACAAGGACCAACTGCACAAACAGAGCAAAAGGACGAGAAGACGGAAGATGTCACAGGGAAGCTGCAACACAAACAGGATGAATCCAGGAGTTTTGGAGGGAAGAAAACATGAAGCCGAGTTCTGTGAAAAGTCTCTGTTCATCTGTCACTTGAGCGCCACAAACTTGTAGGGTATGTTTGGGGTTGTCTGACCTACATCGTAGATTATGTGGTAAACACAAAATTCCCTTTGGAGAACCTCGGAGGTAGCCAAACTTGAAGTCAGATTTTAGCATTTGGTAGGATATTTGGCCTCGTTTGACTTAAAAAAAAAAGGTGGGAGAGAAGGGCTGAGAGAAAGTCAAAGAAGACCAGAGGAACTGACCAGAGGGACCTTCCAGCCCTCAAAACAAGGGAAGAGTGCTGCCCCACCCTGCAACTCAAGGGACATGCACAGCCGCTTGGAAGGCCCACAGAAGACAAGAGCAGTAGCCACAGGTGTGACAGACCTCAGGCAGCAGTCTGCAGCCAGGTCGCTTCCGAATGAACAATGGATTGTACAGCACCAGGGTACGAAGGATGGAGACTGACTGGCTGGCTGGCTGGTTGAATTCATTAATGACGATCAGCGTTTGCCCAAGAACACCTGGTTGGCTGATTGTTCCAAAACTGGATAGACCATTTCCCAGAGCTACAGACAGGCAAGAATCTTTCAGTTCAAAGGGCCCACCTAGTGCTGAGCAGGGAAAAAATGGAAAATGTCCCACAAAACTTTCAGAGAAAGAAGACAGGTCTCATGCGAAGGCACAAGAATCTGCCACCAGCCATCTGAGGACCCAGGGTGCCAGAGGCCACAGAGGCTGCCTGCAAGGCCGACACGTTTGCTAGATGAAGGTAGCACCTCAGCAGGGCCGTGCCCACACTCCCCAAAACTGAGCAAAGGCACCAGGGGGCGGGCCGCACCCCTACACCATCCCCCCCAGACCACGCGTATGAATAAGTACAGGCAACTCCACCAGGTGAGGTGGCCAGAAAAGGCAGGACAGTTGGCTCTCCGCATCCATGGGGTCTGCATCTGTGGGCTTAACCAACCGTGAATCAAACATGTTCAGAAAAAACATTCCACAAAGTTCCAGAAAGCAAAACTTGAATTTGCCTTGCCAAGTGCTACACTGAATTCACATCAATGAAGTGATACAGGTATTACAAGTAATCTAGAGATGGCTTAAAGTACACACAAGTACTATGCAGCTTTATATTGGGAGTTCTGGAACCAATCCCCTGGCAGATACCGAGGACAACTGTCTTTCCAGCCATTTTAGCATAAGGTCCACCTGGAGCGAGGGAGGTGCTGAGAGGTCGCACTTTACCTCCAGTCTGCCCCACCCTGATTACTGTGATAATGAACTGAATCTCCCTCACGTGAATCGTGCGGTGGGTTCTTTCTATTCATCTATGACTGAGATGCACCCTGTCTAGCCAAGGACTGGGGGCTGCAGTAGTTGGGAGGGACCCAGGCCCACCCCATGCAGCACCTCACACAAGTGTTGGCAGCTACGGGCGGACAATTTCTCCAACCAGCTTGCCACCGACTCCTCCAAAAGTGCTAGACAGATAGGAGCATGGTGCACACTGTCCCCAGAAGAGCCCTCTCATGTCCAGTCACACCAGTCCTGAGTCAAGGGTGCAACTCCAAGAACGCGATAGATACCAACAAAGCCCCTGCATGTTTCTGTCACCCAGATGCCCCAGATGTCCTGGCAGGGCTGGGCTGGAGCCCAGATACATCAAGGAAGGAAAACAGCTCTGCTCTCTCTAAAAGACCTTTGGACTTCTTGCAAAAGGACTTCTTCAGAGTGTACCTTCTGAGTGCAGAATTTAATATCCCCTCCCCTAAATACCAGAAGGACTTAAAATAGTTCTGCTAATACAAAGAAGCAAGCTGCTGTTTATCCACATCCATTCCACACATACTTATGAGCCTCCTCTATGCCAGGCACTGTTTCAAGCACGAGGGAAATCACAGACACAAGAGGTCCCATCCTGGGGGAGCTCTCCCTGGGGGAGCCCACCTTCTGGCCGCACAATAACAGCTGAGAGGGAGCCCAGTAGAGTGTTCCAGGCTGGGCATTTGGACTGTGGGGCCAACACTGGAGGACCGGCCCTGCCGCGTGTGTGATGACCGGTCTGAACCCGAGGTTTCTCGTGTGCACAGCAGAGGAGAGCTGGCCCATTTCCTGAAGCCGTGAGGATCAAACAGGCTGACACTACAAGCCTGGCACAGGCCAGCACGCCATCAACTCCAGCTGTTGCTGTCACAAGACACTTCCAAGTGTCCGAAGCATCCCAGGGCCCACATGCACAAGTCAGAACCCAGGGACTGACCTACCAACCTCACCTGCACCCTCTCCTTTGGAACGTTCTCCCTAGACCCCCCCATCTCTGCAGGGCCCTTCATCATAAGCTCAAACAGCCTGTACCCACTGCCCTACCCGGGTGCGTGCATGCACATGGGATGCGTGGCCACACTGCACACTCCACAAGGAGGACATAACCTCCGTGTGCTCAGCAGTGCAGGAGGGAGCCCTGCCACAACCACCAGCTGAAGTGTTCTCAGCTTTGTATAAGAGTCAGACAATTATTTTTGTCCATATTTTCTAATAGATATTACTTTTGTAGTAAGAAAAAGTTAACTTGAGAGAGTGGATGAGTTTTTACACGTAGTCCGTCATGACCATGAACAACACATCTAGTTCCTAGTTTGATGGAAATTACCATGGCCTTCTGTCTTCAGGCCATGGCACTCCTGCCCCCCAGCTCAGTGGACACAATGCCATACAGTGTGCACCCGCTGCTTGGCATGGCCTGCTTCCCAGCCACGCATGCACAGGTCCCAGAGGCCCTGCCCAAGAGCAAGACGCGCCAGCAAGAGGCCGTGCCCCATACCAGAAAGGCAGTTGGTGCAGCCTGTGTCACAGAGAGAGGACCTGAGCTGGATGGGTCAAGGAGGTCAGGAGGAGTGAACACCCGATGTCAATCAACAACAACCTCAACCAGCACCAACTCAGAAAAGAGAGCGAAGGGCAAAAGGAAAGCAAACGTCAAAAAACTGACAGAGGGCCGGCCCGGTGGCGCACTGGATAGTGCGCCGCTTGGGAAGCGCGGCAGCGCTCCCGTCCGAGGGTTCGGATCCCATATACAGACCGGTTCCCGCTCACTGGCTGAGCGAGGCGCGGGAGCAACGCCGAGGCTTGCGATCCCGTTGCCGGTCCCTGGTCCGGTACGGGGGCAACACTGAGGGTTGCGATCCGTTGCCGGACACGGAAAAAAAAAGACAAAAAAAAAAAAAAAAAAAAAAAAAAAAAAAAAAAAAACCCCCCCC
>NW_007726114.1:0-15593 GCF_000696425.1 Galeopterus variegatus | reverse complement strand
GAAAAAAAAAAAAAAAAAAAAAAAAAAAAAAAAAAAAAAAACTGACAGAAACCCGCCTTGGCATGCTTCTGAGTCACCTAAAGTGACAGTGCTTTTTAACCTCCAGAAAAGGAGCTAGAACCCACCCTCACACCTATTCCCAAACCCCATCACCCCTCTACCCAACCTGACCCAGCTCCTCAAACACGCTGTGAGCCTACTTGCTGGTGTAACAAGGCAGGGACCAAAGCCCCCCAGGACACTCCCAACCCAAACAGATGCAGAGTGCAATGGGGGCTGGGATCAGAAAGCCAGGGCCACACCCTGCTCCCTACTCGGTCACCTGCACAGGTACCTGTACGTGACATGCAGACAGCACTGCCTCCCTACTCAGCCCTGTCAGAGCAGACTGATGCCTACTTACATTGAAGGGAGGAAAACTCACCCAGAGTTTCCAGGCAAGGCCAGTAACTGACTGGTGAGCATGTGATGCTGCATGAATACAAGCAAGGCAGGACAGAGAGCCCAGAAAGCAAAATCCAGTTATACGAAAAGAATCTAAATGACAGGGGCAAGGGGAAGGCAGGGCGGTCCACCAGTTATCCTCTGTTCATCGCACAGCTCCTGCGCACATCGAGCTGTCTCCCTGGGAAAGCCCACTGGTTCCTGACTCCTCTGAACTCATGTCTTCGGCATTGTTGTCTCACCTCCTGCCACCTGACTCTCCTCTGAACAACCCACTGCCCCATGGTCCCCCATACAAGCCAGCTCCTCACCGTGCTGCTTCTGTGCAAGGAAAGCCCAACGTTCGTGTGATGACTGCAGGTATAAGTGATGCTGCTGGAGTCCCTTCCGAGAGATTGAGCGTGTGCCTCACAGACTCTCCCTGAACAACTGGGCCCCAGGAAGCTTCAGGAACTATTTCTCACCCTCCAGGAGCTCATGGTACAGAAGAGCTCATCTCAAAGAGATTTCAGGGTACATCTGATGGGGTGAATGCCAATGAGACTCACAGGAGGCCCATAAAATTTTTGAGAAAACTGTATCAGCAGAAACACTGACAGCTCGAAATAAAATGGTCAGAGGCAATACAAAATGTCAAGTGGGCACTGGACCCCGGAACTCCCACTGGCAGGAAGCAGGCTGAGAAAACAACTCAACTGCACAGGGGTGCTATCCTTTTAGGAAAAGAGAAAGATGATTCAGAGAGAGGAATCAAGAGCCCCGAAGGCTGAGTGACAGCTACTGTTCCCAAATCTTGAGAGCTGATCAAGGAACTTCCAACATTTGCCAGGCTGGATTTCAAAACTGCTACACACCTGTGAGTGCTTTCTGCCTCTTATTTTCCCCCATTTTGAACAATGGTTATTCTATGTCTGTTCTGTGATTGTATCTTGGGTGTGGGTGGATGGGCTGATAGCTTATCTCTTCACTTTAGGTCTACAGATGGAGATAAATTGTTCTCCAGGAACTATATTTAAGGAACTACAACCGGACACCTCATCCACGCCTGGAGCCAATTTAGACGATGAGCAAGTAGACTTTGAGCTGATGCTGTCATGGGAGGTCCTTGCGGGGAGTGTTCTTTTTTACGTGGGACCAATGGGTGGACAGTGATAGGCAGCCTCTGAGATGGCCACCATGATGCCACCTCCTGGTCATCCTTCCCTTGGGTGCAGGCTAGACCTAATGATTCGCTTCTAAGAAAGAGAACATGGCAAAAGTGATGGGATGTCACTTCCAAGATTAGGTTACAAAAAGACTGTGGCTTTGTCTCTTGCTCACTTGCTCTGAGAGAAGCCAGCTGCCAGGTTGTGAGCTGCCCTAAGAAGCCCACATGGCAAGGGATGGATGTCTCTGGCTAGCAGCCAGGGAGGATGTGATGTCTGCCAACAGCGATATTAGTGACCTTGGAAGTGGATCTTCCAAGGCTACCAACAGCCACATGAGTGAGCTCAGAAGCAGATCCTCACACACTTCAGCCCTGGCCGAAACCCTGATCACAGGCTTGTGTGAGATCCTGGGCCATGGGGCCCAACGAAGCCTCACCAGCCTTCCTGGCCAAAGAAACTGTGAGATTAACAAACACTTGTTGCTCTCGGCAGCTACATTTGGGGCAATTTGTCCCACAGCAGCAGATAACTAATGTGCCACATAATGCAAAATAAGAACGTCATCATTTGATTTATTACCATTCCTGCTATAAATACGTACAAAACAGCACTGTGTTTATTTCTGTGTGGCAGCGCATGATTAGGTATTTTCGAAAGTGTTCCCTAAAATCTAATCTGTGATGAGGTGATTAAGGAAATCATGTACTCACCAGAGATAAACTGACTATGGAACAGAAAAACCTGGCTAAAAAAACGACTACCACTGACGACTACTTAATCATAATCTCACAAGCTAAGTATAATTATCCCATTTCACAAGTGGGGAAACCAAGGCTGAGGCACCATGTCCTAGAGCATATGACTGAAGGTGGAGTTAGGATCCAAACCCAGGCTAATTTCAGTCTGGGCTCATAACCACGACCCTGGCTGCCTCCCTTCTTACTACCAGCATACGAGCAAACACCTAAGCAGAAACTGAGCTCCCTCAAAGTATTTCTGCTGTTAACAAAAATTAGGTACCTGATTCTCAAAGAGTCTATCTAAATTCCCCAGTAGCTTCATCTCTCAAATTTGAATATTAATAACCTAAGTTTTAGGAAGCAGGACAGCAGCCACAAAAATTACTAGTATGCATAGTTCTTGAATAACTTATTAGGCTGACAGAAGAGTAGATAAATAAGATGTTCCAGTTCAGCACTTTGTCATCACGCAGTTTTTGCATGAGTTTCTTAAAAACATTCTTAGGATTTTAACATTTCAGGCCCAAAGCAACCAAGAGGCAAGCACCAGGAACGCAGACATTATATGCCTCAACTCTGGCTGTAGTGAGTGAGTTCCTTTGCTCCCTTTTCCCAGTCAATCTCAAAAAGATTCAGTTCATTCACTGCTAAGCAACTACACAGCAACTGGGTATTTAGAAAAGAATTTACTCAAACAGTAGAGCAGTTCTTAGAATTGGGAACTATGGCAATTATGAATAATTAGGAGAAAGAGGTAAAAAAGGCCATGACTTTAAGAATGCTTCATTTCTTTGCACACATTAGAAAAATGTATACACTATTATTACAGTCCAGCAATATTAAAAGGAAATGGAATTCAGAAAATAATATAAAGTTGGAGAGATAGTTAAGCTAATGTCATACTTATCACATGAAGAAAGTTAAAACACCGGCTTTCAGCTTACCCAGCTCCTTTTCCTTCAAGCGAACAAATCAGAGATACCTTTTTACAACAGCGAGGCATCTATGGGGTCGGGAAGCAACATAGGCTCCCAGGAAGACTAGTCGGTTCAGCTCCCCCTCTTTCTCCCTCCCCCAGGTGCAAGCCTGAGCTGCTGCAGAGGAACGAGGTAGGGGGGCGCTTCTCCCAAAGAAAGGAGACGCTGCAGACTCCTCCCAGTGCCCAGAGCCAGAGAGCAACAGGGATTCCAGGGCACAGATGCTGACTCTCGGTGTCCCTCCCTCCAGGACTCCTGTCCTACGCCAAGCAGCATCTCTAGCTCAGCACTTTTCCTTTTTTCAATGAGTGGGGGAAAGTCCAAATTTAGCAGAAATTATATTACTTTGAATTACAAAGTTTTCATTTTACTGGTTCAAAAACATTAATATTTTACATCTGAGTGAGTCTAATCCTTTACAATGTAAAGTTTACATCAATCAAAATCCAAAGGCTAACCAATTCAGAAAAATGTGTAAAAGTTCCACAATTTGAAGAAATAAAAATGTGAGACCACCAAGGATCAGAAAAATAAAAGGCCCAAAATGTACAATTTCACATTGACTGGATTCACACATTGCACCAAGGACGGTACACAGCGTGTATAGTTTGAGAAGACAGAAAACACGTGTGCTGTGACCAGGCATCCGTGTGCAGCAATCCTCCACCCCCACGGCCCACCGCAGCCTGACCAGGTGCTCCTCAGGGTCACTCTGCACCACTCCTCACCTTGTGGGGCTGCACAAAGACACTGAGGTAGCTGCATTTTGAAATGACAGTTTTTCACATTCACATAACACAGGAACACTTCCTACATGCAAAAGAATTTAAGAGGGGTATTGCTTAAGGAAGGAAAAGCAATTTTGCAGAAGGAAAGCAGCTAGATTTTGAGCGAGAGAAGGGGATGGTGACGGCCACAGAGGCGAGAGGGACAGGGATGGCAACAGCCGCAGAGGCGAGGGGGATGGGGATGGCGATGGCCGCAAAGGTGAGGAGGCAGGAGACCAGGCAAGTGGGTGGGGGCCCCACCGGCACCCAGCAGCTCACCGTCACCAGTGTAGTGTCCCCACTGAGTCTGAGGTCCAGAGCTCAACCCTACTCCTTCCTTGTCCTCACCTCGGTCTCCATGCTGCTGCTCACCCTGGGTATGGCCACACCTTCTCACTGGACTCCTCAATTCCACCTACTTGCTCACCGAGCCCTGCCCTCGCCTTCCTTCTGGTATTGGCCACTGGCTGGTTGCCCTTCACCAATTCCACCACCTGCTCAAACACCCCCTCTCACTGGGCCCAGCCTTGACCCCCAGCCTGCATTCCAAGGCCTCACTCACCGGGTCCCATCCCAAACCTTGCTGTCCCCCTCAGCCAGATCCGTCTCTTCACAGCCCCATGATCATCCTGCTCGCTCATTCATTCAGTCATTCATTCAGTAAGGTGAAGTGGCTTCCAGAGCAGCACTGGGGACAACTATGAACAGGTGACCAGACTTGGCCCCTGACCTCCCAGGGCCAGCGCCCCTAGGGGACAGCAACAGTGGAACAGGCAGATACCACCGAGCATGGCAGGCCAGGGAAGGGATATGCACAAGGGTGTCATCAGCAAAATCGTGCTCTCCTGCAATGCTCCCTGCCTCCTCCCTCCTCTGCTCTGCAGCTCAGCTCACATCCCTCCTCCCTGAGGCCCACCCCCTCCTGCCTCCCTCCCCAGTCCCGACTCTGAGCACCCAACCTTGGACCAGAAGGCCTGCCCTTGGCTGTCTGTTGCAGACTTATTGGTCCCCTCGCTTCTCACGCACGGGGACACTGCCCCACAGCTGTCCAGGTCTTTCTAAGGCAGTGCTGTGGACACACACAGTGTGCCCTGCTGCTAGGGACAGGAGAACTCATTTCTGGAAGCAGAGCCTGTGAGTCCTAAGAGGCTGGAAAAACTGAGCACATCAGGATCTCCCTGCCACAAAAGTTGCCAGACCACAGAATGGTGTGAATCCAGAAGCTCTAATTGTGCACAAGCACAACACCAAAGCAGACAGGGCCAGGAGCCAGGCCCTAGCCCTGCCGGCTCAGTGGGCTTGCTCTGGGCACCAGCTTGGAGCTTACCAAGTTCCAAGTAAGCAGGGCACATGAAGGACACCCCTGAGCTCCACAGCTGATAAAACTGCAGTGTGACTTTTGATTCCTGAAAAAAATGCTAGTTCAAAATCTTTGAAATACTAAACTTTAAATTTTAAATTTTAAGCCATCTCAGTTTTTCCCTTCTGTTTTTATTTGATGTTCCCTTTTTGTCTCTGCTTGATATTTATTTCTGTTTGTGGTTTTTAAACCTGTGCTCAGTGAGATTATAAGCAAAATTGCCAGAAAAACACAGGCACCCAGTTAAATTTGAATTTCAGATAAATAACAAATACCTCTTTAGCATACACATGTCGCAAATGTTGCACAGTGATATTTTATCTGGCAACCTCACTATCAAGGGATGAGACTCCTTTGTGCCTGACTGCATCCTATACCCACAGTCCCTGACATAAACACCCCGCACACCTCCTCCCTGCCTGGAAATACCATCCCGTCCCTCCCTCTGTTCCCTCTCGCCCACCTCCTTGGACAAAGTCCACAGAGGCACACAAAGCACAGGTGGGTGGGCCACTCCTGACCTGGCCTCACCTGCTATCCCCCACCAGCCCTCTCCGTCTCTGCAGCTCAAAACACCAGGAGACTGAAATCAATTTTCCCATCAACAAATGGGTCTTGCTTCATGGCTCCCACAGGAGATGTACCTACGCACTCACACCTGGTCGTTCCCAACGTGGTTCAGTGTCACATCACCATGTGTTTGTGTAATCATGAGGCCCCAGAGGGCCTTTGCTCTGTGTCTCACTCACTCACTCTCAGGAACACAGCAGTAAGATCTTTGCAAACGTACGAAGTGCTGTATGCCTCTTCAGCACCAGTGTGTGAAGGACAAGCAGTGGCCTGTCCCGCCCACAGGGCAGCTGGGACAGACCTGGTGGATGCAACAGAAAGGGGGAGGCCAGGATATTCCTGGGGCAGGAAGCCTCACCCGCCCTCATGACCCTCTCCTCCTCCATGTCCAGGCAGGACGTAGTGGAATGAACGGTGATCCAAAGAAGTAAAGGGACTTCAATCAATTTGTGGAAAAATGGAATTAAAAGTAAAAAATATAAACTTTATTTCTCAACATAAACTCCATCATGCTCAAGACACTTTTGTAAGTGATGACATCAGCCATTTAGTCCATCCCTAAAGAACTGAGGATCCTGGGAATTTAACCATGTCAATGCAGTCTTTTTTACATTAGCTGTAGAAAAATGGATGCTCCTTAATTTTTCAGATTAGAAAACAAAAAGAAGTCAGAAGGAGCCAAATCAGAACCGTAAGGAGGAAGCATAATGATTTCCCATAGAAACTCTCCCAAGACTGCCCTTGCTTGATGAGAGGAATGAGCAGCAGCATTGCCGTGGTGGAGAAGGACTCTCTGGTGAAGCTTTCCATGGGTAGTTTTTCTGTCAAAGCTTTGGCTAACTTTCTCCAAACACTCTCATAATAAGCAGATGTTACTATTCTCTGGCCCTCCAGAAAGTCAACAAGCCAAATGCATTGAGCATCCAAAAAAACTGCCATGACCTTTGCTCTTGACTGGACCACTTCCGCCTCTCGGTGGCCATGGCTTTGATTGTGCTCCGTCTTCAGGATAGTACTGTTAAAACCATGTTTCATCTCCTATTATACCCTTCGAAGTAGTTCAGGATCTCAATCCCACTTGTTTGAATTTTCCATGGAGAGCTCTGCTTTTGTCTGCTGCTGGTCTGGGTGTAACAAACAGTTTTGGTACCCATCGAGTGGAAAGTTTGCCCAACTGTATTTTTTCAGTCAGAATTGTATAAACTGAACCAGCTGAGATGTCTATGGTGTCAGCTGTTGTTTCTGCTGTTAATCATCTGTCTTCTTCAATTAGGGCCCAAACAAGGTTAATTTTTTCCTTGCAAATTGATGTGGGTGGTCTGCCACTGCAGTCTTCATCTTCATCATCATCTTGTTCCTTCTTAAAATGAGTTTTCCATTTGTACACTGCTGATTTCTTTGTGGCACTGTCCCCATAAACTTTTCATAAAGCATAAACGATGTCACCATCTTCCACCCAAGCTTCACCGTCAATTTGATGTTTGTGCTTGCTTCAGTTTTAGCAGACATTCATGTCACTTTGATAGGGGCTCTTTTCAAACTGATGTGTTACTCTTCTTAGTGTCTCAAACTAGATCCTGTTCACACGTTATAACAAGTTAGTAAAAGTTTATTTTGGTGCAAAAAACAAAATTTGGAAATCCATGCATAGTTTTTTCATAATATACATTTTCCATGAACTTCTTGAAGACTACTTAATACCCAGAACCTGTGAGTGTGATTTGGAAAAATGATCTTTGAAGAGGGGATCAAGTTAAGTATCTTGAGATGAGGCTATGATCCATTCGTGGATTATCCAGGCAGGCCCTAAATGCAACCACAAGTGTCCTTAAAAGAGGGAGGCAGAAGGGAGATCAGAAACAAAAAAGGTCATGTGTAGACAGAGGCAGAGATAGGAGCAATGCGGCCACAAGCCAAGGAGTACCTGGAGCCACCAGCTGCTGGAAGAGGCAAAGAAAGGCTCTCCCCTAGAGTCTTCAGAGGGAGGGTGGCCCTGCCATACATTGATTTCAGGATTCTGTACTCCAGAACTGTAAGAAAATGAATTTCTGCTGTTTTGAGCCCCCCAGTTTGTGATACTTCGTTATAGCAGCCACAGGAAATGAATACAAGATGTGGGCCCAGGGAATCCTCCTCCTCCCAGGGCCAACTGCCCCCCACTCACAGTGAGGAAGCCCCCTGGCTGTGAAACACTTAAATCCGCAGAACCATCCTACTTCCCCTGGGGTCCTGTGGCGAGGCTCTACTAGCTGGACTCCAGGTACCTGGGGATGCAGAGGCTCCAGTACCTTGCCCTGGCCAAAGTGCCTCCCAGGCTGGGCTCCGCTGGGCTGCAGCTTGGGAGGACAGTCTGCAGCTCACTGTGGTCTCCCACAGATGGCACAAGGTCGGGGCTGGATATACAGAGTGCTAAAAGAAGGCCTGGCCAGCTCGAAGCACCTGCCCTCTTCCAGCAGCAGTACTGAAGCTGCCACACAACAGCATCAGCTCATCGCTAGTGTGGCATCAGCCACTCTTCCTAGCCATCTTCCATGAGCTCCTACCCCATTTAATCCTCACAACCACCTCACTATTAGCCCTATTTATAGACAGAAACTGCGGCACAGAAAAGTAGCTTGCCCAAGGCAAAAATAGATAATGGGAGTGGGGTGAAGAAGGTGGTATCAAAAGGCAGTGACCTGCATCTTTCCTCTCAGCCCTCAGTACACCTGGATGGAGCCCTAGGATGGGTGCACTTGTGTTAGGCCCAGGAATACGGGGGTCATCTGTTTCCGGGAAGTCACAGAAGAATGATCCACGCTCTCTATCCTTAAGGAGCTCACATCAGAGAAAGACAATAATGAATGCATAGTACCTACTGCATACTCTCTAAGAAATGCATCTATCCTAGGCTCACCTTTAGGATATGAAAATCAAGTTTTGGTAGAGAAAGAGCTTTCTGTTGAGTGGCTCACTGCCTGATCACTTGATTCTCTAGGTGAGAAACAAGCAAGCCGCAAAAGACCAATGTCTGGCAACCAATCAAAGCACCAGCAGATCTATCATCAGTAAATTGACCAAGTCTCATGCATTCTCCCATGCTGCTAAATCAAGTTCCAACCAGGGACAAAATATAAAAACCAACTATTTGAAGGTACTGGAGGGCAAAAAAAAAAAGTAGGCAAAACTGAATGAGAGTTATCCCCTGAAAGAAAAGGACCACATCAGGTAAGATGTGAGTTTTTGCAAATGACTATAGCTCAGACAGAAAGCCTCCATCCTCCAGCTTGAAGAGTCAGAGAACAGTTTGGAGATGGCAGGGTGGCTGGACAGTGAGGGGGAAGCCCTGAAATCTGTTGGTAAATTCTCCCCAGGATGCTGGCCAGCCCTGACTGCCCAATCACAGGGAGACTCCAGGAGCTCAGCAGAAGGAAGCAGCTAGAAGGCTGATGGCACCAAGCAGACACTACAGCAGAGATTTTAGTTTGAGTCCAAACAAATTAACTTCCAGAACAACACTCAACACTCTTCAGAAAAAAAGAATCATAAGTCACTACAATGATCATCTACAATGTCCAGTACACAATCAAATATTAATAGATGTTGAAAGAAAAAGGAAGATGTGACCCACAGTCAAAAGAAGTCAACAGACATTGACACTGAGATAACCCTGGTGTTAAAATTAGCAGAGAACTTTAAAGCACCAAATATAAGTGTGTTCAAAGATCTAACAGAAAATATGGTCACAGTAAAGAGATAACAGAGCTCAGTAGAGAAATGGAAACTATAAAAAGAATCAAGCAGAAGTTCTAGAAATAAAAACTACTGTAACTGAAATTTTAAAATTCACTAAATGGACTTAATAGCAGATTGAAGACAGTGAAAAATTATACATCCAAGAAGATAATACAAAAAAACCCCCTCCTGAGCACATCACAGTCAAATGCTGAAAGCCCAGAAGAGAAGAGCATGGAGGCACATCAACACACAAGGAAACAGAACAGCCACAACAGCAACAGCTAACTTTCCATTTGAAATAGCAGAGGCCAGAACAATGGCACAACATAGTCAGAGGGCTGAAAAAAGTAACTGTCAACCAGAATTCTATACCTAGCCAAAATATCCCTTAGAATTTTTCATTAACAGACAAGAAATGCTAAAGAAAGCTTTTCAAGCTGAGAAATGATGCCAGATGGAAACTTACAAATTCTACAAGGAGAAATGAAGCACACCAAAAATGGTACTAGGTAACGTGTTTTTCTTCTCTTAATTTCTTTAAAATATACCTGACTCTCTAAAGCAAAAATCATAGCATGGTATTATGTGGTTTATAACATGTAGATTCAAAATGTATGACAACAGCTGAAGGGGGGAGTAAATGAAACTTACTATTGCAAAATTCTTACATTTTATGTAAAGTGTTACAAAATTAATTCACAAAGAGATACAGTAAAAAAGTCAATAGAGGAATTAAGATGGAATACTAGAAAATGTGTGTATATGTATACTTTATACACATACTACATATATACATAAATATTTTTGAATATATATATTCAGTTAGCGCAAAACAAGACAGGAAAGAAAATCTGAACAACAACAACAAAAAAGATAGACCAAATAGAAACAAGGTGGTAGACATAAATCAACCCTATAAATATACACATTAAATATAAATAAAGAACTGGAAAATAATAGGGGTGAGGGGCCGGCCCTGTGGCTCACTCAGGAGAGTGCGGTGCTGGGAGCGCAGCGGCGCTCCCGCCGCGGGTTCGGATCCTACATAGGGATGGCTGGTGCGCTCACTGGCTGAGCGCGGTGCGGGCAACCCCAAGCCAAGGGTTGCAATCCCCTTACCGGTCACAAAAAGACAAAAAATAAATAAATAAATAAAAATAGGGGTGAGGAGTGAATGGAGTAGACAGGAATCAGGACATTGACAGTTGTTAAAGCTGAGGGTTCTTTATATTCTTTTACTTTCTGTATATTCAAAATTTTCCATAATAAACAACTTTTTAAAAATCGGATTTGAGGGCCGGCCCGGTGGCGCACTCGGTAGAGTGCGGCGCTTGGGAGCACGGCGGCGCTCCCGCCAAGGGTTTGGATCCCATATAGAGACCGGTCCGCTCACTGGTTGAGCGCGGTGTGGGCACGACACCGAGGGTTGCAATCCCGTTGCCGGTCATGGTACGGGCGCGACACCGAGGGTTGTGATCCCGTTACCAGTCATGAAAAAAAGACAAAAAGGAAAAAAAAAATCGGATTTGAGAATATTCCAAATCTTATTTATGCTCCACCCCTCAAACTATTTTGGAAGAATTTGTGTTTACTGCTTATTAGCTAATAAAAAACTTTGAGTTGGGGGATATGCAAACACTAAAAAACGTAAATGGACAAAACATTCACACTAAAAAGCAGAAATTATCAATCTGGATAAAAAAGCAAGACCCAACTACCTGTTTCTATGAGAAGCTGATTTCAAAATATAAGGACACAAACAGGTTGAATAAAAGAATGGAAAAAGTTATATCATGCCAGAAGACACAGAAGAAAAACAAACTCAATTTCTCTGACTATACTCTCACAACACACTTCTGACACCAGATATGGGGGGGTTTTCCCCACACATCAAGCAAGCGATTAATTCTGCAGTGGACACCAGCTGGGTGTCCCCTAATTCAGTTCAACTCCAACACTATCTACCTGTAAATAGTATCAGAACCCATGGGTTGAGGGCTCAGTCCCCAAGACTGCCCCCACTTTAGATGCCAATCACAAGCCCCAGATGTGGCCAGTGCTTTGACCAACCAGCTAAAAATCAGGATTTTCACAATCCCCTCCTCGGGTTGTTAATTTGCTAGAGCAGCTCACAGAACTCAGGGAAACTCTTTACTTCTGTTTACTCATTTATTATAAAGGATATTACAAAGGATACAGATGAAGAGATGCACAGAGCGAGGTATGAGGGAAAGGGTGAGGAGTTTCCATGCCTTCCCCAGGCACATCACCCTCCAGGGACCTCCATGTGCTCGGCTATCTAGAAGCTCTCTGGACCCTATCCTTTTGGGTTTTTACGGAGGCTTCATTACCTTAACAAGATTGATTACATCACTGGCCATGGGGATTAACTTAACCATCAGTCCCTTTCCCCTCCCTGGCAGTTGTGGGTGAGGCTGAAAGTCCCAACCCTCCAATCCTGCCTTGGTTTTTCGGGTGACCAGCTCCCATCCTGAAACCATTTAGGGGCTGCCAGCCACCAGTCAGTCATCAGCATACAAAAGATGGCACTTTGGAGATTCCAAGGATTTTAGGAGTTGTATTCCGGGAAACGGGAAGAAGACCAAATATTGTATATTTCATAGTATCGCACCATGAAAACAGTGAACATGAGAAAGCTAGAAGAACTGTCTTAATATCAGACAAAACAGACTTCCAGTGGAAAGCTTAGTTCATCAGGAAAGCACAGTCGTCATAAACGGGCACCAGCCTAATAGCTTCAAGATGCATAGAGCAAAAACTGAAAGAACTAAAGGCAGAAACAGACAAATCCATAATCATAGTTGGAGACTTTAACACCTCTCTTTCAGTAACTGTTAGAAAAACTTTCCCCTTCCACCCCAAATCAGCTGGTGTTTGAATTCAGCCATGAATAATAATGAGGAAAAAACCATGGTCTCATGGAGGATATAGTCTAGTGAAAGAAAGAAAGAAAAACTAGAAAACAGAATAAAAATCCAAAGTATCCTTAATTATTATCTTCTTCAGAGATAAGATCTTGCATTTCTAAATGAAGAACAAGATATCTCTTAAAGTAAAAAAGGAAAATTGAAATAAAAAGGAACTATTGAAATTTAAAAATAAAGAGATAACTGAAATAAAACAATTAATGGAAGAGTTGTAAGACAATGCGAAGAAATTTCCCAAAGAGTAGCACAAATATCAGAGATCAACAAGAGGAGAAAAAAGTAAGAGAATTGGAGGATCGGCCTAAGAGATCCAACCTCCCAGTTAAAGGAATTCCACAAAGAATATGGCAAAACTGAAAGGAAGAAAATTACCTTAGAAATAACACAAAAACTTCAGTCTTCAGACTGAATAAGCCCACCGTGTGCCCAGCACGATGAATGAAAACGTCACCGGACTTCAGGACCCTGGGGAAAGAGCAGCGCCCAGGGGTTTGGGGGTGGACGCAGCGGGCGGGTCCAGGTACCAGAACTGAAATCAGAATGGCATCAGACAGTGAGGCAAGATCTTCAAAGTTCTGAGAAAATGACTGCCAGTCTAGAATTCTAGAGTAGAATTCTGTCTAGAATTCTGCCTGGCTAAACTGAAAGGTAACTGGAGAGTAAAATAAAGAGTTTTTTAAGTCTATCTAATGTTTCCTAGGTATCAGAAGAGTAGTACTTCAGCAAAATGAGGCCTGATCCAAGATGGAGACAGAGGGTTGCAGATGGAGGACAGCACAGGGAAACGCCAGGTCTCCTGGAGACCTGCAGGGATGGACTAGTGGGGAGAAGACCCCCAACAACACGGGCCGGGGTGGGCAGTGAGTGACAGGCAGCTGTGGACGCACCAGCTGGTGAGAAAGGAGTGTGCTGGAGGTACTGCTGCTTCAGTGAAAAGCTGCCGATTTCACCACCAAAGGTGACAGAAGATGGGACAGGGAAGGAGAGGGAGGGAGGCGGGCAGAGGAGAGCTAAAGCCTCCCTCTATCTTTGAGAGCAACCAAAAGATGATGTCTAAAATAAATACTAAATGAACAGCTTAAATAAAGAGAAGTAAATACCTGACAACACAGAAGGCTGTGCACGACACGGTGGCAGTGGGATGTGGGACAGAAAGCCTACAGCTGAGTTTTTCAGTCCACAGGTGCGGCCCTTCCCAGGTGTTCTGGAAGGATAACCCAGACAGCTGCTGAGGGACACCAGGAAGATACAGAAAATACAGGTAAGGAGCACGGTGTGTGTGCATATGCATGTGTCTAAATGACTATGAGAACAAGGAGACAGCTGGGGAAGGGGACACATCGGGATACCACCATGATTACAGGGTTGGGGACCGCAAGCCCACAGGAAAGGAAAGAGGGGAAAACTACGTTTTTTTCTTTCATTTAATTCCAGACTTTAAGAGACCAGGGGAACAGAACTTCTCACACAAGAGTCCCTTGCCCAGAGCCCACGCAAGGGGGCTCCTTTGTGGATGAATCTGGGGAACTTCTGAAATGGTGGTCCCCTGAAATCATAGGTACATTGCATGTGCATTTGTGCAGTCTGTATTCCTGAAGACAGACTATAGTTTTTAACCAGACTGACGAAGGAGATGGCAGACATCAGCTCCACAGAAAGTACAGAAGACTGAGCTCCCACGACCCTCTCACGATTTGGAATGGAAGCCTGGGCAAGGCCCGGCATCGTTCCCAGCATGGCTCCAGCCTCTCAAGGGCAGGGCAGCGTCCTCCTGACACAAGTGGGACAGGAGCCCCTCACACAGACCTGCCCATCCTGAAGAAGGTGCCTGAGACAGCTGCTCCTCAGCAAAGAGTGTTTGAAAAACTGAGGTAGGTCCACCTTCTGAAACCAAGTATCCCTGAGACCAAAGGTCCTGTGGCAGACCTGGGCACTTGATATCTGCCATCTTCAGTCCCCAGAACCACTGTGGTAAGGTGGGCATTTTTATACCAATTTTTCAGGGGAAGAAACATCATAATGTGACAATTCACACTTTTCTAAAGTAAACTTTGAACACATTTCCTCTTACTCAAAATCGTTTCTGCTCTCCCCACATCGCCTGTGCTAGGCACAGGTGGCAACAACTCGTGAGGTTTGTAGGACTCTTCCCAGGGCGGCCCTCCGAGGCCCTCTCCCATTCTGTAGCTGTGTCTGTGTAAGCTGGTGCCCCTCACTGTCCCTCCTGCAGGTGCCCATGGCCTCAGAAGGGCCCTTCATGGTACAGCATGGTGCTGCCATGAAAATAACCATCAGGGACCACACTGAGGACCTTGGACAGAACATTCATAACCCTTGCAGCAGCCCCACAGGCAGGTCCAATGAGGAAACTGAGGCACAGAGCAGGTGGTCATCTGCCCAAGGGCACAATCCCCACAAGTGGCCAGGCAGGTCAAAGGCCAGATGGCCCACTCTGGGGCCAACTCCCTGTCTACACTCCAAGACTCTCAAGCCCCCCTCTGTCTATACTCCACAATTCTGGAACCCCTCTCTGTCTACACTCCACAACTCTGGGATGGCTCTCTGTCTACGCTGCACAATTCTGGGCTGACTCTGTCCACACTCAACTCTGGGACAGGCTTTGCATATACTCCACAACTCTGGAGCCCCCTCTCTGTCTACACTCCACAACTCTGGAGCCCCCTCCCCGTCTACACTCCACGACTCTGGGGCCCGCTCCCTGTCTACACTCCACAACTCTGGAGCCCCCTCCCCGTCTACACTCCACAACTCTGGAGCCCCCTCTCTGTCTACACTCCACGACTCCAGGGCCCGCTTCCCGTCTACACTCCACGACTCCGGGGGGGCCCCCTCCCCGTCTACACTCCACGACTCCGGGGCCCGCTCCCCGTCTACACTCCACGACTCCGGGGCCCGCTCCCC
>NW_007726113.1:2317214-2317574 GCF_000696425.1 Galeopterus variegatus | reverse complement strand
TCCTCCCCTTCTGGAATACCCATGATTCGGATATTTGAGCACTTAAGGTTGTCTAATATCTATCTCTGATTTTCTTCAATAACTTTGATACTATTTTCTTTTTTCTTGTCTGCTTGTATTATTCCAAAGAGCCCATCTTCAAGAACCGAGGTTCTCTCTTCAACTTCCGTTATCCTGCTAGTTAAACTCTCCAATGTGTTTTTTATTTCGCTGAATAACTTCTTCATTTCAGCAAGTTCTGCTACATTTTTTTTTATGACAGTAATTTCCTTGTACATTTCCTCTTTCAGGTCCTGTACGTTTTTCTTGGTTTCATCATGTTGTCTAGCTGTGTTTTCTTGTATCTCGTTCAGTCTCTTT
>NW_007726113.1:2256011-2312157 GCF_000696425.1 Galeopterus variegatus | reverse complement strand
CTATTTTTCTTAAAACATATGTCACTTACAAAGAGATATTATGATATTGTTCATTGATTATTTTATGATTATGTAGCAAATAAGAAAGAAAAGTATAAAAGTCTGATGCTTGCTTCAATAAATTGTCAGCATTCAGCAGATCCCTTGAGTCTGTGTGTTTGTTGTCCCAGCATTCAGCAGATCCTTTGAGTCTGTGTGTTTGCTGTCTTCTCCATCGCCGATACTGCCCTTCCTCCGTTTTGGGGGATCCCTTACCAGTGGGGACCTTTACAATCTCTGTGCTGGGGCTGGTCCTCGGCACCTGTGATTTAATTTACAGTCAAGAACACTATTGTCTGCAAGTTTGCAGCTTCAGGCTGGGTGGAAAACAACTTGACATTTATGTAAACAATGTCATTTTACCCCATAACCTGAAAACCACATGGGCTCAAAAGATTTTAGAAGGACATAGGGGTTTTTTCCGGCATTTGTTTCTCTGAGTTCCCTCTTTTCTCACGGTTATTTGATCATTCAAACCTTGGTTATTGGGCAAAATGACATTATTTACATAAGTGTAAAGTTGTTTTCCACTCAGCCTGAAGCTGCAAACTTGCCACAAGACACATAAATGCAGACCCTGAGAAACCAAGGAAGACATCAGTAAAGCTATGCTGATTGTACTCCTCCAGCAAGACCCTGAGATAACAGCAAAGATGGAAACAGGAATGAGAGGGAGCCTTGGGGAGACCTTGCACCTGGCTCCTTTCACAGAGCTCCCACAGCTCAGGTGCCCCTCCCTCCTGCTTTTCATTTCCCACGTTCCACTCCCTCACCCCCCTCTTAAAAAAAACCCTCAGTAAATCTGAGTCTTGGAGATGGCTTTAGTCTGGCATTCTCCTTCAGGCTTACCGGAGAGATGGGTTAGCCCAACATCTCTCTTAAGGTCACTGGTATTCCTGAATAAAAGCTGACTTCCATTTACAATGACGTTTGACTTTAGGATTGTTCATTTTTGTTTGGGGAAGGCAGCCAGACTTGGGTCCAGTAACAAGATTTGGCAAGCCTCAGCCAAGAACTGAGTGCTCCCCTGCCCCCCGTAACAGTAGGAGAAACTAAGTTTGGCTTTTCCTATGTCATCAGAGAGGGAAAGCTTATTTATTTATTTGTATTTTTACAGTTTTAGGGGAGGGTATTTGTTTTTACTTTTTAAGTTTTGGACAGAAAGCAGGATTTATTAGTGGACTTGAGTAAGGAGGTGGCAGCACCACACAAGTCTTCATGAGTGCAGGGCACCCAGTTGTGCAGCAGGCCACAGGTGGGATGTATTTAACCCCCCAACCTTCGAGGTGAGCTGCTCCTCAGCCACCATGTCTTCAAATTCATCCACATTAAACTTGGTAAGGCCCCACTTCTTTGAGATGTGGATCTTCTGGCGGCCGGGGAACTTGAGCTCAGCCCTGCATAGGGCCTCAGTCACATGATCCCTGTTCTGCAACTCGGTGCAGATGATGACTTGGCCAATGTAAACTCTGGCCACTGTGCCCTGGGGCTTTCCAAAGGCACCCTGCCTACCTGTCTGGAGCCTAGGTTGGGGACAGCACTAGGTCAGAGACAGGAAGGTCCATTGGAAAGGGCTGTCCCCAAAGTCCCTTAGGGGTACCCAAACAAGCAACAGGCTGTGCACACTACTGAGGAGGCTGCCATTTGCAACCATTGCACACTGGGTCCCCAGGATATTTATATTTTTACAGCTTTATTGAGGTATAACTGATGTACAAGTAACCACATACATTTCACGTATACAATTTTATGAGTTTGGGCATATGCATACACCCATGATACTGTCAACCTAAATTGAACCCTGGACCTTGGTAACACGAGTCCATTTTGATTCTGACAACTTTCACAATATCATCACCACAGTCAAGGTAACAAACATATTCCTCACCTCCAAAAGTTTCCTTGTGTCTCTTTGCTTTTTTTTAACTTTCTTTCTTTTTTTTTTTAACATAAGATCTACCCTCAGTCAATTTTTAAGTGTACAATACAGTATTGTTAACTACAGGCACTATGTTGTATAGCTGATCTCTGGAACTTATTCATCTTGTACGACTATAACTTTATGTCCCTGGAAACCACCATTCTCTTCTCTGCTTCTATAAGTCTATTTTAGTTATTGCACCTATGTGCAACCATGCAGTATTTGTTCTTCTATAACTGGCTTATTTTGTTTAACATAATGTCTTCAGGTTCATCCATGTTGTTGCAAATGGCAGGATTTCATTATCTTTTAAGCCTGAATACTATTCCATTTAATGTGTATACCACATTTTCTTTATCCATTCATCCACTAATGAACACTTAGGTTGATTCCATATCTTGGCTATTGTNCAGTCAATACTCTGGTATCACAGCACACAGCTCTCAGGATCGCGCTGTTTGCTGACACGGGTGCTCCAGACCCGTCGCCATTTTTAAGAGCACGTATTTTAATTGCCTTTTTGATCTGCCACCTTCATGCTTCTCCAGCCACATCTTTTATCCCTTGTCAATACCCCAGATGAACCTGAACTCCTTTAATACCAAGCTACTTGCTCTTCTCCAAACATATCATGCTCTTTAGCACCACTACTGCTTTCCCTGCTTGTAAGGCCATTTTCTTGTTTTATGGCCTGTTTTTTTTCCCCTAAGACCCAAGCTGAAAACTTGATTTACATCGCTACCTACCAAAAGTGGGTGGCCACTTTGTCCTTTTAAGTGAGACATTTCTCAGGACGCAGAGCATGCCTCTACCTTAGAACTTATTGCAGTGAATTGTGAAAATTTCTTCTTTGTCACTATATACAACTAGCTCTTCCGGAAGACCAAGACTTTATCTTTTATCTCTGAGTTCCCAGTACCTAGCCCAATGCATGACACATTGTAGGTAGTCATAAATAATGACTAATTAATAATAGTAATATTATTATTACTAATAAATAATGCTAAATAAATAAAATTTCATGGATCTCTACTGCTCCGCCCAGTTTCATTTCTTTAAATGAGACTTAGACAGCTAAAGCTCTGTAGCTCACAAAGGAAACCATATTCCCAAAGGGTTAAATTGAAGAGAAATTCATAAGTTTATCCACACAACACATGAAGAACTGCATTTAATTTTTATGAATATATAATAATATCTACTCAACTAAAGACAGTAGAAGGTTGTCACATTTGAGAGGTTTCAGACCCTGCCGAGTGCCTTCTTTGATTTGGTATTGCTCATTAAAACACACCAGGAATTTTTGCGCCATTTAAATATATTTGAATACTCCATAACAAGTGCCATATATTCTATAGCAGCAGGCTTATATATTAAAGCAGCTTGTCCATAGCATGACCAAGATTTTACTTTTGTCCTATCAGATTATTAAAAACAAGATTTTATTCTTTTTAAAATAACATCTGTTCTAGGTGACCCTTACTCAAGTGTGAGCGGGATCCTGTGGTACCAGATGCTTTCAGTCTGGTGAATTGACTGCCTGTGTTAGAAATAGCTTTGTCTCTTCCTTGCTTGATGACCATGACCAAGTTAAGTAATCACTAAGGGCCCCAATTTTGTCATCCATAACATGAGGATAATAATGTTAATTATCTTTTAGTGTTTTTATGAGAATTAAATGAGTTAGCACATTAAGACCCTTGTAACAGTACTTAGCAAAAATAAAGGATAGAGTCTCCATAGATCTGACTCTAGGAGACCAGGCTGACCATGAGATCCTCCGTTTCTTGCTGCTGAACTTCAAGAGGGAAATAGCATGACAGGACGTAGAGTCAGAAGGGGCTTTAGAGACCTTACCCCCTAATTTTAGAGATGAGGAAACTGAAATCTAGCAGGGAAAGGTGATTTGCACAAGTTCACACATTGCTGGTTTGTGACAGAGTCGGGATTAGAACTGAGGTCACCTAGTGTGCAGTGAATGGAAAGAGCCTGGGAGCAAGAGACTCACTGTGTGGTTGGGATCCAACATGAAGTGAATAGATCACAGAGTGGAGGGAATTCATGAGCAGGCAGTATTTAAAGATCTAAGAAGACAAGGAAGTAGGTCCCTTCCCCCACCTTAAATGACACTCTCAATCTGTTCACCAGTGGTGAATGATAATGGTTAATAATAACAATAAGTAGTATTTATTATTCATTAATAAGTATCTGTTGAGCATGTTCTATGTGTTGGCCTTTCTGATGCAAGGCTTATATGCATTATCTTATTTAATACTCACTATGCGTTATGAGTAGGGTCCTATTATTAGTAGTATTTGCTCAGTAAATGGCAGTGATGAATATTTCCAACGCCTTGCTGTCTAGGCTGTTGTCAGGACTCCATTACTCTGCGTCTTGCTGCACACTCCCTCCATCTCTAATCCCAGCTGCTAACCAGAACTATGCCAGTCTTCTGTTTACATCTCCTTTGACTGAGGTGACATATGTGCCCGACCAGACTTTCCTCAGTACCTTCAGATTTGTCTGCCTTCAGGGTGCCTTCCTGACTTGAACAGCTGGCTCCAAAAGAGGTTCTGGGCTTACTCCACTCTCCTCCATCTTACTATCAAGTACACCATGGCTGCCCCATGCCAAGATACAAGAGATCTTTTCCTAGGAACAGGTTTTTATTAAGCCTTGTGGCTAGCTTAACATCAACACAGCAAGGTTAAGCAACTTTCCCCCTTCTCCCCCTCCCCTTTCCCTTTTCTGCTCCGGTAACTGAGATTCCTCTCCTGGGAAGGGGTAAACATTACCTTTATCATCAGAGGAACATCTTGTGGGCTGTGTTTAGCAGGCTTCAGGCTGGAATGCTTTGTACTGAGATAGTGGCTAATCAGGAGCCTATGCCCTAACCAACCAGATGTTATTGGACCACAGGGCTGTGTCACCTTGCATACCACTGATTTTGAAATTGCCCATTAGTCTGTCAGAAACCTCCTTAAAAGTTAATAAGCCCCCTGCTTCCCTGGGTTCAGGGGAACCGATCTGGCTCAGTCTCCACTCCACATTAGTGGAATAAAACTTTTTGGCTGAAATGGTGCCTAGCTTGGGTCTCTCTCTCTCTCTCTCCCTTTTCTCTGTCTCATGGAGCCTAACATTTATTGGCACCCAACAGTGGGGCTAAGTAGTTTGGCTTCCAGCCACCCCGGCCACAAATCTGGTGAGACACTCTCTTTCTCTTTTCTGTCTCGCCGAACCTAACAGTCTTGATAAAGGTAAACACTCACTGATGATGGTTGGCTACTGGGGTTAGTCATTCGTGTTAGGTAGGAGATAGGGGGCAGGCAGAGTGGCAAGTATGTCCAGTTTTAAAGCAAGGTTGAAAGAGAAACAGAAGATAACATGTGGAAATCATCCCTGAGTTAACCACAGGGCACAAATGAAGGGGAGCTCCCCCAGAACGTGTACAGTGGCCACGATGTTTTGCTAAATCATTCCTGAGTATGCCTAGGCATCTCAATCTAGGGGCAAAAAGACTGCTCAATTATAGTCAGACAAAGAATACGTAGTTAAATATTGAAAATTTACACTTTTTAAAAACTTTATTATAGGTGGGGGGAGGAGAAGTGGTGGACTAACGAGTACAAAACTATGCTATCCACCCCAAGTGAATCATTTACAAGTGAATCAAGTACAGTATATGCTTGTACTGAAACAGCACAGTGCAACCCACAAATGTGTACAAGTAAATGTTAAAATAAAAGATGAACTTTATTATTAATATTATAGCCATGCAGAAAATCAAAGATATAAAAATATCCGTAGTTCTTATTTCTTACTGGGACCACAGATAATTCTTTTATTTTTTATCTTATTTTTTCTCCAAATTTTCTACAATAATGCTGTTTTGCTCTCATAATAACACCATGTTTTAAAAACCTAGGTTCTTAAAAAAATGTCAGAGACAACTTCAAGACTTTTCTTATTTGAGTACTTCTTGATCTAGCCCTACTCAGAGATCTGGGAGCATTCGATAGACTGGTAATACCTCTAACTTGCAAGCCTGTAGCCATGGTGTATGGAAAGGGAACTCACAGTGAAAGAAAAGAGGAACAATAGTTATTATGCAACAGATGGAAATCCACAGTGTCTCAACACAGTTATTCCCCCAAGTTATAGTTGGCAGAGGAAAAGTCTTTTTAGGCTGCAGCTGCACATGCACAAAGTGGAAGTCTAAGTAGACAAAGAGGGAACCAAGGATTTCCCCCGGCCAAGATCTTTCCACAAGGCATATCCCTTCAGGTCACCCATCTGCTGTCTGCTCCTACTCAGCCTCTGCTGAATGCATAGTTCACCCAAGAGTCAGCCTTCCGTTTCACTTTGCTGGGAAACTGGAGTCATTCGTGGAGACCATGCAGGAGTTCGCTGTGGACATGTTGAGAATGCGATGCCTACTGGATACCCAAGTGCAGATATCAAGTTAACAGCTGAAAATATGCATGTGACATTCAAGAGAGAGGTTTGGGCCTCTCTCAAGAGAGAGAAGGAATTTGATGATTGTCAACAAATACGCAGTATTTAAAACCAGGAAATGAACGAAATCACCAAGGAGTGGATTCAGACAGAGAAGGGAAGAGGACTTAAAACTGAGCCTTTGCATACTCCAACGTTAAGGGGTCTAGGAGAAGAGGAGGAACCAGCCAAAAAGGCTAAGACGAAGTGACCAATGATATAGGAGGAAAACCAAGAGAGTGGGGTGTCCTGGAAAACAACAGAGGAGGGAGAGTCTATGTCACATGCTGCAGGTAGGTCATCTAAGATAAGGAGTGAGAATTGACAGCTGGATTTAGCAACCTAGAGTTGATCAATGACTTTGACAATGTAAATTTCAGTGGAATAATGGGGCAAAAGTCTGCTTGGAGTGTGTTTGGGAGAGAATGGGAAGAGACAGGTTGGGAGCTCAAGCAGAAACAACTCTTTAAACAAATTTTGCTAAAAAGAGCAATAATTCTGACAGAAGTAAGACCAAGAGACTTCTTCTCTAAGATGGAAGAAATAATGGTATGTTTGTAAACAGATAGGAATGAGTCAAGGGAGAGCAAAACTTGATGATGCAAGAGATTGAGAGAGGAGAGAGAAATGCTGCAGCGATGTCCATGAATAGGGAGAGAGGCGGAATTTCTACATGAATGGAGCACTTGGTTGTAAATAAGAGCATGGATGGTTTATCTCTGACATCAGATGGGAAGGCAGAGTATGGGGTGCAGCTGCTGTTAAATGGATCGAGGTGAGCAAGAGTCTGTGGAAGTCTACTTCTGATCGCTGAGGATGAGGTTGAGGAGGAAGAGAGAGAGTGTTGATGATGTTTGGATGTGTTGTCCCCTCCAAGACTCATGTGGGAATTTGACCTCCAATGTGGCAGTGTTGGAAACTGATTGAGTCATGGGGGCGGATCCCTCATGAATGGATTAATGCTCTCCCTGGGGGAGGGGGGAGTAATGAGTGAGATCTCGCTCTATTAGTTCCCATGAGAGCTCGTTGCTTAAAAAGACCCTGGCACCTTCTCTCTCTCTCTTGCTTCCTCTCTCTTGCTTCCTCTCGCCGTGTGATCTGCTTGTACCCGCCAGCTCCCTGCCACTTTCTGCCATGAGTAAAAGCAGCCTGAGGCCTGTGCCAGATGCGGCTGCCCCAGAATCGTAAGCCAAATAAACTTCTTTTCCTTATAAATTACCCAGTCTCAGGTATTTCTGTTATAGCAACACAAAATGGACTAAAACAAGTGTGAAACAGTCACCTAAGACAGTAAGAGGTAAATGGACCAGAGAAATATAGGGTAATTGCCTGGCAGCATTAACAGCACAGTTGAAGTTTATATTCAGCAATTTAAAGTGAAGTCCAGGTGGTAGGTTATTTTTTCCCAGTATTTTTTTCTGTGCAAAAGCTAGATTTAGCCACAGTAGTGATTTTGCTAAACAAATGTCACAAACAAAAGAGAGATGGGGGAGTTAAAGGTGCATACACCTTTAATTATCACGATCGACCATGGAAATTAAACTGGGTAAGGATAGGAGAGAGGACCTCAGAGGGTGAGGGTCCATGAAAAGGGGTAGGATCACTGGATTAGAGGTTCTAGTGGGATTTTAGGATTGTTGGATTTTGGAGGTGTATTAGTCCATTTTATGTTGCTATAAAAGAATATCTGAGACTGGGTAATTTATAAAGAATAGAAGTTTGCTTGGCTTACAATTCTGGGACAGCTACATCTGGCACAGTCCTCAGGCTGCTTCTACTTATGGCAGAAAGTGGCAGGCAGGCAGCAGGAACAAGCAGATCACATGGCAGGAAGAAGCAAGAGAGAGAGGGGGGAGGTGCCAAGGTCTCTTAAGCAACCAGCTCTCCCCGGAACTAATAGAGCAAGAACTCACTCGCTATGCCTACCCCTCAGGGAGAGCATTAATCCATTCATGAGGGATCCGCCGCCATGACTCAAACAACTTCCAACACTTCCACATTGGGGATCACATTTCCACATGAGTTCTGGGAGGACAATACATCCAAATTCATCATTCTGCCCCTGGCCTCCCACAAATCATGTCCCTCTCACATACAAAATACAATCATTCCATGCCAACAGTCCCAAAAGTTTTAGCTTGTTCCAGCACCAACTTAAAAGTCCAAAGTCCAAAGTCTCATCTGAGACCAAAGGCAAAACTCCTTCTAGTTGCAAACCTGTAAAAATCAAAAGCAAATTTATCTGTTTGAAAGATACAATGGTGGAACAGACATTGGGTTCACATTCCCATTCCAAAGGGGAAGCATAGGCCAGAAGGAAGGAGAAACAGGCCCCAAACAAGTCCAAAACCCAGCAGGGCAGACATTAAATCTTAAAGCTCCAAAATAATCTTCTTTGACTTCAAGTCCTGCATCCTGGGCACAATGAAGGGTTTGAGCCCCCAAAGTCTTGGGCAGCCCCATCCCCACAGCTCTGCTGGGTGCAGCCCACTGGGCTGCGCTGGCACCTGTGGCTTTTCCAGGCCAGTGTTACATGTTGCCAGTGGCCCTACAGTTCTGGGTTCCTGGCAGCAGCCCTGCTGCCTTGTCTCTGCTAGACATTTCCCTGGCAAGGGATCTCTGTGGGGCCTCCAACCCCACTTTCCTGCTCCAATTGCTCTAGTAGATGACCTCTTCAGTGGCTCTGCCCCTGTGCCAGGTCTCTGCCTGGGCCCCCAGGCTTTTCCATCCATCCTCTGAAATGTGGGTGGAGGCTGCCATGCCTCCACTGCTCTCATGTCCTGCCGGCCTGCAGACTTAATACCATAGGATGCCACCAAGGTTTCTGGCTTATGCTCTCTTGAAATGTTGCATGAACCACACTTGGGGCCACTTGAGGCAGGGCTGCTCCAGCCAGAGTGTCTAGGATGCAGAGAGCAGGTTCTTGAGGGCAGCTGTGCCCCGAGTCTGTCCTCTGGAACAACATGGGCCTCCTAGGCCTCTGGGTCTGTGGTGGGAGAGGAGCCCTTCCAGACTTCTGAATTGCCTTCAGGGCCTTTCCCCCATTGTCTTATTAGCACCTGGCTGCCTCATCACCAAGCCAAAGTCTTTAGTAACCACTCTATCTACTGCACCCTGCCATTTTTTTCCTACTCTCTGCTTTTCTACCACATGGCCAGGCTGCAAATTTTCCAAATCTTTATGCCCTGCTTCCCTTTTAAATTCTGGCTTTACATCGTGCCTTTTCTGCCATAACTAAGCATAGGCTGTTGTAAGTAATCATGCAGCTTCCTTAATGCTTTGCTGCTTGGAAATTTCTTCTACCAAACATTCTGGTTCACAACTCTTAAGTCCCACCTTCCACAAAATCCTAGGGCATGGACACAATGCAGCAAAGTTCCTTGCTGTGGTGCAGCAGGGTGAACTTTTGTCCAATTCCCAGTAAGTTCCTCATTTTTGTCCGAGACCTCACTGTCAGCATGGCCTTGACTGTTTTTTTTTTTTACCAGTCTCTAAAATGTTCCCAACTTTCCCTCATCTTTTTGTCTTCTTCTAAATCCTGCAAACTCCTCCAACCTTTGCCCATTATCCATTTCCAAAGCCACTTCCACATGTTCAGGTATCATATAGCAACACCCCACTCCTCAGTACCAATTATCTGCATTAGTTCATTTTGTGTTGCTATAACAGAATATCTGAGACTGGGTAATTTATAAAGAACAGGTTTATTTGTTTATGATTCTGGGACAGCTGCATCTGACATAGGCCTCAGGCTGCTTCTACTCATGGTGGAAAGTGGCAGACAGCCAGCAGGTACAAGCAGATCACATGGCAAGAGGAAGTAAGAGAGAGAGAGAGAGGAGAGAGAGAGAGAGAGAGAGAGAGAGAGAGAGAGAGAGAGAGAGAGGGGAAGAGGGAGAGGGAGAGAGAGAGAGAGAGGAGAGGTGCCAGGGTCTTTTAAACAACCAACTCTCTGGGGAACTAATAAAGCGAGAACTCACTCACTACCCCTACCCCTCAGGGAGAGCATTAATCCAATCATGAGGGATCCACCCCCATGACTCAAAACAACTTCCAACACTGCCACATTGGGGATCAGATTTCCACATGAGTTCTAGGAGGACAATACATCCAAACTCCATCAGGAGGCTAACTGGGGATGAGAAGGGTGGTAGTGGACAGAGAGTGGGATGCAGGAATCTGAGAGTATGGAAGAGTTGCTGTTATTGGTAATGACAAAGTCTAGTTTGTATGACCATGGAAGTGAAAGACTGACTTTGGATGAAGGGCAATATCTTTGGAAGAAAGGACTTCAGGGATCCAAGAGTGCTGGATCACTACATGATTATTGGAATCTCCAACAATAAGAGTGGTTTGGAGAAAGTAACAGTGATCCAGGAGCTAAAATGCCCTGAGAGTTGCAGTTGACAGCAACAGTGAGGTACAGTGGGTGATACAGTCTGCTGAAATGAATTTCAAAGATGGGGAGGAGGTGTGTGGATTAAACAAGGAAGGCAAAAGCACAGTCCGTAAGCTGCAATGAAGAATGGGGCTGCTCACCCAGAACCAGTGGTTCAGGGGCTGTAGGAGAATAAGCTGCCCCTTGAGAGGGTTGCAGGGTGGTTAAGAATGTAAACCACTACAAAAAGTAATGTGTTGTCATTTTAACATATGATTAAGTAGCGTTTATTATTTTAAATTCCTTTAGAAAAATTTTTGTAAAAATAACCAGGGGGCAAACCCCAAAAGTAATAAGTAGAATTATTAAAGTTGGTAAATGAAAGTTTCAGGACTTCAAGACATGAGATATCCATCAGAAGGATTTTCAAGCAAAGTCCCTTTATTTTCTGCATAACAAAATTATAAGATATCACCACCACTGATAGTTTAGACCTCTAATGGTGAGGGCTCTCTTCTTTATGGTTGAACTGTTTCAAAAGTTTTAAGGAGAGATTTGAAACCCCCTCCCCTATTTAAAAGAGAAAAGAAACCAAAAGAAATCTGTCCCCTGTCAAGTACTTTGGACAGGATCTGGTCTCCCTTGATGTGACCTTTCTCCTCCTTGTATATCTGACGTGATAGACAATGATGATACCAATTGTAACTTCTCCACTCTCATTTGGGGCTCAGGAATATGAGCTTTCTTTTCCCTTATCCCGATGTCTCAAATAGGGAGTGTCCAACAATGTTTATGACCTAATGCAAGAAATAAACAGTAGAGATTATTCCTTGTTCTGGTTATTCTATTGTTATAACAAAGTCTTCTGTGTTTAATGTCTTTTCCTTAGTTAGAAAGTTCTCCAAAATCTGCAATGAATCGAAATCTAATGAGCACATATTTTGGGTAATTTTTCATATGAAACTTTTGAATTAAGTTTTTTTTCCCTTAATTACCTAGAAACATAGTCACTGTAGGATATATGAAAAGGTGAAAATAATGAATAAGTACTATTTAGAGGCAAACACTCTTAACATTGTGTTGTATTTCCTTCTGACTATTCTTTGATTTTTTTCTTTAAATTGTGGTAAAACACACATAATATAAAATGTACCATCGTAACTATTTTTAACTGTACAGTTCAATCATACTAAGTACATTCATTATGTTGTGCTACCATCACTACCATCCATTCACAGAACTCTTTTTATCTAGCAAAATTGAAACTCTATAAAAATTGAAGAATAACTTCCCATTTCCCCTCCCCCAGCCCCTGGCAACCACCATTCTAATTGAATTTGATACTGTAGATACCTCATGTAAGTGGAATCACACAGTATTTGTGTTTTTGTGACTCGCTTCTTTCACTGAACATAATGTCCTTAAGGTTTGTCCATGTCATACCATATGTCAGTATTTCCTTTCTTTTGAAGGCTGAATGATATTCCAATGTATGTATATACCAATTTTGTTTATCTGTTCATTGATGGACGGACTTGTGGGTTGCTTCCACCTTTTAGCTATTGTGAATAATGCTGCTATGAACATGGGTATATAAATATCTGTTTGAATCTCTGTTTTCATTTTTTGAGGGTGTATACTTAGAAGTGGTTGCTGTATCATGCGGTAATTCTATTTTTAATGTTTTGAGGAACTGCCATACTGTTTTGCATAGAAGATTCACCATTTCATACTCCCACCAATAGTGCCCAAGTGTTCTAGTTTCTTCACATCCTCCCCAATATTTGTTATTTTCTGGGTTTTTTTCTTATAGTAGCCATTTTAATGGGTGTGAGTTGGTATCTCATTGTGGTTTTGATTTTCATTGCTGTAATGATTAGTGATGTTGGAGGATCTTTTCATGTGCTTATTTGTCATTTGTATATCTTCTTTAAAGAAATGGCTATTGAAGTCCTTTGCCCATTTTTTAATTGATTTGTTTCGTTTCTTTTGTTGTTACGTGATAGGTGTTCTTTATATATTCTGGCTATGAACTCTTTATCAGATATACGATTTGAAACTATCTTTTTTTCCAATTTTGTGGGTTTCCTTTTCACTCTGTTGATTGTGCCCTTTGAAACACAGAAGTTTTTTGCTTTTTCTTTTGTTGCCTGTGATTTTGTTGTCATGCCCAATACATCACTATCAAATCCAATCTCATGAAGCTTTCCCCCTATGTATTCTTTAAGAGTTTTGTAGTTTTAGCTCTTATGTTTAGGTCTTTGATCCATTTTGAGTTAATTTTTGGTTTAAGGTAAGGGCCCAACTTTATTCTTTTGCATATGGATATCCATATTCCCAGTATCGTCTGTTGAAAAGACTGTCCTTCTTCATTGAATGGTCTCAACACTCTTGTCAAAAATGATTTTACCACATATGTGACAGTTTATTTCTGGGCTCTGTTGTACCCATTGGTCTACATGTCTTCATGATGGTACCACTGTTTTGATCACTGTAGCTTTGTAGTAAGTTTTGAAATTAGGAAGTGTGAGTCCTCCGGCTTTTTTCAAGACTGTTTTAGCTATTCAGCGTCCCTTGAGATTCTATATGAATCTTGGGATGGAATGTTCTATTTCCAGAAAAATAGCAGTGGTCTTCAATAATTTTTTTACATAGTTGCTATATCACCATCTGAACAATTTGATATTCTGCTTTTTCTTCCTTAACATTATTATATACAGCTGACTCCTGAACAACACAGATTTGAACTATGTACCCACGTAAATGGGGAGCCAACTTTTCTTATGCACAGATTCCATGGGGCCAACTACTTAAGTTGCTTAAGTAAGTACGTGGGGAAAGTTACACACAGTTAAGTTGTATTTTCAACTGTGTGGGAGGTTGGCACCCCTAACACCTGTGTTGCTCAAAGGTCAGCTGTATTTATACCATTAAAAAACAAACATTACTTTCTTTTATTCAAACACTTCATAAACATACTTTACAATGACTAAATAAAGGAAAATGTACAAGTGAAAGTATAACTGAAAGATAACTAAAACAAAAATATTATGCCTCAAACCACGTGACCTGTGTATACTTTAAATACTATAATCAAAAAAAGGAGAAGAATCTGACTGGAGACATCTCAGAGTATTAGGAGGCAATATTTATAATAAGTGAGTAGGAAGGAATAACAAACAATTACATTCGTTTAAAAGACTTTGTTAAAGTACACTTGCATTACTTTTGACTAACTACTACTCTGGAATTTATTCATTTATTCGGCAAACATTTACTGAGTCTCTTTGGTTTCTGAAGCCCTGGAAACCTAGTATAAATTAAATAGGATCTTCACCCTCAGGAGAAAGGAATAAATACCAAAATTTAATGAAAGTCTAATATGTGTTATGAACTTTCACTTTCTTATTTAATCTTTGCATCAGTTCTACTGGGAAGTGATGTTATCCCCATTTAAAAATGAGGAAACCAGTATTTATTTTAGAAAGGCTGAGTTACTGGTTGAAGGTGACAGATGGTGAATGCAGGGCTAGGATAACAGCCCAGGTTGTCTGCCTCCAAAGCTCATGCCCTTTTCACTCCCCCAGCTTGCTTTTGGCCCTTATGACCTAACACTGGAGACAGCAGTACATACAGCTAACTGTAATGTGAACAAAATGCCATGACAGCAATTAATTCTTCCAGATTAGAGTCAAGAAGTTGTAGAGAAGCAACATTATAACCTAAGACTTAAAAACTGAGGATTTCATGAGATTAAAAATGGGAAGAGCATTCATTCATTTGTCCATTTACAAACTTGCATTGAGCTTCTACAGTGTGCTAGTCACCGCATTAGATGCTGAGATGAAAACGAATGAGTGAGATATCATGGTCACCTGCAAGAGTCACAGTCTACTGGGAGACGGTTAAATAACTGACTTATGACAGAGCCTGGTGTCACACTCTGCCATAGAATTGTAAACAAAGCACTAGGCACACTATTTCCAGAGTACTAAGGGCAAGTTCACATTGTCAGAAGCTACACTGACAGCAGGTAGTGCTGAGCATGGTAGATTGGACCCTCCATGCCAAGTTCAGGATTTGGATTTCATCCTATAGGCAACAGCAGGCCAGGAGAAATTTTTAAGTCAGGAAATGATACAGTCAGTTCTGCTACTTAAGAAGCTATCTAGCAGGGGGTGAAGGCTGGAGTATGGGAACTGAGAAAGGGACAGGTGGCAGGAAGAGCATTCTGGAGGTTTATGGTCCAATCTGGAGATGGAGAGAGACTGAAACAGGCAGCAAGAAGAGAGACTGAGAGAGCAAAGACCATATTTATGAGGTGAATTTAGCAGACTTCATCAACCGTGGGATGTGTGCCGAGAATAAGGAAGGAGACAAGACAACATGAACAAAGGCCCCAGATCACGTGCGTGTTCAGAACCACAGCATTGTTTGCAAGCAAAAGAACTATGGAGCATTTAATAAACAGATAAGTCCCTTTTGAATTATCAATATTTCTTTTATATGTCTAGTCATTCTAAAATACTCTAAAAGTTTAATAGAATTTTTTCCCTAAGCAGTTTAAACATGCCATGTAATGAATGCTATTTCCATTATTTGTTTGATTATCAAATTTTTTCACCATGAATAGTATAGCTATAATAATTATCATTGCTACATTGAAAAATCATAGATTTTGAGACAATAGTGAATTTTTTTCTGAGATGAAATTCAAAAAGATTAACAGATTTTTACTGAAACGAATTTCAGGAAAGATTATTGAACAGGTAAATAATATGTATTGCTATTTTAGTGTTTCACAAAAATTTTCTTAGATCATTACTAAGCCCTGTAAATTACTGAGACCTTTTTGTTCTGTAAAGTGTCCCATTTGTTTTCATTAATAAGGAAAAATATACATCTAGTTTAAAATGACATTGCTTATACCTGTGCTGATATATGCCACCAGAAGATGGTGGCAGTGAGGTGCTAAAAAGAACTAATTTACAGGCTCTGAAATTGCAGAAAAGCATTAAGACAGAGGGAGATGTAAATGATGCAAATATTTGTCGATGTTGGCATCCTAATTAACATCCAAAATTGACTTATTTTTCAGTCCAGAAACTATGACATAAAGATTATCACTGAATTTATAGAAAATCTGATGATATACTGATCTTTTAAGGGAAAAGAATAGAGGCTGAATAAAATTAAGCATGTTGTTTCTTGTGACTTCAAGAGCATAGGCAGAGAATTTAATAGTTTCGAGACAATAAAAAGCATCTTATCTTCTTTGAACATTACAGATATCCCTGAAATAAAAAGAAATAACTCCAACTTATCAACAGTAAGCAATGCACATGATTAAGCAACTAAGAGGGTTGCCTGAATTCAACCTATTTCTGCTTTTATAAACATTTAACAACAAATATTTTCTGAGCATGTAGTTTGTGCTAGAAGTTATTCCAGTTACTGAGGTTATAAAAGGAAACAAGATAGACACATTCTCTGCCCTCTTGGAGTTTATATTATATTGGGAAAGACAGATATTAAACAAAATTTTACAGTTAGTTACATTTGAGGGGGAAAATGGAAAACAATCTACCACAGGGCCTCAAATCAGTTAGTTTGGGCTCAATCCCAAAACTGGAAATTAAATGAAATTGAAAACAGGACTCAAGAACAACTTGTCTTAAGTTCTTAATACCCATTTATAGTATTTCTTTTCTTTGACAATAAATACAATGGATAAGGTAAAATTTACAGATTCATGAAAATAACATTTTTAAAGAGTATTTGAGTGGTTGCTGTGCAGCAATAAAAGACTTTGCAATCTTCAAGTGCTGTAAAATACCCCATGCCTCCCTGGCCACCTGAACTTGATTGAATTCTGTGAGTAATCAGCCCAGCCACAGCTGCAATTGAGAGCCTGTCCTTACTTGATTCACTCTAACTCCGGATCCCAAATCTGAAAACCCCTAAAGTAAATGGTCTCCTGCCTCCTCTTGTGCACTCATCTTCATTGGCAGCTCCAATCCCTGATTCCCAGTTTGCCCAGTTTGTAAGCCCACTTCTAGCCTCTCTAGTCCCTGAATCTAGACCCTTTGACTAAATAGGTTACCTATATTTTTACAGGCACTTTAGACTTTGGTTTTGTCCCTTGACTTCCATCATACACACTTCCCAGAACTTGGTTGACTGAGCAATCTAGGCCAAAGCTGAGACATTCCCCAGCTGACTCTGATTGAATCCATTATATGAGCCATAGCTGGGGCCCTCAGTGATGCTCATCAATTCTTTTATTCTCTTTTTTTGTGTGTGGGTGGCTGCAATGGGGATCCGAACCCTTGACCTTGGTGTTATGACACTGTGATCTAACAACTGAGCTCACTGGCCAGCCCATTTATTCATTCTTGATTGATGTTTTTCCAGTTCTCCAGAGCACCCGTTTCAATCCAGGATCCCTCTTTGCAAGCCCAACTCACTTCAGCCACCCTAACTCCCAGACTTCCATCTGTCTGACTTAGGCTACTGGCTTTTCTATGGTGAACTCAGATTTTCTCTAAATCATTCCCCACTTTTTTCTCCTTCCCCCACTGCCTCAGGGAAACAATGTGTACTCCCATTTTCTTAAGCCAACACTTTCTTTTTACCTCTTTGTAATTTTTCTCTTTATTCAGATTCCATTTTATCTTTCTTTTTCCTTTCTTTTGCCTCTGACATCTTCTTAGTCTACACACATATTCAAATCTAATCATTCTTATGAATATTAATTTCCCTCAAGGCTGTTATTCCATCTTTTTCCTTCTCTTCACAGCAGCACTTCTCGAAATAGTACCTTCCCAAAATATTTATCCCTCTCACTTCCTTATTTAACACTCATCCAATAACTTCTTCTGGTCCATCTGCTTCTGAAACATCCATATACAAGATCTGCAAGAATTTCCCAGTCATCCCATCTAGTTGCCTCTTGCTGACCTTTACCCCGGGACTTCCTGTAGAACTTGTTGCTATGTGCAGTATCACATCTCCGCATTTTTCTGGTTCTTGCATATCTAGCGTCTTCTTTTGCAGGCTACTTTCCCACTATCTGGCCTCTGAGTAGAGGCATTCTTTGGAAGTCCAGCTCTTCTTCATACTCTATCTTTGCCTCTTTTAATCTCAGGTAGTGCCTTCAACTATCACCCCCTGAATGAATGATTACTAAATTCATTTCCAGTTCCAATCTCTCTCCTGAGTTTAACTCACATTTCCTATCTTTTGTAGAGAGCAAACAGACTGACTCTGCACTCATTATCTCTCAGTGGTGCTGCAGGCACCAGGGGCTACCTGCTGCCTGCAATCATGATCTGCAAGGTCCTTTGTACCTTTGCTCTTGCTGTGCCCTCCATCACACCCCATCTATCTGAAGGACATCTCTCCACACCACCACCCTTGCTCCCAGATGCTTTCTCCCCCATCATTTCCACCCCTTGGAGTCTTACCTATATCCTTCAATGTCTAGCTCCTATTTGGTCTTTTAAACAAAGCCTAACTTAACGAAATCTCCCCATCCCTAAACAATGAGTCATTCTTCACTCATTCTTGGCTTGGAATTCAACGAAATCTGATCACACTCAGTCTCATATTTGAGATATACGTTTATTTCTGTCATTTCTTTTCAACCTTGAACCCTAAAAGTTCTGGGACTGTGTCTCTATCATCCTTATGTCCCCCACAGATCCTGGCACATAATAGGTACTCAGGAAATTCTGGTTAATTTGCATTGTTGGGAAAAAAACCTTAATTTTCAAAAATGTGTATTTTTGAAGTGCATGGAACTTATAATATGCAGGCTACAAATCTGAGAGAATGTAGAAAGTAAAAAAAAATGTGGCAAAGCTGACATTTTTGCCTTTGTTCTATTTCAGTTAAAATAAATTTTTAGGGAATATGCAAACTTTCATTCTGTGAGGGGCTTATTTAGAGCACAAAAAATTCTTGAAAATCAAGATAAGAGTCTGGGATTTGATTTCACTCATCTTATAAGCTAATAAACTAGCTTACTAGTTTCATAGATGTTGGCAGAAGACACAGGACCCTGGGTCAAAGACAAAGGACTTTACTACTCATAGCACAGTAAGCAGCATGAGCATCATGTTGATTTCGGCTCCTCACATCCTCCAAGTCCCCGAGGAATGATAGTGAGTTGTCCAGTGGATGTTGTGCATCAGTGTGTGGGTTTATGTTGCAACCAAGGAAAACTGAGCTTAGAGAATCTACTGCTTTTACAGCAAGCTTGCTCTTCATCCCAGAGAGAGACATTACCTTTTCCTGCTAGGTTGCTGCAAATACAATCCAAGTAAATGGCCCAGGCAGGGGGCTGGCCAGTTAGCTCAGTTGGTTGGAGTGCAGTGTTATAAAACCAATGTCAAAGGTTCAGATTCCCTTACCAGGCAGCAGCCAAAAAAAAAAAAAAAAAAATGGCCCAGGCAAGCTGAGGTTGGGTCTGGCATTCTTTACCACTTCCTTCCCCCAAGTATTTGTAGAGGTGGATTGATGCCTTTCCCAAAAACATTCTGTGAGAATAAGGATTGTGGTTATCCTGGCACATCAGAGGAGCTCAATAAATTTTTGTTGAATCAAATTAAATAATTAATGAGAAGAAGGGGAACCACTGAGGAACCAAAAAAGGGGGGGGGCAAATAGAGCAAATCCCTTGAGAGAACAATTCCAGATTTCAGACCTGATTTGGAGGAAAATTCAGAAGGGTAATAAGAACTAAGACATTGTAGACTACCTGACTTTATAACAAATGAAATATCTAAGCACCTTACTTCATGGAAATAATCCAAAATAATAATAATAATACATTATAATAATAATAATCCAAAACAATCACTGATTAATCACTAAGTCTAAATAACCTAAAGTAATGCCTATATCTCACTAAATTACTATTACAGTAACTACAGTTCTTTATATATGCAGCCTTTTGCCACATACCAAATTTCATTTTAAGCTTTTAAAAACTTTAGAATCTATGCCCATTTGGGAACTTTTACCAGCCACAGTTTTTCCCCCCAAATGGTAAATTAAATTATAAATCAAAGTAGGTCATATTAATAAATTTGGTCAGAATTAAACACTTTCTTAGAAATTTATCATTAAACAAATGAAATATCATATCCTCTCAAGATTCCTTTGCAGGGAAAGAACTAACCTGAAATATTTCCTCAGAATATTGGGAGTGAAGTACCTGAGACATATTTAGGACATTCAAGTTCGAAGTTCAGACTTGTGTGAGTAGAATTCCCCTTCACATTGACGATTTTAACTCCTGTTTCTTTGGACATTAGCTCTTTTGACTAAAAAATTGAAGGTACAGTCACACAGAATATTGTTAATGCATATCTCAACTTTTAGCTTCCCCATCCCCCCTTTTTCTGGATTTCTTCCAATCTTCATGACCTATTGATGCAAGTGTCACTGCTCTCCATCTGCTGCTCTCAAAATTGGAGGTCGATTGCCTCCATGGTTCACAAATGTTTCAGACAACCATAGATAATTTGAGCTTTTAACCAACTACAAGGTTTTTAGGATCTCCAAAATAGACCTTGTTTTTCAAATCTATAATTCCCCTCCTGTTCTCTTTCTCCTCTGCCCTGCCAAGGAATTTCACCCAGGAACTTTCCTAAGGCTGGATTAGAGGGTGTTAGAGTAAGCAGTGCCTTCCTCAAAGCCTATACTCAGATACAAACCCATGTCTCCAGATGGGCCATGTGGAACACTTCACTACCTCAGGGTGAGCCCCTTGCCTTCCTGAAGCTCTTTCATCTTCTTTCCTCAAGTTTATGCAAACTTTGAACATCCTTTTTCTTTGAAAGTCTTTGCAGTAGAGATGATCGTTTATTTCACCAGTCATTTCTTACCAACATCCCATTTTCACACAATTTACTCTATTCTTCCATGACTACTGAGAATGTCCTGTGCAAACCTACCACCACCACCACCCCCAGCACTTTTGGACCAGGGGTGAAGAGCTGACTTTAGGATTGCTACAGCTGAGTTTCTGCTAAGGGCTTGAATTAGGAGATCGTGTAAAGCCATGATAAGTGGATTAGATAAAGATGGTCTACAGAGAGGAATAAAGCAGACCATGTCTGTTTTGTTTACCTCTGTCCTCTTAGCATCTGGCATGATGCCTGACACATAGTAGGCATTCAAGTTTTTGTGGAACAAATATTATAGACTGTGGAAAGAGAGCAAGAGAGAGAGAGCAAGAGAGAGAGACCTCCAACAGCTCTCCATTTCCTGGTTCTAATCCCGCATGAAGACTGTCTGCATTCCTGGTCTTGTGCCTATGAGATATGTCTGTGTCCATCCAATAAATTCCCCTTTAGGCTAAAGCTAGTTTGGGTGTGTTCTGTTCCTTGAAACCAAATTTAACCTAAGAATTCCTTAATGTGAGAGACCCAATCATCAGTCGTTAAAGTCCTCTGATCCCCAGAGTTGGGAGTCCTCATATAAACCAGAAATCTTGGTGACCTGTCCAGAAATCACTGAATTCCAGAAGTGGGCACGTCTCCAATTTGCATTTTTTGGGAAAGAGAAAACAGTAGAAACTCAAATTCAACTGAAAATAAAGGAATTACTTCCAAAAGTAAAGTTTGATGGTCTTCTTAAAAGACAACCTCTGAAGAAAATTATGACAGAAACTCTAATTTGAAGATTCATTTGTAGAGAGGGCCTAAGCCCCTCTGTTTACACAAACACAGGTATTGTTGATTGAACATGACTTTATTTAAAGCGCATAGAGAGGATCAGGTCTGATCAGGAGGCACTTGCCAGCTTAAGCTCTAGGAAGAGAAGAAACAGATTACAGTTTCACCTTGGACTTCTGGAATGCTGATGGACTAACCTGGTAGTACAGGAGACTTCTTTGCAGTTTCTGGCTGTGCTCTGGGCTATTGTGCATAGGTTGAGGAGAATAATCATTCTTTCCTGCTCACTAAAGCATTAGGAAGACACGCCTGCCTCGGAGGGCACATATAAACCCCAAAGCGAGGGGGGCCAGGGGGAAGGTTGTTGGCAAAAGCCAAAGGCAATCATTCCAGGTTTGAAAATAGAAAAGTAAAATATTTGGAGTCAGTATGGTGGATTTGTCCGGAGCATAGGTTTGATGTGAGACAGATGTTATATTTCATAAATGTGCTGTAAGTACTAAATTAGATAATTTCTGTAAATTCTTAGTGCAATGGTACCAAGCTAAGTGCTCAGTAAATGGTCTGTATTATTAGGATTGTTAGTCCTTTTGTAAGGTAAACATTAATGGAAAGTGATATTTTTATATTAATCAGAAAGACAGTGAATTAAAAAAAATTTGAGAAACATGGCAATAAAACATACATTTAATAGCTGTTCTTCACTATTACTTTTTAAACATCAATCCCTGAGTGATAGAGAAAGGAAAAAAAGAGCCCAGTAAATATCTAACAAGTCGGTAGTCATGCAGTAAATAGCCATTAAGTGTGGCATGAATCCACAGCTAGCAGGATAAACTGCCTCAATAGGAGGCACATGTGAATTCTCACAAGCGATCTTCGAAAGGCCTTAAAAGCAGTAGGTAAGCTGTATGACCTGTAGATGGCGACCTTGGATGGGGGAATACTAAGCGATGCCTACCTAGAGAAGAAAGCAGTGGTTTTTGTTTTGTTGAAGGGAGGACTAAGTAAAATTGATACATTAATAACAGCTAGTTACGACACCAAGCCAAAAAGATTATTTGCTGACACACCGGGCTCCTTCTTCTGAAGGTCCGTCAATTTGTCTGTTGCAAGTGAGTCCACCCCCAGTCATGCGCGCTGTGCAGGGACTAGAGTGCATTAGCTGCTGGTGGAGTGTTTTGGCTGAGCGTTCACACTGGCTCCTAGTTGCTGATAGGAGAGAAACGACTATCAAGTAGGGAACATAAATAGCTTTCTTGGAAGTCTCTTGAGGGGTACAGAAATGTTACCCTCTCAGAATGTGCATATGTAACACTAATTATCCGAACCCGTGTCCAAAGTATCCACATCTTTTGATGTGGATAAATAATTATATCCTACCTTGCTCTCTTGTTGCCACTATCAAGTATTTGCTCTTCACACTCCCCAAGGCAATCCTGTAGGGACCAATTACTGTCCTTTACTGACATCATTTCACTGGCTGACAGAGATTTCTAGAGTGCCAGGCTGGGCATTCAGACTCCTAAGAGAGCTCTTTAGTACTCTTCTGTAATCTATGTACCCTACTTGAAAACATGGGTTTTTTTGTTTTCTGTTTTTCTTTCAAATTCTCCTTTGGAGTACTAATTTGACAGCATTAGGTCACAATTATAGATATGTGTATTTGTGAGAAAATTAGTGTGACTTTCCAAAATTGTTCCTGCTCATGCAGTGGCCTGAGATGTTTTGTTGGTTCTTTAAGCTGTGAAAGAGCCCAGCAACTCACCCACATGATAGATTGATGACCTTTTCCTGCATTATAAAGTAGGGTCACTGTCTCCAAAGAGCCTCTCAGCTTGTGGGTCAGGTGAAGGGACATCTCTAGGCTTCCATGGTGCCTCTGCCCTGTCATTTATCACAAGGTTGCAATTGTTATCTACACACTGACCTCCCCACAAATGTGTGCTCCTGGAGTCCAGAAATTGTGCTGTGTTCTTCTGTTTATCCTGAGCATTGTGTCTGGCATATATTAGGTACTTTCAAAAATGTTGAATGCATGAAAGAATAAATATACATGCTTGGGAAGAGCAAAAAAGGCAGGAAGGAGGAAAGATAGATATAGAAAAAAAGAGAGAAAGATAAGCCAACTGCTTATGGGGAATTGTACCTATATTAGACAAATATGATTACTAAAGAATAAAACAAGAGAAAAGATGAGTAGATTATGTTTATCCCAATTCATTTATTTTTACTGAATTCTCAAGAAGCTGACATAACTAACATGCTAGTTCACTATTTCCAGTGAGGAACACATCTTTCCAAAGATTACAATGTTTGTGTTCACTTATAAGCATTGTCCTAACCCAGATTCATGTATTTCATGTCTTCATTTCAAAACAAAGTCCTTAGCTCTCTGGATGAGTAGTTTTGGTTTTTGGTAGCTTCTAAAAGCCATGAGGCTGCAGTTAACCTAAGATATGATAAATATAGATGTTATGAGAAAATTCAGAAATAGTAAGATGTTATCTGAGTGGATTTAGACTTAAAGGCACCTATTAGTGAAAGGCAGACCGTAGGGGATGGGAGTAAGGAACAACCAGAGATTGACTCTGAAAGACAGTCCAAATAAAAACAGCAATACATTTCCCCCCAGCATTGCCCATGAAGTTGACAATGGGGCATCTGACATAAAATAAGAGTGATGGTCAAGGACATGCAAACATGCACAGTGATGGCAGATACAGGATTGTTGTGTCCGCACCTGGTAAGTGCTCAATAAATACTGGTTGAATGAACGAACAGGCCATTGTGTGGCCGAGCTGCTAGGGGAAGCCATGAAATGCTTCACTAAAGGGAGGGTTTATTTATTTACTTGTGCATTTACTTAAATAAATAAAAAAAGGAATTCAAGTGATATGCCCTATTAAAATGTATATAAACTAGTGTAGGAAAAGTAAAAATGAAATACACTGGTCAGAAACCATTTAAAATAAAGAAAGCAAGCAATGGCCTGGAAACCTGAGGCGAATGAATTATTTACAATATAGCTTACAGGAAGCTCTGAGCTTCCTGGTAACCAAGTAAGAACAGAAGAATGCTGGATTGTAGTCCTCATCAGCCAGTAAAGGGAAGTGTGTAAATTCATCCATAAATGCAGACTTATTCTTGGAAATTAATTCTAGGAAGAATTTATTGCATGTACACTTTCATAAGAGGAAGAAGACGTTTGGTTAACAGTTTTGTAAAAGCTACATTCATGTTATTCATAAAGATAGTCACCACCAACATAGCCTATATAAAATAACATCCAACAGGGAGAAGGGGAGAAAAGAAATGCATGAATGTATGAACATATGCACTACCACACAAGCAAGAAAATATAAATATTGGCAATAGTCCCTGTTTTTGAAACCAATTATGAGGCTAGATGTATAATCTACTGAATGTAGTACTCTCGGGAAGGAGAGGGAGAGGACTGAGAGGTTCAACTTCTATTTCTTTCCTTTGATTCCTGGACCCATGTGATCTGTCATTTGGTGAAGCAACACCATGTATTGGTTATTGATTTGGAGCATGTACCATTTTCTCTAGACCAGTATCCCTGCCTCATAAAATGTCTTCCAGCTGGCTCCAAAACGGAGTCTTCAATAGACTATTGCACTGCTTTAAGAGACCAGCTGCTCCTGGGTCATGGTAAGATCAATGAATCCTGTGGGAAATGGGCACAGCATCCTTGGCCAAGAGCAATGTTACATGGATCACCGTGGGTGAATTAAGCTTTCAGTAAACCCATAGAAGGTATTACTAGTAGAAGCATAGCAGGGAAGTTAAATCTATATCCAGAACAAATATTCATTCTAGGGAGAAACACTGCTACCAAGTCCACTATGAAAAGCGTTCATTCAGTATTGGGCCAACCCCGTGGCTCACTCGGGAGAGTGCGGCACTGGGAGCACAGCGGCGCTCCAGCCGCGGGTTCGGATCCTATATAGGGATGGCCGGTGCCCTCACTGGCTGAGCGCGGTGAGGGTGACACCAAGCCAAGGGTCGCGATCCCCTTACCAGTCACAAAAAAGAAAAAAAAAAGAAAAGAAAAGAAAAGGGTTCAGTATAATCAATCAGCAGGAGGCTAGCTGTACCACCTGCAACCCACAAGTTTAGAGCTGCATGAAGGGCTCTGTATGGATCTCTGCTGCTGGCATTTCAAGCATTCAATAGTGGTGGTAGCAGCTGCATTGGTTAGGGAAAGTGCACATGGTTGAGCCCATGCATAACCTCCATCTTTGTCACCATGGCCACTTTGTTCCCAAACCCACTGAGGAGCATTAGTTAGGATGGGGAAAGAGGAAGACTGACATTTGCAATGCTGGTCTTCTTGCCCATCTGATTATCATCTTGTCCTCTGTGGTGTGAGCCCTTTGGCGAATATTTACATGGGGCACAAGTATCCTTATACCATGAACCTATTCTGGGAAGTTCATATGTGTACCTCTACCCTAAACCTCCTTGTCATAAGTCCTTCAATCTGTTCTTTCCAATTTCCTCATCATCTAACCAAACCTTTAGGCTCTATCTATGAATATGCCCAATGGATATCTTTCTTTCTAGACAAAATGTGCAATTAGATGTACTGTTCAAAGTTCTGCTTATTGGGAAGATTTATCTTCCCATTGTCCTTCATGGCCACAGTAAGGAGAGCTCTAATGCTGCATCAGTTTACTTATGGCAGTGTATTATACATAATCATCAGTAAATCAGTCTTGAATCTTTTCTTCCCAGGCCATAGAGAAATCCCCGTGAGCCTGTATGTGTGGGTCTAGGAAGAGGTGGCATTGCAGCAAGATTAGCATGAGTTTGAGCAACTTGCTCACAAAACTTTCTTGTGCCTTTAGAATTTGCTTAAGTCTAATCTTGTATATGCCACTTCAACTTTATCATGGATAGCTGCTGTGAACATTTAAATTTAAAAGTAGGTCCATCGAATAGCAAATAATTTAGATGGGAAGCTCAGGTCTCATATATAATCAGCTCATTTCCTACGACCAATATTCAGTCTCTACTGAAACCCAATAACAAACACTAGGAGATGTTTCTCAAGTGGCATGGTTTCCGAAGAGGCATGGTTTTTCTCTCAATTCTAGGGGATGTACTACGATTCTCTTATTCAAGAGTTTTACAGGCTCAGTACAGTATCCTGATCCAGCACAGACACATTGTGCAGATTAGATTCCCTGGGTTACAAAGGTCTAAGCGGTAAAACTGACTTATTCTTTAAACTGAACTAGCTAAGAATAATCTTTTGTTTAGGGCCTTCCTTAAATATTGAAGCCTCATGGTTTATTCAATAAGTAGGAACGAGCAACAGTAATGCAACATTATTTTGCCTCTGTAATACTACAAGATCACCAAATGTTTGTGCTTCTTTCTTCCTGGAACTGGATACAAGGTGCAGCAAATTGTCTTTCACTTTGAAGGGGAGATTTCATATATCCCAGATCTCTAGACTTTCAGAAACATCAGTGAATTAGCGGATCTTTGGGCATTCATGGAATTTCTTTCTTATCCTCAGTCATGTATGTATCTTGCCAAGAGATCTTATATACTTACTGCTTTCTGCTCAGCAGATCCATTGAATTGTTGTCACCAATAACATGGTTGTAGTTGATGTCCTATGAAATGGTGAAATGATCAAGGTCCCCAAATACTAAATTATGACAGTGCTATAAAGAAGCCAATGTAGGAATTCCAACAGCTGCTGAGTAGGTCTCTAATTCTACGTATAAGAACTTGGAATGTAAACGCAGGATGAATATTTGAGTCCAGAATGACCACTCTGAGATAGACTCAGGCCAAAACTCATTTATCACCCAACCCCCTTAAGCCTTTACTCTGATTGTTGGAGTAGGTGGTGTTATATGTCATCCCTAGGGTTAACTGTAGCTCGGAGACAATTCCAAAAATCCCTAAAATATCTGGATATTTTACTTTTTCATCACTGCACATTTACCATACAAAATTACTGTGTATCACCTTGGGGAATTCTAAGAGGAAGCCTTGTGATGCTATTTCCAGGAAGTTCCTCAAAGGTACCCAGCCTCCCTCTTATTCAGGGGCTCTGGGTCTATGAACCAAGTCAGTTCTGGGAAGTAAGTGAGTCACTCAAGTTACACCTCTATTCGTCAGAACGAGGATCTTCAATTGTATTGATCCTGTAAGACCTTAGTGGACTGCCCATATATTCAAGCTGAAGCTAAAGGTCCCTGCAGGTCAAACCATTCTGATCACTGATCTGGCTCTTCCACTGCATAACCATGATCACCTTGCTTCTTGGCTTCTGCTTCTCTGATATCCTCTCTATTCCAAAGAGAGTATATCATGGAGCACATTTCAATAGCAGCATCTTCCACTTTCATCCCCAGATTACAAAGGACAGCTACCATCTTGCTTTTCAGTGATGGCACTTTCTCACTAATGTAACTAATGTATAGGAAGTGTCTCTGGAACATAATCTGAAGTGACATAGTAAAGGGTTGAGTGAGCAGATCACCCTGATAAGTCCATTTCAATATTCCTACCTCTAAGTATCTGTATTTCTTCTTTCACATCATACTAAATTTCTAGCATAAGGACTTCACTTAGTGTAGACCACCCCTGAGTACAACCAACTGAGCAAATTGTCATGACTGATCCCACCTACTAGAACCAGCACAATGAATCCAGAATCTCTGTCAACTGAACCCATATTAATAAACCTGACCCAAAGGAGCTATGTTCCTTTCTTCCTCCTTAGTCTAGCACTTCAGGATACATTTTCACATTTATTCCACTGGTTTCTGCTGCTATAAATTAGAAAAAGTCCCTACAACTTTTTGGTGTGTAAGCCCTCTCTGCTCTGGGTTTTACTTGGTCAGACTCACCTTCTGATATTTAGATACCACAGTACCACACTGAAGCTCCTTGATTCTTTCTTCCCCCTCTTTCTTTCTTTTTTTCCTTTCATTTTCTTTTTATGTTTTTTATTTTTTCTCTCTTTTTTCTTTTTGGTAAACAAAGTATATTGGCATTATTGTTATTTATTTTATTTTTTAACTTAACATACAATAAAAATTAATCTTTTGCTTTATCTTTATTTTATAATTTTAAAACATGAATAGAGCTTCATAACAAACACTTCAATTAGGATACAGAACAAATTTCACTCAAAGCACTTCTTTAGCTGCATATCACAAATGAGAAACAGTTTTCCCAATCCAGATTGCCAACGAATGAAGTTTTTTCAGGGCCAGTTAATACTGGCAAATGTCTAAACAATACTCATTAGGATATTGTATACTTTGGGGATATGAAGTTTTAAAAGGTGGTCATCTTGGTTCTGGGCCTATAGGAATCTTAGCATATTAGTAAGGGATATATGTATATCCCAAAGTAGAATGTCCAAGACAAGGAGAAATATTTTTTTGTTATTTTAAACCAGGTCATCCAGAGGATCTTCTAATGTTACATCCAAATTCTTGTATTATAAGCTCCCTTCAGATGTAATTACTCTACCAGAAGCTGGGTAAGAAAAAAAAATCCTGGGATAATTTGTTTTGCAAAATCCTTGTTGCTTATACATGAGTACAGTTGCTGCTAGAGCCAGGAAGGTGGATTGGATAATGAGGGTCTTTGCATTTTCTTTTGCCATCCTGCCACATTCCAGGGGGGACTTCACAGTAGTTATATTAAGACCCTTTTTGAGTCAGAGGGATGCAACCATTTGCATTTGAGGGTTTATTGTTGTGATTCTAATTACTGAAATGTGTTGTCTAAAGGAAAAGATAGCCTAGATGATTAAGGTTCTTTTCATTTTGGTAAAGGTGGATATTAATGTCTTTGGGGAGGAAGGGGATTATTCTCTTGGCCTCCTGTAATATTGAGTGCTCTTAGGAGGAAGTGGAAGCTGGAGCCATCTTGGGATAGAAATGAGGGAACTCTTTGGAATCCCATTTGAGGGAGTAGACGGGACAGGGACATTAATATTAGTGTGAGGTGAATTTCTGAGTCCCAGCTTCGAGAGACCTGCACAGTGGATATAATACACTCAAGGCACATAATCAGGAGGCAAAAATATGACTTTTTATCTTTTCAATAACTTCATGTAATATCTATCTCAGTACTCCATTTCACCTGGATAAGGGAAAGTTTGACCTAGTTAAGTCCAAGCAGATTCTAGTAATAAAGGCATTTCTTCATTAATTCTGGGTTTTCTTGGACTTCTCCTGAGGCGGACTGGGACAGGGCTTTCACAGATGGATCACAGTCCAACATCTCTGATTCATCCCATAAGCTCTTAGGATCTTTATCCAATCTGAGTGGATAGGGGAAGTGTTAATGTAGTATAATTCCTCGCCATGAGTCTTTCATGGGGCTTTGCATTTTGGAAGAATAAATAAATACACACAAAACCAAGAAAACAGCAAATCTCAAAACTATTATATCTGCTTTTATTTACTGCTGTGTAGTGCCTAGAATAGTGTCTGGCACATAGTAGGTGCTCAATAAATATTTGTTGACTAAATAAATGAGTGGGTGAATAGATGAATCAAAAATGTAAGTTTTCACTTACTCCTTTCATACCCAGCAACCCCAACAGAAAAACAATCAAGTGAACATCCACACACAGTGGAGACAGATAATGAAGTACTCTGGACACTGGAAAGTAGATTGACAAACAGAGTGGGTAAAATGTGATCCAGATAGATGTTGTTTAGTATTGAATCGGGACAACAGGCAGACAGAAACTCCATTTGCAGTTATAAATTCTAATATTTTTTAATAAAAGCTTTGACTGTAAGCAAGTTACTTGATTTCCTTGAGTTATTTGCCTCTTTTGTAAATAGGGATGAGCAAAAAGTTAATGAATGAATTTAGCTGAATATAATTTTTCACATCTTTACTGAGGTACAATTTGCATACCAGAAAATTTGCCCATTTTAAGTATATGATTAAATTCTCTTTAGTCAATTTACCGAGCTGTGCGACTATTACCAAAATTCAGTTTTCGACATTTTAATCAACCAAATAATATCCTTCGTGCTTTTTTACATTGTTGCCATCCCCAGTTCTCATTCTCACCCCATTAATCTACTCCCTGTCTCTACTGATTTACCTTTTCTTTAAGTTTTTTACAAATGGATTCACAATATATGCAGTATTTTGCGTCTGGCTTCTTTCACTTTGCATGTTTTTGAGGTTCCTCTATTTTGCAGCAAATTCTTTTTTGTTGCTGAGTAATATTTCATGGTATGGGTATACCACCTTGGGTTGTTTCTCCTTTTTGTCTGTTATGAGTAATGCTGCTATGAACATTCATGGGCAAATCTTTGAATATATATATTTTTTTATTTCTCTTGGGTCAATACCTGGGAGTGGAATTACTGGGTTTTATAGTAAATTTACATTTAACCTTTTGAGAAATCATCGAACAATTTTCCAAAGTGACTGAACCATTCTACATTACCACCAGCAGTGTATGAGAGCTCCTGTTTCTCCATATCCTTGCTAACATTTGTTATTTTCTGTCTTTTTGACTATAATGAACACAATTTTATAAAGAAAAAAACAATCACATAAATATTTATGCCAGCTTTATTGCTAATGAAATGACAACAACTAAGATATGGTTGGATCATTTAAAATTTTTGGAATGGAATTTACAAAATTTGAAAAGAAGCAAACACTAACTCACTGCTGTCATGTTAATCTTCTTAAAGTCTTTATTTTTTAATCACTCTTCTATTAGAAACTTTTCATGGCTTGCTGGAACTCTCTTGCACTGGTTCATGAGAGTCAATTATTAAGTTTTTAGAAACTTGGTGGGCCATTTGTTTAACACAACCATCATTTAAAATTAAACATATAGGGCCGGCCCGGTGGCGCACTCGGTAGAGTGCGGTGCTTGGGAGTGCAGCGGCGCTCCTGCCGAGGGTTCGGATCCCATATAGAGACCGGTCCGCTCACTGGTTGAGCACGGTGCGGGCGCGACACCGAGAGTTGCGATTCCGTTGCCGGTTGTGGTACAGGTGCAACACCGAGGGTTGCGATCCCGTTACCGGTCACGAAAAAAGACAAAAAGTAAAAAAAAAAAAAAAAATTAAACATATAAACTTAACATTAAATAAATTATTTAAAAACAAAACTTATTTCCTAATTATTTTATGGCATTTTACTATTATCTGTGCTTTTGAGGTTACTTATGTCTGTTGTGTCTCCTTGGCGGACATACTATATAATGGTGAGTGGCTGCACATCTCTTCCAAACTCTATTTCATTGATCTCACATTGATAGTTTGAAATCAGCCATGGCAGAACTGGTTGTTAAACATTTACCAGCTCTAAATTTATCCTGTTGGTATTTTTTAAATTAAGTATATAAAGATCTAGATGATTTTGGGGAGAATAACCTTTTTTAAATATTAAGGCTTCGAATCCAGGAAAATTATTTGGTTGGTTTTTCTTCTATTCACTTCAGTAAAGTTTCATTTCCTCTTAAATAGCTCCGATTCATTTCTTATTAAAGTTATACTTGGCAGTTTATATTTTGGAGATTTGGGTGGGCAGCAACAGTGTCTTCTATAGTTATCTTTTTTTTTTCATGGTCGTGGTCAGGTATTAATAATAGCATTATGTCAGTCCCTTAAAATGAACTAGGAGTGTCTTTTACGTTTTTCTGTTCTCTAAATAATCTAAATATACTAGAATATATGTATTTCTAAAAGATTTGGTGAACATTGATTATGACGACATCTGAACCTGGTACCTTTCTTGGAAATCATAGACAAATTTTCCCACTTACTCTTGGTCTTAATTAGGTCTTGGCATTTTCTTCAGTCAATTTTAATAGTTTATCAAAATTGTCCTATAAGACATGTACTTTAATTCGTGCAAATTTTAGCATGTTTTAGATTGAATATGTACACAATAGTCTCTTATACTTCTAAAATCTTAACCATAATTGTGTTTATACCCCTTATCCAATCTGACAAGATTCTATCTTCTTTTTTTCCATTAGAGTTTTCTTTTTTTTTTTTCCTTTTTTTGTCTTTTTTCTTGACCGGCAACGGATCGCAACCCTCAGTGTCACGCCCGTACCGGAACGGGACCGGCAATGGGATCGCAACCCTCGGTGTTGCGCCCGCACCTCGCTCAGCCAGTGAGCGGCCGGTCTGTATGTGGGATCCGAACCCTCGGCGGGAGTGCCACCGCGCTCTCAAGCGGCACACTGTAGCAGTGCACCACCGGGCCGGCCCTCCATTAGAGTTTTCTGAAAGCCATTTATATCTTTTTTATTTTATGGTCTTGGTCAGGTATTAATAATAGTGTTATGTCAGCCCATAAAATGAACTAGAAATGTATTTTATATTTTTCTATTTTTGTAATAATCTAAATAAAAGTCCTTTTCAAACAACAAGCTTTTTAATTTACCTACTATTTTTTTTCTTTTTTTTTTAATTTAGTTTTTTATTTAACATTTACCTATACATATTTGTGGGGGACAGTGTATTGTTTACAGGCACATGCTGCACAATGATTCACTTAGTGTAGATAGCAGTTTTGTTCCCATTAGTCCATCCCTTCTCCTCCTCCTCCTCCCCAGTCTCCCTCTCCTTCTGGCTTCTGGTAATGATTATTGATCATTCTACTCTCTACTTCTATGTGAATTGCTTTTTTTTTTTTTTTTTTTTTTAAAGATTTCACAAGTGGGTGAGATCATGTGGTATTTGTCGTTCCGTGCCTGACTTACTTCACTTAACATGATGGTTTCCAGTTCCATCCATGTTGCTGAAAATGTTAGAAATGATTTTCATATATATATATATGTAGCTGAATAATATCCCATTGTGTGTATATACCACAGTTCTGTTTGTTTGTTTTTATCCATTTATCCATTGATGGGCATTCCATCTCATGGCTGTTGTGAATAGTGTTGCAGTAAATACAGGAGTTTGAATGTCTTTGTGATATATTGATTTCATTTCCTTTGGGTATATACACAGTAGTGGGATAGGTAGGACAGAATGTAGATCTACTTTTAGTTCCAGAGGAAACTTCACCCTATTTCCCACAGTGGCTGTACCAATTTACATTCCCACCAATAATGTAGGAGAGTTCCTTTTTCTCTACATCCTCATCAGCATTTGTTATTTTCTGTCTTGTTGATAATAGGCATTCTAACTGGAATGAGATGATATCTCAGTGATTTTCATTTCACTGATTTCCCCAATTAGTGATGTTGAGCATTTTTTCATGTGCCTGTTGGCCATTTGTATGTCTTCCTTTGAGAGATATCTGTTCAGGTCCTTTGCCCATTTGTTAATTGGGTTATTTGTATTTTTTTTTTGCAAACACCTTATCCCATTCTATAGTTAGCCTCTTCACTTTGTTGATTGTGTCCCTTGCTGTGCAGAAACTTTTTAGTTTGATGTTGTCCCTTTTGTGTATTTTTGCTTTAGTTGCCTGTGCCTTTGTAGTCTAGTTCAAAAATGTGCTCACCACTCCCATTTTATGTAATATTTCACCTATGTTTTTCTAGTCATTTCATAGTTTTAGATCTTAAATTTAGGTCTTTGATCCATTTTGAGTTGATTTTTGTGTATGCTGAGAGACAGAGGTCTAGTTTTAGTATTCTACATGTGTATGTCTAGTTTTCTTAGCACCATTTGTTGAAGAGACTGTCCTTTACCCACTGTATATTCTTGGCTCCTTTGTCAAAAATCCATTGTCAGTAAGTGTATAGATTTGTTTCTGGGCTCTCTATTCTATTCCATTGATCTATTTGTCTATTTTTATGACAGTATCATGCTGTTTTGATTACTATAGCTTTATAGTTTATTTTGAAGTCAGGTAGTGTGATACCTCCAACTTTGTTCTTTTTGTTCAAGATTGCTTTAGCTGCACAGGGTCTTTTGTGGTACTATACAAATATTAAGATCATTTTCTCTGTGAAGAATGTCACTGGTGTTTTAATAGGGGTTACATTGAATGTGTAGATTGCTTTAGGTAATATGGACATTTGATAATATTAATTTTTCTGACCCATGAACATGGGATATCTTTCCATTTATTTGTGTCTGCAATTGTTTTCACCAATGTTTTATAGTTTTCATTGTAGAGGTCTTTCACCTCCTTTGTTAAATGTACTCCAGGCATTTCATTTTATCAGTAGCTATTGTAGATAGGATTTCTTTCTTGATTTCTTCTTCAGCTATTTTGTTATTGGTGTTTAGAAACACTATTGGTTTTTGTATGTTGATTTTGTATCCTGCCACTATCATGAATTCATTTATTAGTTCTAGCAATTTTTTGGTGGATGCTTTAGAGTTTTATTTATATGATCATGTCATCTGCATTATAGGTATAGTTTGACTTCCTTCTTTCCAGTTTAAATGTCCTTTATTACTTTCTCTTGCCATATAGTGCTGGCTAGAACTTCCAATGCTATGTTGAATAAGAGTGGGGAAAGGGGACATCCTTGTTTTGTTCCAGATCTTAGAGAAAAAGCCTCCATTCAGTATAATATTAGTAATGCATTTGTTGTATACGGCCTTTTCTGTGTTGAGGTACATTCCTTCTACATCTAATTTGTTGAGCATTTTTATGATGAAGGAGTGTTGGGTTTTATTAAATGCTTTTTCTGCATCTATTGAAATGATTATATGATTTTTTCTTTCATTCTGTTGATGTGATGTATGATGTTTATTGATTTGCATATGTTGAACCATCCTTGCATCCCTCAATAAATCCCACTTGATCATGGTGAATGATCTTTATAATGTGTTGGATTCAGTTTGCTAGTATTTTGTTGAGGATTTTCACATCTGTGTTTATTAGGGATATTGATCTGTAGTTTTCTTTCTTTGTTGTGTCTTTTCCCAATTTTGATATAAGGGTAATGATGGCCTCATAGAATGAGTTTGGAAGTATTTTCTCCTATTCAATCTTTTGGAAGGGTTTGACAAAAAAAAAAAATGGTATTAGTTCTTTAAATGTTCAGCAGTGAAGCCATCTGGTCCTGGTTTTCTTTGTTGGGAAACTTTTTGTTACTGCTTCAGTCTCATTACTCATTATTGGCGTGTTTTGGTTTTCTAGTTCTCTATGACTCAACCTTAGTAAGTTGTTTGTGTCTGGGTATTTATTCACTTCTTCTGAGTTTTCCATATAGTTGTTCATAGCAGTCTCTAATGACCCTTTGTATTTCTGTAGTATAAGTTGAAATGTCTCCTCTTTCTTTTCTGATATTATATATTTCAGTCTTTTTTTTTTCTTCATTAGTCAAGCTAAAGTTTCATCAATTTTGTTTATTTTTTCCAAAAACACAAGCCAATTCTGTTTCATCGATCTTTTGCATTGTTTTTAATCTCTAATTCATTTATATTTGCTCTGATCTTTATTATTTCTCTCTTTCTACTGATTGGGCTTGGTTTGTTCATGTTTTTTGTGGTTCCTTGAGGTGTGACATTTAGTTGTCTATTTGAATTCTTTCTTCTTTTTTTTGATGTAGGCATTTATTGCTATAAACCTCCTTCCATCTTAGAACTGCTTTCTCTGTATCCCATAGGTTCTGGTATGTTGTATTTTCATTTTCATTGCCTCCAGGAACTTTTTAATTTCCTTTTTGATTTCTTCTTTGACTCATTCATTGTTTAGGAGCATGTTGTTTAATTTCCACAGTTTTTTGTTCAGTTTTCAGTTTCCCTTCTGTCGTTGATTTCTAGTTTTATTTTGTTGTGGTCAGACAAGATAACTGATATGATTTCAACTTTTTTAAATTTGTTGAGACTTTTTTTGTGACCTAACATATGGTCTGTTCTAGAGAATGTTCCATGTGCTGCTGAGAAGAATGTGCATTCTGCAGCTGTTGAATGAAATGTTCTATAAATGTCTTTTAGATACAATCAGCCTAGAGTAGAGATTAATTCTGATGTTTCTTGCTTAATTTTCTGTCTTGATGATCTGTCCTTTGCTGAAAATGGGATATCAAAGTCCCCCACTATTATTGTGTTTGAGTCTATCTCTCCCATTAGGTCTTATAGTAATTGTTTACATATTTGGGTGCTCCAGTGTTGGGTGCTTATATATTTAAAATTGTTACATACTCTTGTTGAATTGATCCCTTTTTCATTATATAATGACCTTCCTTGTCTTTTTTTTTTTTTACTTTATTTGTCTTTAAGTCTATATCAGATATAAATATAGCTACTCCTGCTCTTTTTTTTTGTTTTCTATTTGCATGAAATATCTTTTTCCATTCCTTCACTTTCAGTCTATGTGTGTCTTTAGTGAAGTGAGTTTCTCATAGGCAGCATATTGTTTTTTCTTGTTTTATAATCCATTCAGCTGCTCTGTGTCTTTTAATTGCAGAACTTAATCCATTTACATTTAGAGTTATTATTGATATACAGGGACTTGTTTCTACCATTTTGTTACTTTTTTCTGCTTGTTTTGTGGACTCTTTTTTTCCTTTTTTCCAGTCTTACTGTCTTTCTTTGTGCCTGAATGACTTTCTTTAGCAGTTTATTTTTATTTCTCACTATTTATTTTTAGTATGTCTCTGAAGTTTTTGTGTTATGAATATCATGAGGCTTACAAAATATATGTTATAGTTATAACTGATTATTTTAAACTAATAACAACTTAACTTTGATATATATATATATATATATATATATACATATATATATAAAGAAAAAACCCAAGTGAACTCTACACTTTGACATCATTCCTCTCCCATTTTATGACATTTTATTGTTTCAAATTACATGTTTTAATATTGCCTGTCTGTTATACAATTGTTGAATTTGTTATTGTCTTGTTAGGATTGTCCTTTAGTCTTCATACTAAGGATATAAATAGTTTATTCACCACTTACAACATTGGAGTATTCTGACATCATTGTCTATGTACTTACTTTACTAGTGAGTTGTGTACCTTCAAATATTTTCTTACTACTCTTTAGTGTCATCTTCTTTCAGATTGAAGAACATTTTTAGCATTTCTTGTAAGGCAGGTCTAGTATTGATAATTTCCCTTAGCTTTTGTTTGTCTGGGAAAGACTCCTTATTTCTCCTTCATATTTGAAGGTTAGTTTTGCTGTACAGAGAATTTTTGGCTGGCAGTGTTTTTCCTTTAGCACTCTGAATATATCATTATATTCTCTTCTAGCCTCTAGGGTTTCTACTGAGAAATCCACTAAGATATGTATTGGGGCTCCATTGAATGTTATGTGTTTATTTTCTCTTATTGTTTTTAGTATTCTTTCTTTGTTTTTGGTTTTTGATAATTTGATTATGATGTGCATTGGGGTTCTTCTTTGGATTGAATTTGATTGGTGACCTCTGAGCTTCCCATACTTGTATGTTGTCAACTTTCTCCATACTTGGGGAATTTTTAGTCATTATTTCCTTAAATATGCTTTCTTAGTCTCTTCCTTTTTCATTTCCTTCGTGTATGCCAATTATACAGAGGTTGTTTTGCTGAGGGAGTTTCACAATTTCTGCATTTCTGTTTCATTTTTTCTTATTGGGTTTTTTTTTTTTTTCCTTTTTTTGTCTTTTTTCGTGTCCAGCAACGGATCGCAACCCTCAGTGTTGCGCCCGCACCTTGCTCAGCCAGTGAATGGGAACCGGTCTGTATGTGGGATCTGAACCCTCGGCGGGAGCGCTGCCGCACTCCCAAGCTGCGCACTGTAGCAGTGCGCCACCGGGCCGGCCCTTTCTTATTGGTTTTTCTTTTTGCCCCTCCAGTTGGATAATTTCATACATTCTGCCTTCAAGCTCACTGATTCTTTCCTCTGTTTGATGAAGTCTGCTGTTGGAGCTATCTGTAGAGTTTTAGTTCAGATAATATATTCTTCATTTTTAGAATTTATATTTTATTCAATTGATTCTATTCCTTTGTCAAGTGTCTTGTTCTGCTCCTGAGTTTCTTTCCAGATATCATTTAATTTTTTGTCTGTATTTTCTTGTGGCTCCCTGAACATCCTTAAGAGAGTTATTCTGAATTCTCTGTCACACATTTCATAAATCTGCTGTTCTTCTTCTGGGTCCATTGCTGACTCTTTGTTCGTTTCCTTTGTTGGTGTCATATTTCTTTGTTCTTTCTCTATCATTGTATCTTTACATTGATGCCTGGGCATTTGAGGAGAAGGCTACCTCTTCCAGGTTTTGTAGGTGTTCTTTGGTGGTGTTAGACTTTTACTGGTTAATATCAGATCTTTGTCTGTGGTGTGTAGTTTTTATTTGTTTGTTTGTTTGTTTGTTTTCTGTTCTGTGGTGTATTAGTAGCTACCACCACTATTTCAACTCTGTGCTGGAACTAATTTGCTGGCCTGTGGTTAATTCCAAAATTGGAGGAAACTTTCTGTGGGGACCGAAATTTGAGCTCTGTGCCTGAGCTAGATTGCTGCTTTGCTGCTATTTCTCAAACTGAGGTAAGCTTTCTGTGTGAATTAGATTTAAATTTTTGGCCTTTTAGTCACTTCTGGGTCCTCTGGGGTCACCACAGACACAACAGGGCTGTATGGAAATTCCAGCCCAGGAATGAGTTTTTCCTGCAAACTGCACCCCCTGTAGTTCTTTCATCCTGATCATTCTCCATTGTGTGGTGCCCATGCCTGCTGATCACAAGGCAGATCAGCTGCCTATGCTGTGCCCCAGTGTCCCCTTGTGGGTCAGCCTCCCTCGCAGCACTCCAAACTTTCCCATGGGGCAGGCCGTGCACAAGTCCTTCACAAAGACTCACTGACCTCTGGGTGGTTCTTTCCTTCCATTGGCTGCAGCCCCTTGCTCTTATGCAGGTCCAGGGGAAGCTTGCTAGTGGCCTGGCTGGCTTGGGAGATAGGATGGTGCACTTCAAAGCACCCTTCTCCCCTGCAGACTCCAAGTAGCTTCACACAAATGGTGCTGCTATAGCTTTGCCATCTCCTGACAGCTGCTTCATATGCTGGCAGCTGTTTCTTGCCTTGTACCACTTTGGTCCTGGAAGTAGTAGGGCTTGGAATGATCAGAGTGATCCCTCCTTCCTCTTGCCACAGCCTTTCATGCCTTCTCGAACTTGAAGGACCTCTCCACTCTTCTGCCAAGCTCAGGCAATGAAGCTGGAACAGTTTTTGCATTTTAATTTTTGTTAGTTGATCAGATGTGGGGGTGGGTAGTGACACTAGGGATCATCTATTGCACCATCTTGATGACATCACTCTCCAGTTTCTCTACTATTTTATAAATCATTACTTTCTTTTAAATTATGTTTATTTATTCTATCTGACTTCCTAAGTCTTAGTTTGTTGCCCTCTTTCTACTTTGAGATGAAAGCATGGTTCATACTTCTTCATTGTTGTTACTAAAAATTATAAAGCTATGAATTTTCATCTCAATATAGTTTTGGTTGCATCCCTTAAGTTTGACAACATATTAGAAAATGACAGTAAGATGATTTCAGAGTACTATTGAAATTTCTTTTTTTTAAAAAAATTTTTATTGAATCAAAATTGACTATTCATATATTGGGGGTTCAACATTGAGATATGTTAATCAAATCAATATTACTAGTATATATATTTTAACAAATTGTAGTTATTCTTTATGCCCCTTGTCCAATCCCTCCCCAACCCCCTTTCCCTCCCCCGTCTCCCCCAATCACCCTAGATTTCTTCTCTCCCTCTGAAAGAATAATGGTTACTCTGTTGATTTGCTGCCCAAATGATCTGTCCAATGCTGAGAGGCACGATCAGGTCCCCCAATACCATCATAGAGCAGATGCCTCCTCTGTCACTCTGAAATGGGCTCCATGGAGAAAGACATCCTCCTCCTTTCTCCAGCTCTGCTGGTAACCCTCTCCATGTCAACACACTCCAGTGGCTGGAGGACCATCTGCATGGTGGCTGTGGCATCCAGCTGCACTCGTGGTAGCCATGGTTATTGTGGTGGCTGCAGTGGGCCACCCACATGGAGGAAATGTTTCTGGCATGCTCCTTGGCATTGTGGTGTGCCTGGTTGTGGCGAGTGTCCGATCCCCAGCTCCGTGCCCTGGGTCCCTGAGTGGGCCCCCAGGTGCTGGCACAGTGTGCCTGGCTGTGGGAGGGGGGTCCAGTCCTCTTCTCCATGCCCTGGGTCCCCAGGCAAGCCCTGAGGCACTGGCACGGTGAGCCTGGTTGTGGGAGGGGGGTCTGGTCCCCTTCTGCATGCCCCAGGTCCCCAGGTGGGCCCTGAGGTGCTGGCATAGCACTGTCATGGTATGCCTGGCTGTGGGAAGGGGGTCTAGTCCCCGGCTACTAGCCCTGGGGCCACAGGCAGGCCCCAAGGAGTTGGTGGTGTGCCTGGATGTGGGAGTGGGGTCCGGTCCTGGCTCCAATCCTCAGGCTCCTGGGCAGGGCCCCAAGGTGCTGGCAGTATGAGTGGCTGTGGGCAGGGGCCCTGCCCCTGGCTCCATGCCTCATGTCCCCTGGTGGGCCCCAAGGCATTGGTGGTGTGCCTGGGCCAGAACTAATTTGTTGTCCTTTGCTTACTTCTAACATGGGGGAACTTCCTGTGGGAACCAGTACTTGAGCTGTGTGGTTGAGCTAAACTGCTGCTTTGCTGCTGTTTCCCTAGGGAAAGCTTTTTGTGTATCTCAGGGTTTAATGGTTGACCTCATAGGTACTTCCATCTCTCTGGATACTCAGCGCATCTGGGTTGTGTAGAAACTCTGATCTGGGCCTGAGTTTTTTCATCAAACTGCACTCCAGGCAATTCTACATTCCTGACCAGTCTCCTCTGAGTGGTCCTGTGCTGATTGGGGGGGCGGATCAGCTGTCCTTGCTGTGCCCCAGTGTTCTCCCAGTGGGCCTGTCTCCCCCACCGCCCATGCTCCAAACACTTCTCATGGGATGGGCCCTGCACCAATCCCTTGTGTTGAGTCACTGGCCTCTGAATGGCTCCCCTTTTTCAGCTGTTCTGGCTCCTCACTCCTGTGTGGGTCCACGGGAACCCTATTAGTGGTCTTGCTGTCCTGGTGCCCACCAAAGTCCTCTTCTCCTCTTCTGCCTCCAAGTAACTCCATCCGAAGGGCACAGCTGCAGCTTCTGCCGGCTCCTGCTCCATGTGCTCCAGCATTAAAGCAGCTGCGGCCCGAAATGCTGAGAGCAGTTTTTTCTTTCTCTCATTGTGGTTTCTCCCACCTTGGTGAGTTCCATAGGTCTCTCCTCCTCTTCACCTGAGCTCCAGTGGCCTCAGCTTGGCTGATGTTACATTTTTATAGTCGTAAAATCGTTGATTTGTGGGTGAGAATGATGCTGGGGACTGTCTATTCTGACATCTTGACCAGAACTCACTATTGAAATTTCTAAGTGCTTCAATTGTATTTTTTTTTTTTTTTACTATTAATAATTTAGAGCTTTTATGCATTGCATTCAAGTAATTTCTTTTGCGGGGGGATTTGTGAAGTTTCTGTTGGACCTGCTATATTATTGATTTTCATAAATATTCAGCAGTAACATGCATTTAAATATATATTTATTTTGAATAAGAGCTGAAGGGTTTGCATTTTTAATCATTTTGATTAATAAACTATTTTATGTCTTTTTTTAAATTCTAAAGTATATGTACACAGTTTTTTTTTTCTTGAAAGACCACTTTTGAGTAAAATATCTTAAACAATTGTAAATATACCCTACTATCTACTTCCTACCTTGTTCAAATTAGAAGTGTGGGAAGAAGGTGACACTAAACAATTAGGAAAAAGTGTAAAAGAAAATAGGAAAATCCCACAGAAGAGATGCTTTCATAACTTTTAGAGTAGCACAGACACAGAAGGAGGCACACCATCTGAGAATGCTATTTGCTAGTGTCTGGATGGCTGCAATAAAATCCTTCAGAGTGTTTTTTACCTTGTAAATAAGGGGAAAATAAGAACACGTAGACAATTACATTAATTATAAATGAGACTTCAGCCTGAGTTTAGGTATTGCCAGTGTTAAAGGAGGCACAGCATGAAAACTCACAGCAAAGTTTTAGTTTAATTTCTGAAAGTGCCGAAGTGGCCCAGAGGAATAGAAATACATAAATAACTGGTCACCTGCCTCATGGGTACTCCAGGAGAGCAGGCAAAAAATGCCTGCCTTATAGTACGCAAACCTATTTAACTCCAAACCCTGAGCTCTTTCCACTGTGCCATGAAGCCTCTCTAGCGTATGCTTATGAAGAAAATGGCCAAATTAACCAAGGAGCACTATCATGAAATGAACTTTAACCTGCACGCATCTTCAAAAATATTTGAAACTACTTACAATGAGAGACACAGATATATCTAGAAGTATTAAACCAAGGGTAAAAAATGTAAACACCAAATAACAAAGGGTCTAGGTTAGATAGTTTGCACAAGATTATCTGAGTGAGGGACACCCCTGGAACTGAGCACAAAATCTGGCTCTGAGTTTCCTGGTAGTAAAGGCAAAAAGGAACAATATGATGAGGTTCAGGTGTTCATAACTAAATAAAAAGAAATATACCCATTTAATATGAAAATCAAACCATCTATTGCTCTGAGATCATAGGAGAATTTACTATGTGGGACTTTAAGTAAAACAACATTGAACAGTATAATGGACGTCTTCAACAGAAATGTATACACTATAATTATTTTCAAAATTACAAACAATTCATAAACCAATTATTTGTTTATAAATTAGCTACCACAAAATAAGAAAAACAAACCAGTCTTATTTATAATATAGCAATTTCCTTTTTTTAAAAATCTAAACACTATTAAGGGAATGTCATCTGTAGAATAATGGACTTTACAATTTCTTTTGTTTTTAACTCAAAAATTGCATAAATTTTCTGCTATGTTGCACAATTTTAATCTGCTATATTTTGTTGAAACTGGATCATGGCATTATCTATCTGCTGCTTAGTTCAATATCATCAGTTGAGTTGTCTTTGTCTGTGGGAAAGTGAGCTGCCTACGAATTACTGCATCTAAATGTTTAATGCTTTCCTGTAAAAATAAGGGTAAAGGATAAAAGGCCCATGACGTCACTGATTTCTTTCCCCTGGTTTTCTGGGACCAGATTCCCTAGACAGAAGATGTGGTTAGCATTTGGTCTTAATCAAAGGACCAAAAACACTTGGATACAGTTCATTTTAATCTTAATTGAAAAGATTGTGGAAAGACACTTAGGAAAAAGTGAAATCAGCATAATATCTCCTCTTCAAGTGCAGTCCAGCTTTCAGAATGGTAACTTGGATTTAGGCCTTCTCGTAATTCTCCTTGATGAAAACAGAAGGATTTCGCAGCACAGAAAGCAGTGGTTTATGAGGCTGGGTACAGATGCACAAGAGAACTCTGTTCATCGTCTTCAAAGTGATGCAGAAATGGTACAACTGCTGCTGTGGCCACATGTAATGTAGCCTGCAGCTCTTTAAAGCGGATTAGCTTTAGTGCTGGGAGCATTCAGTGCTGGATTTCATTTTGAGCACAATATGCTAATGAAATGTAAATGTCTACGGCAAACATTGCGTAATATTGAACACCCTTAAAACTGAGCTTTGTCTCTCACACAGTGGGAAACCAAACTTTATCATATCAGAAGAAAAAGAAAGAGAAGCAACTTTATACTTTCCTGCTTTATATATCTGCTTCTATGAAAAATGAAGTAAATATACATGTATATACACACACCCATATATATTTAAACTAAATTAAATTTCAACATTAGAAAAATTGAAGTTCAATCTTTCAAAAATATCTTACTTGATCTATTCCCAGGGGTGCTGTAAAATAATTCATCCTTGTAGAAAAGGATATACATATAATATGGACTTTTTAAAACAAACACAGGATAGCAGAGTAGATTTTCCACCTATTGCAATTTTTTAAAATTCCTTATTTGTGATTTTTACTTTTCCCCTGCACAATGTCCTTCTGCTCAATGTTAGAAAATGCTATATCTTCATCATTATTTTCCATATCATGTTTTTACTACTTCATAGGAAGTCACTATGAGATTTGATCAGTGTCTTAAAACTGCGCATGCACTTAGTTGAAAGTTATTTTTATTTTAGTATTAGAATTTCAGAATGTGTTTAGCATTGGGAAGGTGAATTCATTATAAGGCGTGTGATTTGCAACCCATGTAATGATGGGTAGCATCTTTGGGTCCCTACCCATGGTTCCCAAAGATAGAAAGCCTCCTTAAGTTTTCATCTCAATTGTTGGGAAATAAAGGTCCCAGCAAACACGTGGAATCGAGTGCCTCCGGCTTGATTTCTAACGCGTGATCTTTCATTAGTTACTAGCATTTCACTACACTCAGCTGAGTAGCTTAGGTCTTCTTGGTTTTTTTGTCAGTGGTGTGTGTGCGTGTGTGTGTGTGTGTTTTATATCTCAGTTTTGAAGAGTTTGTCTCTGTAGACACGGAGGGATGGCAATACATATTCATGAAAGAGTGCTCTTTCCAGTCCCTGTTAAGACTGACAAAGCCTTAGCTGTTTCACACAGCAAGCTGACTGGGATTGTGTGTGGGGGCTGCATGGCCAGATTAGTGCAAACAGCAAGCCCACTCCTCTGCTTGTTAGGCCTTGCCTTCCTGACAATTTCCCCAATTGTCGCTCGTGACAAGGCTGTCATTAGGTGATGGCTTCTTTTGGCCATTTTGAGATAAAGATAATTTCCTTAACTTGCATTTTATTTGACAACAAGCAGTGTGGGAGAGAAAGGAAGTGCTTCAATAGTTTATGGATTAGGGTTTTGTCACTTCAAAGGCATCTTTGATCTAAAAATATGTGCTGTACCAAATTCATTATGTCTTTCCTTAAAGAGCTTTTAAATTTATTGATCTTCTCCTCAATTATTCTCCTTTTACATCCAATAATGATGTGTGAGATGGTAGTGTTGGGAAAAGCCTAAGGAAGAGTGGGGGAGGGGGTGGGGAGGCAGCTAACTGGTCACTTCTAAGGTCATTACAAGAACGAAACAACAGGTGCTTTTGTTCAGTGGTGATTCTCTTCTGAATCTCTGTGTGGCTAAAGGCCTCTCTGTTCTTCATTGCTCGACATAATAATATTGGTATCAACAGAACAAGACAAACTTATATTTGGTATTGCAGCTTAATAATAACAAAAAAAAACTTCACAATTTGTACAAAGATTGTGCCTACAATTGTTTTCACCCTCACTGTTGAGTCTATGGATTTCTCAAGCCAGCACATGAGTACTGTGGAGAAAGAGCAAGTGACCTCTTTGTTGACCAATAATTTGGCTTGCTCTAGAATCAATCTTAAACTGTGCTGAGGCTCAAGTTGCAAAAGTTCTTATAATTGGATTGTGAGAAAATCATACAGAGCAGAAAATAAGAGAATAAATATTCAAATGTGAAAATTTACTTTCAAAATCTAGCAAGATGAACACTTACAGCTTAGACAGTAGCTTCTCTTGTCAAGACGATTCTATTTGCCCTTCTTGTCTTCCTTTGGTGGTGGTTGTTGTTGTAAGGAATGATTATGTGGAATTACTGTGTTTTAAACAACACCTAGGACAAAGGGGTAAACAGTTTACATCCAAACTACCACAATTAACCACTGGGTTCTAAAACTTCTAGAAAATTCGTTATTAAATATAATAACCAACTTGGGACAGAACAAGCTACCCACTTCCATTCCTGCAATTAGGAAAAGGGAGTTAAAACAAACAGCTTAATTTCTTTTTTTTTTTTTTTTTGGTCAAAATATATTATTTTACTTGCCTCTTGACAGCCTATTTTATAATTTAGAAATATCCAGATTAGCAAATCATAATTTCAAAATCTTGTACATTACAGGAAAGATGTCAGTTTAAAGCATAACCTCGGGCTTCTAAAAGCAATGATAATTGCTTCTTTAAAAAAATCAGTTTTCTGAATTTTCAAAAATTAGTATAACATAATGCCTTTCATTTTGAAAAACTAGTTTAGAGGTTCCGGACTCTGTTCTTGGGCCTTTAATACTCCTCACTGTAAAATCAAGATAAAAATAGCCCTCACAGCAACATCAGAATCACTTGCCATGTGTCGTGTCATTTTATTCTCACTAAAAGGTAGATACTACTGTTAGCTCAATTTTTCCGATGAGGAAAGCGAGGCACAAAGAAGCTAAGTAACTTGCCCATTGTCTCATAGCCAGTATACCCAGGGGTAGAACCAGAATTTATAGGGCCTTCAAGACACAGTACCTGGGATACCTAAGAATGCCTCCCCTGCTTCCTCCTGGTACTGAGCAAGCAAGTGTTCGTTCTCGTCTCCCCTCTCATCCCTTCAGCTCCCCAGGCCTGGTCCCTTGCCCTACACAGTCCAAGTAAATGAGCTGAGAGAATGCAGAAAAGGAGAGAGGTGCCAGAGAGGGATCTCATCCTCTGCTTCAGTTTTTTGGTTTTCCTTCTGCCTGCATGTTAAACACAGGCGGATTGACATGCTGAAATCTGGTAAGTTCAGACAGTAGAGTTCATGTTCATCGTGCTGTCTTTTCAAGGAATCCTCCATCGCTTCATTAAAGATCTCCGATGTAATTTCTCTTGACTTTATTTTAACCAGGAAACCTTGAGTTTGATTTCCTTGTAAAATCAGTAAACACCACCCTTGGAGGAAGAATGAAGTAGATTTTGAGGAAGAATGTTTTGGGGAAAGACTGTTTTGTCTTAGAGTTCACCTGCTTTGTGACACGTGAATGCAGTACAGAAACTGCCAGACAGCAGCAGCACCAGCCTGCCTTGGAAGAGACAAAAGTAAACACCCATCTCAAAGAGATCGAGCTGAAATATGATATCAGCTGCAAGAGAGGGCCATCTCCTCCGGTCAAATGAGAAAAATCATATTATCCTCACTGTGGTATACAAATAGCTTGTAAGCCACATTCTCCATTTGAATGATAACAATAAAGTGCTAACCTCGCTGCTGCGGGCCAGCCTGATCCCATCTCCAAACACAAACACTTCTGCCTCGGCTTTGGCTGGGGGCTGTGCTGCGGCCTCCCAACCCCCACCTCTTCTCCCCCTGTTAATTGGCTGAGACCACCAGAATTTGGAGGACACAGATGTCACTGATAGTTTTCCTAGGGAGCACATTCATGCCCATCTGTTGCAGCCTAGAAGGCTGATCATATATCCACAAGGCCTTCATTTAATTCTTGTCAGAAAGTAATGTAAATCCAGTTTACCTCAGAGGTCGCAGCCGAGATTTATGCCAATGAGCCCCCTGCAATTTACACACACTGTAGTTGTATAGGATGAAAAGAAAGCCTTTCATGTTGGTGCATATTAACAAGAAAGCCTGCCTTCCGAGAGAGGCTTTTTGATTGAGGTTTCTCCTGATTTTAATACAACCAATGCTGGTTGCTATACCCAAGTCTAGAAAAAAGAAAAAAAAAACTAATCTTTAAACTAAAGTTTCTTCTTTTATAAGAGGTAAAAGAGAAAGAGTGAAATCCTAGCAAATGGCACACCATGTCTTTAATGATCTGTTATGAGACAGAACTCCCCCACACTTGGAGGAGATAGACTATGACAGGAGAGCATGTTCTGGCCTGAGTTACTGCTAGTTGAAGTCCAGGGAGAATTCAGTTTTAAGCAATTATCTTTCCAACGTGAAAATAGGAGGAGTGACCAGTTAAATTAGTCTTCTGACTTTTTAGCTGCTGTCTCCTTCCAGTTAAAATATGGAATTCAATTAACTTTATTTAGACCAGGCTAGGTAGAAATTGATTCATCAGTAAAGTGGAAGAGTACATATGTGATGTACACCTATATATTTATAGGATTATTTTATTGGAATTCTAAGCATTTAAAAGGACTTCTGTAAATCCCGTTTTTCTGTGTATTATGAAATATTCAGGACTATGTCAATAGGCTGGAAGGCAAATGGTTTTGAAAACACCCATGGGGTCAAAATCTTCTTGAAATTCTGAATATACCCCTTAAGTAAGTCACCTTGGGCAAGTTACGTAACCTCCACGACTCTCAACTTTCTCATCTCTAAAGTGGGGATAATAAAACCTAGATTGTAAGGTTTGTGTCTGAGGTGCCTGGCACAGTACCTAAAGTCTAGAAAGTATTTAAGCAGTGGTAATTTTCCCTCCACACTCTGACTTTTTGGTGGTCCCTGTGGCAGCAAACTATGGATTAAAAACGCTAGTTAACTTAGTTCAAAAACTCTAAGCACTCCAATCACCAGACTACTTTTTCATACTTAATTTTTTTTTTAAGAATTGGAGATTTTCTTTTCTATGGTGTGGAATTTCTGTTTTCAGTTGTTTCACTTTTTAGTTCTGTAGAAAGTAGGTAATAGAAGTGTATCAGTTTTGGTAAAAGCAGGCATGGCTGCTATGCTCATTCTCAGCTGTAACCTCTGATTTCCCAAGACAGTGTTCATAGGGGGCATGCTTCTGTGTTTACAGACAGTGCTAATGGCTCTGAAGTATATGGTCTGCTTACTTTTGCACCACATCTAACTTTTTGTTTGTATTTGGCTAAAAATAATATTAAAGTCCACTTGTGATTTCTAAACACGTACTACCAGGACAATGCAGCAGAGTAGTCTAGAAGTATTATGTGATAGGGATGTAGGTGGAAAGGGACCCTGATTAAAAATACAGTGTGTTGTTGGTAACACATTAATCGAAGACTCCAAATGTGCATAGTCTAGGCCTAATTACAGAATTGGATGAAGCAGTAGCTTCACTTTGTAGAGTAATACAGTAGTTACATTAGGGGGGCTAAAGCCCAATTTTGTTGGCTGCCTAAACCAGGGAGTAGGCAGATGTAAAATAATTTCTGAATGATCTCTTGCTGCGTCTCAGAGTGCATCAAGACTACTCCTTTTTGCTTGCAGTCCTTAAAACAGAATCCTTAAAAAAGTTTTAGTATTAAAAATTTCAAATACGTACAAAACTAGAGGCGGATGTATAAGAAACCTCATATACTTTTATTTAGCCTCAACATTTAACAATCCATAGCAAATCTTGCCTAATTTATACCCCTACTTTCTCCTCACCTCCATGCCCCTATTTTGAAGCAAATCTCAGACTTCGTATAATGTCATCTGTGAATATTTCAGAGTATATTGCTAAAAGACATGAACTTTTTGACATAACCACGGTACTATTATCTCACCTTAAAAACTGACATCAGTGTTTTAATATCATTTATGAGGGTACTTCAAAAAATTCATGGAAAGATTTGTATTATCTTTTAATTCTACTTGTCCATAAACTTTTTGAAGTACCCTTGTATTATGACAATATCATCAGTCAAAAAACAGGGATTTTTTTTTTTTTTAAGGAAATTGATTATTTGGCTGTCATGTAACAAATTAGTTCTTTTGCTTTCATGACGCAATGGTTTCACAAAGACTGTGTGCTAATGGCTTTCATAGTAGATTTACATGTTTGACATGTTTTATGACACTTGGTAGTGTGCTCTAGAATGAGAATTTGTCATCTTATACAAAAATAGAAATCACATCATTATTGTGCTCCTAGCCCACATTTTAACATTTAAAAGGAAATCACAGGTTATAGACACTCCTTTTATTTTACATACTCTATGTTAACAGATCTAAAAATTGTGGTTTTTAAAGAACATATCCCATGTTTTTGTTTTTCATAAAACAGGTGTTTTATTTTATTTTATTAAAAAAAATAGAACAAGGTCGTGTGTATTTTCATTTTGGAGATTTTGTTTTAAATATCTTTCTTTTTTTTGAAATAGAAAAATATTGACTTCAAAAATTTTAGGTACTGTTCAAATAATAGTCTTCACATAGTTCATATGGGTTTCTAAAATATAGCAGGATCTTAAAAATAAAGACCGCTGATCCACTAAATGTTTTTACAGAAATAGAAAAATCTTTTTTTTTTTTTGTCTTTTTCCGTGTCCGGCAACGGATCGCAACCCTCAGTGTTGCCCCCGTACCGGACCGGGGACCGGCAACGGGACCGCAACCCTCGGGGTTGCCCCCGCGCCTCGCTCAGCCAGTGAGCGGGAACCGGTCCGTATGTGGGATCCGAACCCTCGGGCGGGAGCACCGCCGCGCTTCCCAAGCGGCGCACTTATCCAGTGCGCCACCGGGCCGGCCCTTGTGTAAGTGTTTTCTAAATTTATTAGTTTCAAATGAAATACTATGTGGAAAGCCACCACATAAAACAGATGGAAATGAAATTGTTCTGGGGCCATGCTGCTAACTACTCCTTTGGCCCGTTCTTTCCCCATGTGGGGTCTTGCAAGTTTGCATATGTGAAATGCTTTTTTATCTGTGTGTATCATTTTCCCATTATGATTTTAGGGCAAGACAGATTGCCGTGTGAAACAGTGGTGAGAATAGGAGAGGATTGCCCACATCGCCAACATGGGGAAATGGCAGGACAGTACTTACTTTTTAAGCTTCCAACCAAGAAAAAGAGTGTTTCACTTAAAATAATTAAAATATTTATTGCAATGGGAAAAATCCGCCATGCTCATAAATAGTGACCCCACTTATCAGTTGACTATATTGGGCCTCCTGGGAGGAGAGGTGTTTGCTTCCTGTTAGGATTAATCTATAACTGCAATCACCACTAAGACTTCATCAGTTTTTTCTTTCCCCTTCATTGATCCCTCTGGAATTATACTGCAGCTTGAAGAAGGTCAGAATTAGGATACTTTTCCCCAGGAAAAAATATAGCAGTTGTTTTTTCAGTACTATAAACTTGAGAATAAAGCCTAATAGTCATTTCTTTTCATGGACTGGAATATACATTTCTGCCACAGAATGAGCAGTCTACCAAAATAATACTTCCTGGTTTTCGGTGTGATTATTAGTTTCTCCCCCACAGAAAGCAGGACACAGAGTGGTGTCAGGTAAAAACCACAGCGGACTGGATGTTTAAAAGCTTGTGTCTTACTTTTGGCACATAATGGCAGTGAGTTGCTGTTTGAACTTGGACAAATCAGTAAACTTTTGACCATATTCCTTGCTACCTTCCTTACCGTAATCTTACAAAAGTAAGATAATCAACCCAGCTCTTCTATTTTCTTTGTTATCATTTAATAATCAATACCTTTTCTTCTAAATAGTGCAATAGTAGGAAGAATGAAATAAATTTTCCAACTTTTCTAAATTTAAGTGTACTCATCCTGTGGGTCAGAATGTTGCTTTGGAATTTTTTGCTAGTTGAATTTTATACTTAAGTCTACTTCCCCAATGAGGCTGTCTCTGAGGATTAGTAATATTTATTCTGTTTCTCTGCTAACCTTCAAAATACCAAGTACAGAATATTCAATATGCTTAACTGCAGTCAAGGAGTTTGCAAATATAGTACACCTTATTATATATTTTAAACTTCTAAGTTAGCTATTAAAGCTGAGCCTTATGGAAAGAGTAGGAAACTTTTTTTTTTTTTTACCAGTAATAGATTGTATAAAAACTAATAAGTTTCACTTGTCTATTTTGATATACCCATTTTTAAAAAATTTCTGTATCACTGTTAGTTCTATACTGGCAAATATTCCTTCATTAGCTAAAAGCAAAGAATAGAATTAACACTAAGTCTCCAATCACCTCCTCCTCATTATAGAAAGAAGAAAATGGGAGTTCTTCCGCTTGAGGAGCTACCAAAGAAAGTAAGTGAAGTGGCTCAAAAACAATGAAGTTATCCCTCAAATCAGGTGACTGATGCTCTGAGCACATTTGCCCTGTGGCTGAGCAGCATTTAACTCAGTAACAGAACTCTTATAGAAAGCATAGAATCCTGAAATTGTAAAACTGTACTCATTTCCCAAATCAGTCTGATGAAATGAGGGCCTTAAAACTGCAGGTCATGGAAAGAGCAGATGTAGGCCTTGTTTTCTAATCGAGTCTTTTTGGCTCGTAAGACTAGCTATGTTAAGTATAGACCATAGGATGCTTAGCGGCCATGTCAACAGGTAAGTAAACAAAAAATTTAATGTCCTGTCTTTTCTCTGTAGATGCTTTTTGGGTTTGTTCTCCTTATGATCATACAGGAGTAGTAAAACCCTGCTGTAAGCTCCTTGTCCTACAGTCTTTTGTTGCTGGTCTGGACTTCGCTGTCCCTATGTTGAAGTAGTGGTGTTTGGATGTTCGCCCCACAGGATGAGCCTTTTGCTTTTGCACCCTCACAGTGCATGGATATTGAAGCAGTATGCATCATAGTCTTCTGCTACTAGAGGACATGCAAGTCCGTTATTTGTTCCCAAGCCAGTAGGAGGCTGCCTGCCAAGGCCCATCGGTTACTGGTGACATGCACACACTGTGTGAATCACACAGCCACATGGTGGACTTTTATTATGTCAGCCCAGGAGTGTGGTCTGCCAATCCCCAGCCTGGAGGCCCACCCCCAAGCGCCTTTGACATTTTAAGTATAAAATAAATAAAGAGCTTTGTGTGTGTCTTAGAGAGGAGAAGATGAGGGGCAGGGGGTGTTTCTGTCTGATCTGTAATCCGATGGACGCTCTTCTTTCCTCTCAGCCACTTCAGGCTCACTTTTCTGACACCTCAGTCAGAGGCCGGCTGAGTGCCTGGAGGCAAACAGCTGATTAAACCAAGTTGGCTGGGTTTGGGGTTTTTTTTAAGCAAATAAAATTCACATCTTTCTCCCTGCAAATGTCTAACTGATCATAGTATTTCAATTCCCTCACAGAATTTCTACTCATTAATTGAATGTGGGTCTGGAGAATTATTTACTGGATAATCCCATTATTACATGGCTTTAAACTAGGCAAAATATTAGGAGGCTGAAGACCTTCTTTCTCAAAAACATAAATGGTAATGAAGCCAACAAGGAAACCAGATCCAAACAGAGTAAACTAAGGAGAAATTGGGTGACCCTTTAAAAAATGAAATTACATTTTTTGAAAATTTTACTGATAGCAATAAGTGATACCTATGAAGCACCTATTACTTTCTAGATAATTTTTTGTGTGTTTTACACATATTAATCCAATTGACCATTATAGAACTCTGTGAGATTGATTCTATCAATACCCCTTTTTACAGATGAGAAAACTGAGACATGATTCGCCTAATGCTAATCAGCTAGCAAGAAGCGGAGCTGAAATTCAAGCCTAGGAAGCCTCACTGGGAAGTGCATGGGCTTAACTTGGCTGCCTATTGGTGACTAAGACAGTGAAACCACAATTCTTCTTTTCAATATCTTCATTTTTCTGCTACTGTAATCACCTCATCTCTTTTCTCCAAGAAAGACTGCTCCTTTGTGGGCTGTCTCTAACTTCAAAATCTACATGGTTCTATCCAAAATAAACGAACTATCTTGGCTGTGGGAATACAGCCAGGATACAGATTTGGAAATACTATGTTGCAAAGTAAACCTTAATCTTCACATTTGCTGGCTTCATCCAAAGAAGGCAACACTTCATAGCCCCTACAGTTTTCTATCACAGTATGCTTCCTGCCATTTCCACATACGTACCACACCATCACCTGGACTTGCCTCCTCCTGGAGACATGCCGCAGTATGGCCTTTCTGATTCTTTGGTGTAAACAAGGCATTGCTGTAGCCTCAGCCAGTGCAGCAGAGACTAAATAGTCAAGGTACTGCATTTCTCCTTTCGAAGACAAACAACAGTATTTCTCTTCCAGCACTCTGTACTATTGTTGAGTGGCTTTGAGACGTCACTCAACCTCCTCCTGCCTCTTCACCTCCATGGTTCAAATTATTTACCTAGAGTTTGGGTGGACAATATCTGCTGCCCAGAGAGTATGCCTCAATTTAAAAGCCTGTCAAGTTTACAAAATCTTATTTCCTGTTGTATGAATGTCTCCTAGCATCATGCCAGCTCTGGATTTGCAGACTTAGGGAGTGAGTTTATGTGAATGTTCTCTTCTCATTCGGGGTGCAGAAATTCAAAGAAAACTCTCCTGGAAGTACCCTTTTGAAGTCATCAGTGCAGGAGCCTGGAGCCAGGACCAGATGGCAGGCACCTTGACCTGAGATGTCACTCTTCTCACCAGGCTAATAGTTCATCAGATGTCACTGTGGCTAATGGAGTGGGTAACTGTAGCTGGACAGTATGAGCAGCAAGCCCTGCAATGATGGCCTCTTTTTTCTTTTCTTTTCTTTTCTTTTTTTTTTTTTTTTCCTCTTCTTTCTTCCTGAGGCTAGTAGGTAACCCATTTGTGACCCGGAACACTCTCATTGCACTTTCTTGTGCAGTCAAGTTTGGTAAACACATTCAGCTGCAGGGAACTGGAGAGGGTGGGGCACAAGAGCAAGAGACAGAGGGACAGACAGCCTTTGCATCCAATTTCCCATTTTCATAAGGTGTGGTCCTCAGGCTGGAAATCTTGATATGAAGAGACATGACAAAGAACTCCATTTTCACTTATAGAACTCCTAAAATTTATTTTGCTTTTTTTTTTTTAAATCAGTACACACTTAGTTTTCTGTTAAATGGAATGAAAAGATAAATTGGAATTCTTGGCAATCTAGTGTTTGTTAAATTCGTAGTTGAAATTGCCTATCTCATCGATGAATTCAGTAGCCTGTTCTTACTCATGGATCCCAACACAAGATCTCCTCAGAGTCCTGCTCATGTCATTTTCCAACTAGAATTCTTTTCCTTACTTCTCCCTCCAGCTATTGCAAATCGTATCCCTTCTAGGATTCTCTGTGCAAGTGCTGCTGCCTGCTCCAAAGGTTATAACTTTTACCATCTCTCAGTGGAGTCACTGGTTCCAACCCTAAGGGCAGTTAACTGATATTTATTATCTATCCAATATTTCTAGGCCTGAATTTCTGTTTTATTCTTTGTAATTTTTTCATTAAATGTCCAATAGCCATGAAGAAATTATAAAATAGGTGTACTTTACACAGAACACGATGAGTACCCATAGAGCAAACAATCGACTTAAGTTAAAAAAAAAAAAAAGTACCACTTGCTTTGAAGTCTCCTGTGTACATCAATCATCTTCTCATCTTCCTTCTCTCCTCAAAAAATCCATGATTCTGAATTTTTAGTTTATCATTCTCTTACTTTTCTTTGTAATTTTTACCATATATATGTATCCCGTAACAATGTATTGTTTAGCTATAAATGTTTGTAAATTTTGTGGATGTACTTGCTTGTGACTTACTTTTTATATTTCTAAGATTCACCCGTGTTATTACCTGTAACTATAATTCATTCATTCGTTTGCTTACTCCATTCCAATGTACTTCAGTTTTCTAATCCAATCTCCTGTTGATGGACATGTAGGTTGTTCCTTTTGTTTGTTTGCTATTACAAACTGTGTCACTCTGAACATTCTTATATTTGTTCTCTAGACATAGATTCTAGAGTTTCTCTAAACTGGAGTACATACCTAAGAGTAGACATTGGGTCATAATATGTGTGCATCTTTGATTTTATTAGATAATGCCAACTGCAGGTTCTAGTAGTCATAGATGGGAGTAAGCAACACTGACTGTTCTTGACAACTCTTGTTATTATCCTGTTTTTGCAGTCAAGAAGGTGTGAATGGTTTCTCATTGTAGTTTGAACTTGTATTTCCTGATTACTAATGAGGCTGGACACTCCATATGTTTATGAGCCGTTTATGTTTCCTCTTTTTTTTTTTTTTTTTTTTTTTTTTTTTTTTTTTTTTTTTGACCGGCAA